>NC_081427.1:15607118-15974618 GCF_949786415.1 Peromyscus eremicus
TTTTTTCATTGCTAAGATGAATGTGAACTGCTAAATTAGAGCTATTTTTATGAAGAGTTTCACAAATGACTATTTCTAAACAAAAATACTAGTAGCTGCTTCAAAGCAGATCATGCCCAGCCTACACCAGCTAATGAAGCCCGATTTTGTCATTAGTATAGCTAAATTAATTGAATTGACTTTGCAATTTTCTGGTTATTTCCATCTTAACCACTGACTCAGATCCAATCTATATTGCCTCATTCAATTTGTGACAAGTAGCTATTACCATAGCTAAAGGAACAATTCTAAGTCTATTAAGGCAGGATTGCTTTTCATGTTCTAAAAATAGTTTTAACAATGCAGTACCAGATTAGTATAAAGTAAAGTACCCCACAACCCACATTGATGCTTCAGTTGACCATGGGCTGTGTATAAGAAGATACATGCCATGTAGTCTACCTGGACATGGATCTTTTTAGGCTATGTTGTGGTTTTTGTAAGTGTATTCAATGATATTTATACAAAGACAAACATACACAATGCTACATATCTCCAAATACATCTTCAACTAAACTACAAGTGGCTATATTTGTTTATGTAATAGAAAGAGGAAGTAAACACATAATGATTTTCCCTTAAAATGGAAAATAGTAGACACAAATGAGTCACACTTATTGTCATCTCATTTGATTGTAACAGTTGCACATAGGTCATTTTGACAGTAACAATAAGGGCACCTTGGAAGAAAGTAGTGGATGTTTTCACGAGAAAATGGCTCAAATAAATTGAGTTGTCCAGGTGTGAGAAGGAAGGCACATTATATTGCCTTAAGATATTCCCAAAGACTTGACCCCATTATTTTCTACATATTTGGAGTATATACCACTTGCATTATTTTGTTGTATAGTAATACTTTTAGGTATTACTTGCTTTATATATACTCCAATTTCAGCTTGTGTACTTTTAGTCATCTTGGAATTTTAAGGAGACGTGCTTCTTCATTTGTGAAGGTATGTTGTATAGGTAATTACTGCCAACTGTCTGAGAAGAGAGGTGACTCAGGAAAACTGGAATAAATGTGAAATCATTTTACACATATCCTGCATGGACTCAAATTATTAGAATCATTGTCTGTTTACCTTGATTGGCTAACCAACAGTTCCTCTCATACCACCAACATTGCCAACACTACCACTGACACCATTAACCACACCACTAATACTATCACTACCACTGATATGTGTGTGAATGCATACATCATTTGATAACGGCACTGAATGTTTGAGAAAATCTTTGGATTATTCAGTTTTCAATTTTATTATTAAATTATTTTTCATAAAGCTTAAATATATTTGTATATTCAATTCTTAGCCATCTCAGGAAGCTAAGGTATGAAACCCTGGTAAAAGCTGAAAGAACATCATGTGAGAATTACAAACTTGTCCTTAGTAACTTTTGTCGTTGTAAAAAGGATCCTGGACTTATTTTATTGGAACAAGTGTTATCATGTATCACTCGAGCACTCTTCAAAGGTGTAGCTGCAACACTACTGTTGTAGAGGACTACTATCCAAACATAATAGCCATTACCATCTTCATCAGAACAGTTACAGCAGCCAGCAAGTTACTCACACACCTGTTAAAGAGTGTGGGAAGGGTAATTAGACAGCTCCCTGAGACCTATCCATTGCTTCCGACCACTCCTTCCAGCCATTTGCAATTGTGACCAGGCTGCATATCATCTAGATTGGGGAGGTGCTAAGTGAGTATGGAACTTTGAGAAAGTTGTTATACCTACTGAGGTGAAACAATATGATGAAGGTACTTTGAGGGGGTAACCATATTGAATATTATCCTGTAGCTGAAGTTTTCCTGTGCCCCGCCTGGCTCACGGTTGGGACAAATCTCTCACCCACAGACTTGCAGTCGTTCAGACCCAAGCTACATTATCCCAAGTTGGATGCAAACGACATTTTTATTTTGGTATATTTTTTGTGCACTATATAGGGTGAAAAGATGTTTGTTTATGACTTACAAGAAATAATTCATACAGCAATAACCTCAAAAGTAGCATTTTGCAAAGGGAGAGGTCTTTTAGGACTGCAGCATTCATTAAATTAGGGAGCTTTGGACCTTCTTGAAACCAGGAACATATCTAGGAATCATGATTCAAATCTCCTTTCTGCATATTATACCAGATTTTGTTCTTCATTCTGCTCAAGTAATTCTACAACATCCCCAAGGCAGAAGGGATATTTATTAAAATGTAGATGAGAATTTTTGTGAAAGGGTATGAAGAAACTGCCGAGGTACTAGAAGACACTCACTCTATGTGGACAAAGGAAAAGAAAATTGGATGAACTCTCCAAGACCAATAAGACTTTCTGGTCTGCCTTGAATGCTCCTGGGACACCTGCTCCTGTCTCAGTTCTCTGCTGGGACAGGACAGAGAGAATACAAGCAACTTTGATGCCAAAGCTAAGGTGGCATCAGAGCACAACAGCCATGTGCTTGTTCAGATTTTGTTGTTTACTTGTTTTATAGTTAGAGACCTGTTGTGCATTTTCACACTTTTATCACAACGTAAATTCAATCTCTGTTCTTACATTAGGTTTCTTTTCTTCTGGTAGTGTTCCTTCTTGCTATATTCATTCAAAAGTATGCCCCATCACCTATTTTTTTGCACTCTCCTAACCAAGACAAAAGATCAGAGAACATCTAAAATATAATAGTGATGATTATGATAAAAATCACCATTGCTATGGATTTAAATCTTGTGCCTCCTTTCATTGTTTTTAGTTACTGATGTATTTCTCAGGAATGTTGCAATCCATACACTATTTTAACTTGTGAATCTGCCATTGCTGTACTGTCTATCACTGCCTGAATTCACTCCTATAAGGTATGTTTTTGCTCAATGTCTTATTGAAAAATCAGTTGGCAGTTCCTCTCATTTCATTGTGTTACAAGTTGAAAATTGATATACTCAACTATTCCTTCTTTTTGCGATAATGTGTACATCCCTCACAGGAAGCTCTTCTGTTTTCCATTGGTAAGCTTGTTCATTACTTCTGCAAGTTGTTCTTTCCTTTTTGTACCTCACAGGCATGCAGCCAGGCTGTGCTTTATGTCTGTTCTTCCCCCTGCCAGTGCCACACTGCTTTCATTGAGATGTTGATGCTAACTTTGATTAACAGTCTCCCTTGCTCCTTCTCACCCTCTCTTGCTTTCTCTCTCTATCCTCTTCTTTTTTCTCTCTTTCTTTGATTTTTTTTTTTTTTGCTCTGAGTTTTGATCCCATTTATCTCAATTCCTATTTGATGACTCTGTACTGGTGTCTTTCACATGCTGCAAAAATTTACTAGGCCAACATATTTATTTCTCTCTGCAAATCTGTTCCTCCCTTAAATTAGTGTGTATCAGAAAAAAAAAAGTGTGATACTTAATCCAGTTTTTGAGGCAAGAGGATTTGAGGCATTTGCACTCTATGTATACCCCATTGCATATATGCATTTCTCCTATCTATGCTTACTATTTTATCTACAGGCATCTATGTTTTCTGCTTCCTATCACCCTTCTGCTGACTATTATCTCATATGGGAAATGGCATCTTAATTTCTCCTTTCTTACCTCTCTTTTTATTTCCAAAACCTTATTTCATAAAGTAGCCATGGCAGTGATTGATACTTCCTCAATATATCATTGATACTATTATTTTTACTTTAAGATTCTCATTGCACTCAGAATAAAATACGAGCTTTCCCCCTTCAGCTATTAACATCTCTGGTGTGTTTTAGCTGTTTATTGCTTAGAATTCATCTCCATGGTCTCTTGGCCACTTTGCTACCAATGATTCTCAGTTATGCTTAAATGCTAACCTTTCTTATTATCTCACAAATTTCTGTTTTTTTTTTTCTTACACTGTTTTCAAATATTTTGTTTATGGTGTTTTTCTGAATAGAATCTAATATTTGAGTTCTCTCTCACTCTCTCTCTTTTCCCCATTTTCTCTCCCCTGGAAACAGACCTTGGAGAAATTGTATAGTCAATGATTTCAAATCAAAGTATTTCATTTTCCAGTTTCCAAATATATGAAAATTCATCAGCTGTCTTGCAAGATAGTTTGTTGTGCAAAAGTTTCTCTATCTTATAATTTAATTCCATACCCAGTTTACTTCCCACAAAAAATTGAAATATATTATTTTATGAAACTTAAATCTGGCTCAAAGTCAAAGGTTTCTTTCACATATTGCTAGAAAAGCAACAATTTTATTCAATGATTATCACATTTTGTTACCAATCATGATTTTCATTTTTGATTAAAATAGTACTTTGAATTTATCATCTTCTTCATTTATCATCTATCTGTCTATCATCTGTTTATCCTCTCTTTATATATCATCTATCTGTCTATCATCTGTCTATCATCTCTTTATATATCATCTATCTACTCTATGCACAGCTATAGATATATCAGAAATAGTTGAAATTTCTTGAATTGGTTTTTTTGGATCCAGAGTTCAACTTTCCTAGTTTTAATTTTTTTTATTGTGGTTATATTACTATTAATCATGCCCACATTTTCCCTGCTTCCTATTAAGGGATTTGGTAAATACAGAGAAAGGAAAGACGCTTTTCTTTGAAAGAGCATTTTTCAATTGTTTCCCAGAATTGAAGCAAGCATTTCATGAATATTTTGCTGCTGTGGATATCGTTCTGTATAAATAAAACACTGATTGGCCAGTGGCCAGGCAGGAATTATAGGCGGGACAAGGAGAGAGGAGAATTCTGGGAAGTGGAAGGCTGACACAGGGAGAGAGACTGCCAGCCGCTGCCATAACAAGCAAGCAGCATGTGAAGATGCCGGTAAGCCACGAGCCATGTGGCAAGGTATAGATTTATAGAAATGGATTAATTTAAGATATAAGAACAGTTAGCAAGAAGCTTGCCACCACCATACAGTTTGTAAGCAGTATTTCTCTGTGTTTACTTGGTTGGGTCTGAGTGACCGTGGGACTGGCAGGTGACAGAGATTTGTCCTGACTGTGGGCTAGGCAGGAAAACTCTAGCTACATTTCACAAGTTTTGGTATTATCACTTTTCTAATCTCAGAAGATTTGAGACTTCTCTTTGGTCTGTAACCACTGCCACCTGCACTGTGCACTGAAATACCAACATGTAGAGCTTTCTAGGTCTAACCCTAGAAAGAACAGTTAAATACAGTACCACTTGAGCATGCTCTTTAATTATTCACACTTCAATCTGTGCCAAGTAAGGCGGCCTCCTCACTTCCTCCATGTGAAAGACTGAGCTATTTCACCCTGCCCCCTTCAACTACAGTCTCTGTTGATACCTCTTCTCCTTATTTGTAAGTCGAAGTAGAATAACGTTTCCCTTGCTATATTTATTTTATTTAGGTGAATAGCTGCTGATGTGCCTGCAATTTTACTTTTTCCCAAAGGATCAGTATGTCTTGTCAAAAGAAACAGCTAATCAACTGCTCTGATGGTATGTAAACAGCCTGACTCTCATGCATGCAGGCAGAGAATGACAATTATTTCTACAAAAGAAAGCTGAAGCTTGGGGCACAAAAATAGAAATTTGCTATTAATATGACAGTGTTTACTGAGCACAGATATTATAAAAGAAAAACAATATATAATTTAGAATTGTCTGAAAAAAAAGAGTCCTCTGTTTTCACTACACTGGCAAAATGAGCATCTGAACAGACTTGGCCCTGGCTCTCCCAACTTTTGTTCAGTTTGAACTGAAGGGCAAGCTTGTTGTCTGATGCCTGTGCTTTTTTACATATGTATTTATTGAATAAATTATATAAATGAAAACAAAGTAAAGAAGTGCTATTTCCTACTCACTTATTTTTTATTGTGGAATCAGCAAAGATATTTATTGTAATGACTTCATTCCAATTTTAGAACTCCAAGTTGCATTTGAAAATTGAATTATTAATTGAAATTTTAGCAAAGAAGCCCAATGGTACAGTGCAATAAATATTTATTAGCGTTTTGCTAAGCTGCACTGTTGATATTTGTCTATGACTGATAGAACAGAATAACCACATACTACAGATGAGCGGATGAATCATGAATTTCTTTCTCATACTTCCAAGGATCTTGGTCTCAGATGAGGGTTTGATTGGTAGTGAGTCATTTCTCTTAGGGTCACAGGGAATCATCACCTTCTTGCTGCACCTCACATGCTAGAAGAGACTATCTAGCTCTCCAGTGTCCTGATGTGCGTAATAATCTCATTCATTCATTCTTGAGATGAAAATTCCTCAAGTGTTTAAGCCAAGATGCTATCACTTTAGCATTAGTACTTCAGCATAAGAATCTTTGAAGATATAGTGGTTTAACTGCATTGAGCCCATGGCATAATGCAATCCATGTATTCATGTCCTTCTCTTTATCAAAAACGGTCCCCAATTCTAAACTCACCTGAGCAAGAACTCTACCATTGAGAACCTATAAACCTCATTTGCATCTAATGTTAATTAAATACAAGTACATTTGTGATACAATTATTCAGGGAACAGATGTCTTTTCCAGATATGAAGCTGTAGCATCAAACACAATTCCTTCTTCTGAAATAAGTGGTGGGGCATAACTAGGATCTGAAAGTGGATAAGCAAGGAGGAAGGTTGAGGGCTCTAAACCAGGCAGACTCCAAGATGTTCAGTATTGAGGATGATTGTCTGTTACTCCAGGGTTTGCCTTTCAGGTCTTCTAGTTTACAGCTCTCCAGTCTTACTTAGGAAGGAGCCTTGTCCTGCAGCTCTGGTGAGTGAGGTTCCTCTCTGAAGAGCAAGCATCAAACGTTGTATCTTTGGCTAGCTCTGTCACCCTGAGACTCACAGCAGATGTTATCCAGGCTATAGAAAGCTCAGTGGTGGGCCCTACACAGTTGTCTCTAAATTGCCCAGGAGAGGATTCTTCCCTTGCCCTAAACTTTTCTTTTGTTTGTAGCAGACAGTCCTTCAAATCTAAGAAGTCTGAGCACCTTGCTTCACTCCTTACCCTCTGCTTTAGAGTGGGGGAAATTTCTCTCATTGTTTTCCTTTGAATTCTACTCTCACAACTAAACTCACTTATCAACGGTACATTGGCCACACATACAGCATGGCCCCATCCTATAATGTCTTTTCAATTTTACAATATGGGGTAGACTGCTTTTTGTTTTGTTTTGTTTCTCAAATCATTCTGTTTTAGTTACATCTCTTTTAAATTTAAATTTGTTTTTATTGTGTGTATGTGCATAATGCATGTGAGGCCATGTATTTCACAGCATGTGTGTGTAGGGTTCAGAGGAAATTTTTGTTCAGTCAATTATGTCATATCTTTTCTTATGGGTTCTGTGGATTGAATTCAGGTTCCAGGCTTGTGGGACAAATACCCTTTATGAACTACATTATTTTAACAGCATCTTATTCTGAACCAAAGCCTATCTTAGGTTTTCGTCTATAAAAATTACAGAAAAGGCCCCCTGGAAATGGAGTTATAGACAATTGTTAGCTGTCATGTGGGTGCTGTGAACTGAACCCTGGTTCTCTGGAAAATCACCATTGCTATTAACTGTGGAGCCATTTCTTTACCCCACCTAATCTCAGCATTACATCTTATGTATCCTGAAATGTAGTAAAAAGGACTACACTTCTTATAAATAAATCTCCTGATATATTTAGTTCATTTCAATCTTCCAACGATAATCTGAAACAAAATTTAAAATATTATATTTATTCCTCTCCACTCTGTGTCTGTCTCTCTCTCACTGTGTGTGTGTGTGTGTGTGCGTGTGTGTGTGTGTGTGTGTGTGTGTGTGTGTGTGTGTGTGTGTGTGTGCCTGTGCATGTATGCATATTTGTGTATAGAAATCAGAGTACAGCTTGAAGGGATGGGTTTTCTCATTCTACTTTGTGGGGGCCAGCTACCAAACTAAATACGTTAGGCTTAGTAGCAAGGGCCTCTACTCTCTGGGAAATGTTTGGCCCTTGAAATAGAGGAGTATCCAGCTACTTCCTGACTGTATCTAAAACCCATTCCACAGGATGAGACCTACACTTGGCATCATTATTTGCTTCACAACCTGTGGCTCAACAGGCCATAGGCCTAGAGGAATAAGTACTACTGTTATGCGGCTAAAGAGACACACTACAAACAGACTCGTAGTGACGTCATTACATCCACAGGTCAAGGCATCTCTCACCTGAGAAGCTCCTATTGCAGTGGGCTGTGATAATCACAGTGATCCACAAATGGCCAAGCTGCAGAGATGAAAAGAATACAGATGTAGCCCTAAAGGGAACATATACATCATACATGTTCTCCCAAAGCTCAGGGCTTCATTTGAAATAGGGAGAAGTAAGGATATAAGAGTTGAGTTGATGAGAAAATATTGTCTTCTGTATCCATCAGAAGAGCCACACACATGAGCTCACAGAAGTTGCGACCACATGCACATAACCAGTGCAGTGGAGGAGCCGGGTGTACAGTCCTGCTCCAAGATGTGAACTATTGACAATGGTTAGCTGTTGGGAGAATGAACTATTTTCTCTAAGTGTGTATCCCTCAGAGTTGATTACACTCTAGCAAATGACCACACATCTAAGAATGTTTGGACAGTGCAAAAACTATTCTTGAAGGATTAAAAAAAATGATACAACTTATGTGGGGGAAGGGACAAGGATTGGAAAAGAGTTGGATGAGGGAGGGGGAAAATGTTCAAACCATGTATGAAAGTCTTAAAAAAATACAAAATTGGCAATGTTATAGTATAGTTCTACTTTATTCATCTTATAAAATGATACTTCTATCTTCTGCTCCTTAGTGCCTTCAGCCTTAAAGAATCCAGTCAAATTCTGTAAGCAAACTAAAATTTGCATAGATTTTTTTTCAAGAAAAGTTTTGTCATTGCTATATTTCTCTTCCTATTTAAAACTCCAGAAGTTTTGTAGGCATTGTTAAAAAAAAAAATTGGCAGTTATAATTTTACAACCGGTGAGGACTGGTGAATGCTCACATAAGGATGTGTTTTGTTGTGTGCTTAATGATACATCTTCTCTCACCTCACAGAAGAGAAACGGCAGGGTTTTACCCTGACAATGTCACAGCTGTTTCAAATTCCCTTCCTTAGTCATTTCCAGCTTTTATAGCCCATGCAGCTGTCAGCAGCAACGACTCTTTCTTTGTGAGGCAGGGAATGTCTAAACTTATAATTAGACCTCAGTTATGAAAATGTAACTAGTTAATCATAGCCTTCATTAGGGCTTTTTGCATTCCAAAGGGATTTGCGCACAGCAAAGAATGGTGGAACAAATCAAACAAAGGGGTTGAATTCCTTCAGCACTGATTTTCTACTTCACATACAAACACTCATCTTCTCCACATCACCCACAATTATCGTCTGAACTGTAATTCAGCATCTTTAAGTCATTTAAAATGTTTACAGCACCTGTAACACCTTTATTCACAGGATGTACCTCCTTCTTTACTGAAATTACTTTTGTTGCAAAACTGACATATACTGTAAACAAAACAATAATAAAATCCACCAGAGCCTTAAAATTCTAAAATACACAAACACATAAGTATGAACAAAACTATGAAATGAAGAATTTATTTAATGTTTTAACTATTTTTTTACTTTTTGTTATTAAATTTGATTATATCATTTTCTCTTTCAATTAATTTCCTACCTCCTTGCTCTGTTTGAAATTCATGAACTTTTTTTTCTGTGTTAATTGTTGTTACACACAGCTATATGAATATATATATATCTCCCAATAATTGTCCCAAATTCATAAGAACAACCTGCTCAGTCTGGATAATGTTACTGGATAATTGGTGCATGATACCCATTTGGCATGGTTTTCCTTGGGGAAGAGTATTTCTCCCACCCCCAGCATTCCTCATTTGCCAGAGTAGAGACTTCTTGGGATTTCTCAAGCACATCAGTATGTCTATTGTTTGCCCTGCTCAGATCACGATAGAGCAATTAATTTTAAATTAAATCTGTAAGCTACTAGCATGTCATATATTAAAAATACAGAACTAATAAGGTCTAGATTAGATTGAGTTTATTAAGCCTAGTCTTATTTGCCCTTCTCAAACCTTTCTTTGCTCTAATTAAAAAAATTCTTTAAGCTCCAATTATTGTAGCACAACATTGTATAATTTTTAATATTAATATTTTTTATTTTGAGAATTTCATATGTGTATTCAATAAAAAAACTATCATAATCATCCTTAATTTTCTCCCTTCAACCCACACACAACTTCCAAATTTCAGGTATTTTTTTTTAATTACCTAGTACATCCAATTAGTACTGCCCATACATGTATCGGGATGGGGTAATCCACTGAAGCCTGAAAAGCATACCAGTGACCACATATTAAAAAAATATTCTCTCTATTTAGCATATATCAGCTGCTTATAGTTATACCTCTCACTCAGAATAAATGAAAAGACTGATTTTTTCTTCTGAGTTCTGTTTGTCAACTTGTCAACATAATCCATAGCACTTATCAAGGAAAACGTAGCTTAATAATATTTGGTTAAAATGTGGTTCCTTAAATCACATGCAAACTAGTCTGAGCAAAATTTATTCTTAACAGAAAAGAATTAAATTCTTTGCAGATTACTAGCTGCCTGTTAGATCCTTGGGAATTTGTCTAGAAACCACAGTTCCTTTCCTTTTAATGGATTTAATACAAGAAACTCTCTTCCTTCTCCTAGGAACCTTAAACCCGTTGACATTCTACCCTCTCTAATGCAATATTCTGTATACTTCGCTTTTTTTTTTTTTCATTTCTAAATTAGATTTCACAGATCATCAACCTGGTATCCATATTGAAGATCCTGTATACTCCTTTATTACCTCAGTTCTTAAAATACTTACTAACAATTTCCTAACTCTCCTTTCTATTTTAGTCGGGTGAAGAATCAAGTTTAACAGAGCATTAAAAAAAAGTTGCCTTCAAAAACTTGCTTTCAATCACACTAAAATACTCTATTAGTTTTCTAATATTTACTTATAGTCTGAAATTAATTTAAGAAATATGCTGTTGTCATAAAATCATTCTTCCAAAAACAAATGTTCAACTTATTATTCTAACTCCTCTTTACAGATATCATAATAACATTCTGAAAAGCCAAATGTTGCCCTGTTTATTTCACAATCTGGAGGCATGAAAACAGACTTGTGGCTGTACAAGTGACAGTTTTGACCCAGTTGATGCTGCTTCACTACAGCAAAGGTTGAAGGCTGAAATTCCTGAACCACACAGAGCTGGTAGATAGCTATTGCAAAGAAATGGAGAGTGAAGAGGGTGAGGAGAGAAAAGGAGAGAAGGGAGGGGAAGAGGAGGAGAGAGAAGGAAACAAAGTAAAGAACACTATTAGCAAGTCCAAATTCTGAATGCAAGAATCATGCAGGTTACTTCTCATCAATTTACCACAGAGGAATGAAGCAATAAACCTATTGGAACCCCAACATAGATGTAGGTTCTGTTGATTAGAAGTAAGCCACAAGTCTGGCTCACTCACAGTGAGGGAGGGAGATATACAAAACAATGTATGAGAAACATAGGTTGTGGGGATTACCATAAGTCCTGGAAGTTACATTCTAAATTGAAAACCTTAAGCCATTCCAGAATCATCACTGGTTAATTTAAAGACTTTGAATGAATAGATCAGCCTTGAATTAAGTTTTAGACTTAAGCATTCTTTGTTAGCAATGACATACAACTTTACTTATATGCTAATCATAGTGTAGGGTTGAATATTTGATTATATATAATCTACCTGCAATACCAAGATTGACCTGCTTACATATGAAATGTTAAAGTGTGTATTGGGAGAAATCCTGGGAACAGCTAATCTCTTTTCCATTGAGCTGGGACCTAGAATAAAATGGAAAATGTCTGATTTTGTGACAACCAGCCATTTAAAATAAAGATATTTGTTCCACAGCATGGTGTGGCGGCTTGTATCTGAAGCTCTATAATATATGACACTGAGATTGAAAAAACAAAGGTTTGAGGAAGACTTAGGCTTTATAGTAGACCTTGTCTCAAGTTATAAACAAACAAGAATAACATTCTCTTTTTGTCTGTAGTTTTATTGTAACTTTCACGAAATCTATTCTTTGATTATTCCATACATGTATACAATGCATTTAGATTACTTTCGTATCCTCTCTCTCATATTTCTCTTGTAGTTCAATCAACAACCACTACCCCTCTAGTCCCTTCCCATCATTCATGCGTTTCTCTTTGTTCTGTGGCCCACTGACTTTAACCAGGGCCATCTGTGGAATCATGGGCTTAGAACTGTTCATTGGAAGATGATGGGTGGCCATTGACCATAGGACTGAATACAATGACTTTTCCTCCTCCAGAACCTATCAATATCCAATAGTCTGTAAATCTATGATTGACTGATGGCAGCACCAGTCTCATACAGGGAGGTGCAGGTATTGTGAGATGATCTGTGCAATGGTTATATCATGATTGAGAGGAATATTCTTACAAAAAAGTAGTCTAGAATGAAAAGGAGCTGCCATACACCTACACTAACAGACAAACATCACAAACAGAAGCAACTGTGAGGTTTATGCTTAAAGGTAAAGCCTTGTCTAAACTGTTGTTTCTGTCTTCAATTAGAATTCACAATTTATCTGCAGCATCAGACATTGATTATTCACTTTGATCCATCCTCAACCTGCTCAGTGTGTCTGTAGTGTTTACTAATGAAAGCTATGTACTATTCCTTCACATTAAAGAGTAGTTTTATTTTAAAATCACGTTTATGTCTGGAACTGCATCCTGACAAGAAGCCTCTAAAGTGAAGTTGGTGTCCTTTGTGTAGTCACTGAACATCTGAGAACAGAAAGTGATGAGACACGTGGAAGGGCTCTCTGTAATGAACTGATCTGTGTGTTTTGTAGAAATAATACTTTTCACAGAATAAATATGAGAAAAATAACAAGGAAGGAAAGTAGGACAGGAGAGCTGGTGAGAAATCCTCCATGAATAGGGAGTAGAAAGCAGGTATGGTGGTTCTTACCCATATAACAGCATCATTGAGTTGATGAGCTTGGGCTGATCACAAGGTGAGATTCTATCTCACAACACCTTAAAAACACACAAAAAAATAGTGTAGAAGAATAGAAATTTTAAAAAATCAAACTTTGTAGGGACAGCCTCCCAAACTTTAATTAATTAAAAAATAATTGATACTTAAATCAGTGTCTAAAAGTTCTTAGTTTTCTTTGAAGAGAAAATAGTGTGATTGATGAATCTGGGGTCTTTTCCTCTCTTTCTCTCTCTCTCTGTGTTTTTGTATGTGTGCATTGTGTGTGGGGAGAGAGAGAGAGAGATAGAGACAGAGAGAGACAGGGAGAGAGACTGAGAGACACACACACAGAGAGACAGAGACAGGGAGAGAGAGAGAGAGAGAGAGAGAGAGAGAGAGAGAGAGAGAGAGAGAGAGACATAGACAGATAGATAGTTACTCCTACAGAGCATTTAAGGCTGGATGTGGCTATCTCTTGGAATAGTTGGGAGTTAATCTTGGGACCATTATAGCATAAGACACTGTCTGGTAATTTATTGATTTCACCACCAAGTACAGTCACCTTTCCAACATTACAGGTGGATGGGGGGATGGTCTCAATGAGGATGGGTGGGCAGGGGAACAGAAGAGATCATGTTGCGGGGGGAGGATGTAGGGAGAGTACTAGAAGCATGTGGAATCAGGGGGCATCTCTGAGATGAGTCTTACCCTAAGTAAGACTCCTAGCAATGGGGAATACAGAGCCCGAACCAGTCACCTCCTGTAACCAAGCAAGACTTCCAGTAGAAGAATTTGGACCCTAACCCAGCCACATAGCATTTGACCTAGAATTTGCATTGCCAACAATATGAGTTGGATAAAGGTGACCCAGATATTATGGAAGTGGCCAACCATTGACTGGTCAAGCTTGAGACCTATACCATAAGAGGGAGTCCATACCTGACACTGCCCAGAGGGCTAGGGCCCATAACTTGGACAGCCAGAGACCTAGGATAGAACCAAACATGACTGTAATATATATATATATATATATATATATATATATATATATATATATATATATATATATATATATATATGAAATGATTCCTAATGATATTCTGCTATATTCATAGATTGGTGCCTAAACCAATTGTCATCAGAGACTCTTTATCCAGCAACAGATGGAAACAGATGCAGAGACTCACAGCCAAACATTAGGTGGACCTCAGAGAATCCTGTGGAAGGGGAGGAAGGATTGCAGGAACCAGAGGGGTGAAGGACATCACAAAAATCCCACAGTATCAACTAACCTGGGCTCCTAGGGGCTCACAGAGACTGAACTGACAGCTAGGAAGCATGCATGGGACTGACCTAGGCTCTCTGCGTATGTGTTAGAGTTGTGCAGCTTTGTCCTCTTTGAGACTCCTAAAAGTGGGAACAGGGGCTGTCTTTGACTCTGTTACCTGCTTTTTGGACCCTTCCTTCCTGCTGGGTTACTTTATTCAACCTTAAAAGGAGAAAGGTGCCTAGTCTTACTGCAACTTGATGTTGGCTGCCTGGCTGATATACGTGGGAGGCCTGCCCTTTTTTGAAGAGAAAGAAGGAAGAATCAGGGCGAGGTTGGGGAAGAGAGGCTGGGAGGAGAGGAGGGAAAAACAGGAAACTGTGATTGGGATGCAAACTAATTAATTAACAACAATAACAACAAAATCAGAAGGAGGAGGCAAGCCACAAACCAAAGGATTCTGCTCCAAGTCATCACTACTATGTCACCATTGCCCTTACACCGTGATGGCCTACAATTTCTTTTCTTTTTTTTTTTTAATTTTTATTTTGCAATAAAATTCAGTTCTACATATCAGCCACAGATTCCCTTGTTCTCCCCCCTCCCGCCCCCCTCACCTTCCCCCCAGCCCGCCCCCCATTCCCATCTCCTCCAGGGCAAAGCCTTCCCCACAGACTGAGATCAACCTGGTAGACTCAGTCCAGTCCCCTCCTCCCAGGCTGAGCCAAGGGACCCTGCATAGGCCCCAGGTTTCAAACAGCCGACTCATGCAGTGAGCACAGGACCCAGTCCCACTGCCTAGATGCCTCCCAAACAGATCAGGCCAATCAACTGTCTCACCCACTCAGAGGGCCTGATCCAGTTGGTGACCCCTCAGCCATTGGTTTATATTTTATGTATTTCCATTCGTTTGGCTATTTGTCTCTGTGCTTTATCCAACCTTGGTCTCAACAATTCTCGCTCATATAAACTCTTCTCATTCTCGCTAATTGGACTCCCAGAGATCCACCCGGGGCCTAGTCATGGATCTCTGCATCCAGATCCCTCAGTAGTTGGATGAGGTTTCTAGCATGACAATTAGGGTGTTTGGCCATCCCATCAACAGAGTAGGTCAGTTCCGACTGTCTCTCGACCATTGCCAGCAGTCTGTTGTGGGGGTATCTTTGTGGATTTCTGTGGGCCTCTCTAGCACTTTGCTTCTTCCTATTCTCATGTGGTCTTAATTTACCATGGTCTCCTATTCCGTGTTCTCCCTCTCTGTTGTTGATCCAGCTGGGATCTCCCGCTCACCCAAGCTCTCTTTCCCTTGACCCTCGCCCTTCACTACCCCCACTCATGTCCAGGCTGTTCATGTAGATCTCATTCCATTTCTCTGTCATTGGGCGATCCCTGTGTCTTTCTTGGGGTCCTGTTTTCCAGGTAGCCTCCCTGGTGATGTGAGTAGCAGTCCAGTCATCCTTGTTCCACATCTAGTATCCTGCTATGAGTGAGTACTTAATGCCTAACAGTCCAATTAAGAAATGGGTTATAGAACTAAACAGAAAATTCTCAACAGAGGAAACTCAAATGGCTGAAAGACATTTAAGGAATTGCTCAACATCCCTAATCATCAGGGAAATGCAAATCAAAACAACTCTGAGATACCACCTTATGCCTGTCAGAATGGCTAAGATCAAAAGCACTGAAGACACCTTATACTGGAGAGGATGTGGAGCTAGGGGAACTCTCCTCCACTGCTGGTGGGAATGCAAGCTTGTACAACCACTTTGGAAATCAATATGGCGCTTTCTTAGAAAATTGGGAATCCATCTCCCCCAAGATCCAGCTTTACCACTCTTGGGCATATACCCAAGGAATGCTCAACCACACCACAAGAACACTTGTTCAGCTATGTTCATATCAGCATTGTTTGTAATAGCCAGAACATGGAAACAACCTAGATGCCCTTCAACTGAAGAATGGATAAACAAAATGTGGTACATATACACAATGGAATACTACTCAGCAGAGAAAAAAAAAATGACATCATGAGGTTTGCAGAGAAATGGATGGATCTAGAAAAAATCATCCTGAGTGAGGTATCCCAGACTCAGAAAGGCCTACAATTTCTAAAACTTGAGCCATGATAAATTTCTTAAGTTGATTTGCTCAGAAATTGTATTAGTTCAAAAAAATCTAACACCACTCCAAATTTGAATTTTAGCTGACATAGAAAGTATGGATGTATACAATTTGCTAATATGAAAATGGTAAATGACTTTATGTTTTCTCACTATTATGTGTTATAGAGAATACATTTGGATATCCACTAACAATCTACTGAATAGAGTAACTGAAGTTGATACAATAGTAGTATTTTTAGTATGTACTATTATTACTTTACCATATATTTATAAAATCATCCAATAGTAACTTTACTATGCTGTCATTTTACAATGAGTCAGGGAAAAACATATTTATAATAATAAATTACATGTACTAAGAGCAACTGATTGCAATCAGATTCAGTCTGTAAATGGTAAAACCTAGAAAGTAAATATAAATAAATTAGAATCATACTAATATGATAAGTACTGTCAAATACATAGAAAAATGATTTAACAATATTTTATCTCATGCTGTCTTTTCAACTTAAAGAAAAGAAGCTCCTAACTGAACTCCTTTGTTCACTATTTTATCGTAGTTGAAGACATTTGTAACAATTGAGCTACCTCTGCAGTCTTTTGCTGCTGATATCAAACCCAACACAAATGTGGTTCTATGAAGTTCAGCAATGCTCGCTACAATATTCGTATAAAGACTTGAAATGCCCAGCTGCTGGCTTTTTTTTACTTAATTGTGCACTATATTCTTTAATGAGCTATTGCTTCATTTTCTACAAAATGTCAGTTTTCAGAGCAATGCCCTGGGATATCAGCTACCATGTAACAAATCCCATTAGTCTTCAGGCTTCCATTTGTCACACAAAATTCAAGTCAGAAGAAAAGAAAGGTACTGTTCATAATAAGATGGAATGTTCACAAGGAATTTGTATTTAATGATGTTGAAATACGTGTAAGTATAAAAATACCATGATGAAACCCACTACTAAGCTAAAATTAATTAAAAATTTAATGTTTATGTTTCAATTATCAAGAATTATTGATGTTCACATATTCTCAGTAAATTCAGAAATGTTTCTATGGCTAATGCATGAATTTTTCCATTCTGCTGTGAAGTGCACAAGAGTAACAAAAAGGCATGCTTAGTTACCTTGAAAATAAATTTCATAAAGGTATCTACAAACAGAAGATTTCTTACTTTTGTGTACTTTAAGTTTTGTCTGTGATGTTTTTGTTGATTATGAACCTTGGAAATTAAATGTGTAATTTTTTGCAACTATATGTACACATTCCCCCCTAGCATTCATCTCACAGAATTCTAACAACCACACAAACACAAAGTATACTTTAGGGGTATGTCTCTCTTTCTCCCCTGACCCTTCTTACCTCTCTTGCATACCTCATGATAATAGAGATTGCTTTTGGAATGTACCACAACCACATCTGCCAATGTCTCCAACCAGTGATGTTTTATATCCTTGGACATGAGAGTTCAGGATTACAAATGAAAATTAATCACTGTTTATTCATTCAAAAGTAAATATCAGTTACTATTTTCTCTTTATATTGATGAAAGGTAACTGAAATATAAACACACAGGCATAGAAGTACAAACAATTCACATGAAATAGTGGAGTGAATAATATTGAAATGTGGTATTTCTTTTCAAGGTTAATTTTGAGTCTCACACTATTAAGAGATTCCCAACAATTTTTATTGTCATTAATGCCATACTTTAAAGTTTAAGTTTCAGTTTTTTCAGAATTTATCATTTTGTTATACTAAATGACTCATTTCTGTTTATTAAATTATATAAGAAAGAAATGCAACATTTAACTATACTAATCTTTTGTCCTTTGTTTTTGAAGAATAGACCTTACTATGTTGCTATGGCTGGCCTGGAATTAACTTTATAGACCAAGCTGGCATCAAACTCACAGAGGTCCACTTGCCTCTGTTTTCTAAGTCCTAGGATTAAAGAAATGTGATGTATCACACCAGATCCAAATTTTTAAGTATGAAAATAGTGATATTAATACATTGATTTAAACAGTTATGCTTTTTCTATTCCCCACCTACTGTTAATAGAGCATCAGAGATGTGGAAGAACAAGGATCCATGAAGTAAGGTCCTTACGGTACTTGTGCAAGCATTGTATAGCTAGATTGTGTGGTATATCTACTTCCAGATTTCTAGTGAATAAAAAACCCAAAAAGGTGATAATTTATACACTAGACTAATATTCAGCTATGAAGTAAAGTGATATTGTGAAATATTCAGGTAAACGGATAGAATTGGAACTAGTCGTTCTGAACAGATTTACAAAGACAAGCATCACATTTTCTCTCATATGTGGATATTGTTTTCCTGACACAGTAGAGTAGATGAAGATATAGCACTCTGAGATAAACAAGTACTGCAGAAGCTCAAACCAGACAGAACCTTATCATGAGGATTTTAAGTAGGCAATCCCACCCTAAAATGAGGAGCTATTGGCATGTGATTGCTGCTGAGAAAAGTAAGGTCAGTTTTCTGTAATGATGTAACCTCTGGTATATGAGCTACACACTAAGGTAGATCTTCACACAAAAACAGTTGGATAATTCCATGGATTTTTAAAAAGATGAAGACAGAGATTATAAATAAGCTTGGGTGGTTAGGAAGTTGGGGTGTATTTGGCAGAGGTTGTGGGAGAAGAGAGCACATATGATCAAAATATAAAGCATAAAATATAAAATTGTTATTTAAAATTACTAATGCTTTTCAAAACATTCTTTGAAAATTAGAGACTCTTTGCTAGTTTCTCATGATTATTTTCCTCTTTTCATTTTGAGTTAAAGCATTGAAATGACTGGTAAAACAAATGTGTACAGTTTTATGTTCTGTCAGCCAGCAACTCCCATGATCCATACACACTGACCTTGATAGACCGACACTCATAACCTGACCTCTGGTTCAAAAGGAGAATATGAGAGATGCAGTAGTAATTGAAAACTACAATACAATCAGTCCTTTAAAACTAGTGGAAGTAGCTGACAGTTACGTCTTTTTAATTAAAGTTCAATGCATAGTGACAAATTTTGTGGTATCAATATCTCATAAGAGAAGTCATTTTGATTTAATTACTTTACTGTAATTATATTACATTTATAACATTGCCTGTTTATATACACTGAGCATTGTGTAAAGTGGGTTTATCAAAATTTAAGCAGTGTGCTTTTTAACCTTGGTTTTTGAAGACTTGGGCATCAGCGATTGATGTAGAATGTAATGATCTTAAAATAAGGCTGCTAATATGGGGGAACCTGTCAGAAAGGGTATGAAAGCATGCCTGCAGTTACAACTTGTACCTCATAGTTAAAGGAAAATAATTCTTTCTCTATGTTTAAATCAGCAATACACAGTGGCTAAAAAGGAAAAGCAAACAGTGAATTTCTAATGTTGTGATAACATTAGAGAATAATGATAATTGTATTGGTATTTTGAGTCTTTTATTTCATGATTGTTGCTAATTTTATTTCAAGTGCATGCATGTAGCTAGAGTTTTCCTGCCTGGCCCACAGTCAGGACAAATCTCTGACACCTGCCAGTCCCACAGCTGCTCAGACCCAACCAAGTAAACACAGAGACTTATATTGCTTACAAACTGTATGGCCATGGGAGGCTTCTTGTTATCTAGTTCTTCTATCTTAAATTAACCCATTTCTATAAATCTATACCTTGCCACATGACTCGTGGCTTACTGGTATCTTCACATGCTGCTTGTCATGGTGGCAGGTGGCAGTGTCTCCCTCACTCAGCTTCCTGTTCTCTCAATTCTCCTCTCTGTTAGTCCTGCCTATACTTCCTGCCTAGCCACTGGCCAATCAGTGTTTTATTTATTGACCAATCAGAGCATTTGACATACAGACCATCCCACAGCACATACACTCACAACTTGTTTTCCCAACTGTCTGAGAAATTCAGAATATGACATCTGATCCCCTGATACCAGAGTTTCAGTTGGGTATGAGCCACCAAATAGTCACCAAGAATCCAATCATACCTGGGTCCTCTGGAATACTAGCCAGGGATCTTAAATGCTAAATACATTCCAAAGGCCTGGTTTTCTATCTTTAAACTACTGAATTCTTAAATATGAGTTTATCTTTAAACATCGATTAATCAGCAGCTTTGAATAAGTAATAATACTAAGGAAATCTGTGCATTCCTGATCATTTCTGAACTGAAATTCTTCCTTGTAGAAGTAATACATCCAAACGGAAGTAGATGTCCTTCTTCAATGTCTGTTTTAAGAGAAATGTATTCTCCCCTTTCTCCTTACACAACTAGAAGTCAAAGTACTCACAGTCTGATATATTCCATTTCAATCTATCACAACTTTTAATTGTGTTAAAATTGTAAATAGTGATTAAAAATATCAACTTAGCAATTCTGTGGTTTGGTTGTCTCTGGCTATCTTCTCAACCAAGGAAACTAGATTGACTTTTTTATGAAATTAAAAACAACAACTCAAAAATGAACCTTTACTTATATACCAGGTTATACCACTGTCTCCACTTACTGAATTTTTCTAATTTTTAAGTTATTAATATAAGCATATATTATACATTTTTATTTAAAAAAGAACACCTAAATCCTCCAAGTAAACACATTTTATGCATTTTTATTTAAAAAAGAACATCTAAATCATCCAAGTAGTCAGCTTGCTAATAATGATTTATAATTCATTACATTGTTGTTAAAGGCACATGTTACACCTGAGCATCCCATAGGCAAGTAAATTTTCCTATCTCCTGAAGTGACAGTATTTAGATTATAACCACATTCTTTTTGCCCTCACCCCAGAAATATTAGAATAAGACCACTCCAAAAAGATACAGTTGAAATTTTAATACCTTTGATATTTTTATTCTGAGGTTGTCTCTCTGTTGTTGATCTTGTCATTTGATGGGCTATTACACATTGTCTACTGTAGTAAAACTGGTCTGAAGAAAATAGTGTCATCCCACCATTGGTATCCCTCTTTTCTTTGACTTTTTAGTTCTCTATTGGCATGAGGAGCCAAATGTGTCTTTCAACTAAAACTCTAAGATCTGTTTTACACTTACAAAACTTAGTGTTGATTATACTGAAAAAATAAACTTGAAATTCATAAAATTCTTCAGAGAAAATGTTTGTTGTTTTATTTTTTAAACATCCCAAAGAACAAAAATCTGCCAATTTATGATATATCCCCAACAAAGAATATGATTATTCTTTTATTTTTGGAATCATAATCTAAGTACAACATTTTCCCTTTGCTTTCCTCCCTCCAAAACTCCCCACATACCCTTCCCTACTGTCTTTCAAATTTTGGACCCTTTTTTCACTAATTGCTATTGTACACATATTGTATAGTTATATATAAATATATCCCTAAATATAAACTGCTTGATCCGTATAATGACACTTCTATGTATGTTTTCAGGAATGACCATTTGGCACTGGACAACAGATCAGTGTGCTCATTTCGGGGTAAGACCACCTTTCCTGTTCTCAGCTTTACTCAGTTGCCTATAATTCAATGGGTAGAGTTGAAACCTTGTGAACTTTTATCCGTCCATTTTGGTGTGCACATTGGTGTTATTCTTGTTTAGCTCATGTTTGGGCAGTCATGTTGGTGAGACTTTTGGGTTAGTTTCTGACACTAGCAGATACAGTCTCACAGCAAACTGCCTGATCCTTTACTTCTTAAAATCTTTCTGATCCCTTTTCCTCAAAGGTTCCTGAGACATAGGTATGTGAGTTTTTTGCGAATGTATCCATTAGGACAAGGCTCTACAACTCTGTGTTTCTATTGGTTGTGGTTTTTTGTAGTGGCCCTTATCTGTTACTAAGAGAAGTTTCCATGATGTGGGGTGAAGACTACATGAATTTGTATATATAAGGATGAATGTTTATAGAATATTGGTAGGGATTATGATGTTTTGATGAATTTGTGGTTGTAGATTCTCCTCCAATAACCATGATTTCATTAGCACTGAGATTTTAGTTAGGTTGCTAGTACCAGTCATAGTTTCCCACTAGTTGAGCAGAGTTTTAGTTCAATTAGACAGCTGTTGGTTGTCACCAAGGTGTGTGTACCGGTACTGTACCTTTTAGGTTATCCTGCTGTGCTGTTGATGTGGTTCACAGGCATAACAGATCAGTAGGACTCAGCAAAATTTCTGGTAAAAGTAGTAAACCATGTATTCATTTTTTTTTTTTTACTCCAAGAGTATTTAACCAAATTCTGTAAGAAATTCAAACAGTAGAATTATATATTGAATACTGAAAAGAAATCAAAAGCCAAAACTGACTATTAACTTATTTCAAAAAAGTGTGAAAATGAAGAAAAATTTTCAAAAACCTTAAAGCATATATTAATGTAAAAACTTCATAATACAGAAAAATGTGGACCTTTTTATAGCTATTTTATGACTTGTATTACTATAGTTATATGTTTAGCACCTTGAGAAATGTATGTATTTTCTTACTATTTTTGACATTTGGGATGTGGTCATAGCTTAGATCTGTCACTGCAAGGTTATAATAACTGTATGCATTTAGTGTCTTGGTCTACATTATCAGATAGTTCAGATAGGAAGGGCTCTGTTTTTGTGCATTTAGTGACTTTTTTTTTCCATAGAACTACACTAGCATTTTCAATTCCTTTTTGTGTACCCTCCACCTATAGATGTAAATTTTTCTTGCTGTTGGTAGATTCCCCAGGGTTAGTTCATGTCCATAACCAAGTCCTGAAAGTAAACCTTATTTACAAAGAAATATAGTTGGCTATCATTTCTGGAGACATGGAAGCATAGCACAAATGCTTCCTCCAATATGGATGAAGGTTCTCTAGTTGTATGACGGCATGGTGAATTGCAAAGTGGAATAGGAAATCACACCACCAAGAAAGAAGCCAGAGAATTTATAACTTAGTCAGACTCACTTTCACAAGTATTAGCTCCTGTAAGAGCTTGGTGTGGGGTGGCCATGAAAGGAACCTGAGGTTCATCTGTTGGTAACTTTTCTGAAGACATATTGGTAGAACTAAGCTCTGCTTCTTAAGGATATATCCTTACAGCATTGGCAAAATGAGAATCAAGTTCTTCATGTACAAAGCTGAAAAAGGGTGGAGGTGTCCTAGGAACCCTGAATAAAATAGATTACCTGTCTTAGCTAATATATTACCAGCATGCTAAAAGTTAGAGTTAATGACTAACTCTAACAATTGAGAAAATGACTTCATTAGATTGCCTCTAGGCAAGTGTTGGGCCATATTCTTGATTAATGGATGATGTTGGAGGATTCAGACCACTGTGGTTGTTTCCCACTCTGGGAATGTGGTCCTGAGTTGTATAAGAAAGCAGGCTGAGGATCCATGAGGAGTGAGGAAAATAGTAAGCTGCAGTCATCCCTGGTCAATGCTTTATTTCTTGCCTCCAGGTTTCTGCCTTGAATCCCTACCCTTGACTTCCTCCAGCTATAGACTACTACATAGAAGTATAAGCCAAATAAACACTTTCTTTCCCAACTTGTTTTTGATCATGGTGTTCTTTTTGTTTGTTTTTGGTTTTGTTTTGTTTTTAAGAGCAATAGAAACTCTAAGACACAACTCAATATTTGATTGCATTCTCAGAAGTAACAATCAAGGTATTATTTACAAAAGTGATGGAGGCTTTTGTTATGCAACCATGAACACATGCATTCTTCTTACATTAGTACTGGTACTTCTGTTTATTTGACACTGGTCCCAGAAAGGCTTTGATTGGAGGAAAACAGCATCCTTCTTCTCTTGAATACAAAGCAAACTGCCTGATCTATATGTTTTAAGATCTCTCTGATCCCTTTAGAGGAAGTTACTGCTGTGGATATCGTTCTGTATAAATAAAACACTGATTGGCCAGTGGCCAGGCAGGAAGTATAGATGAGACAAGGAGAGAGGGGAATTCTGGGAAGTGGAAGGCTGAGTCAGAGAGACACTGGCAACCACCACCATGACAAGCAGCATGTGAAGATGCCGGTAAGCCACGAGCCACGTGGCAAAGTATAGATTTATAGAAATGGATTAATTTAAGATATAAGAACAGTTAGCAAGAAGCCTGCCATGGCCATACAGTTTGTAAGCAATATAAGTCTCTTGGTCTGAGCGGCTGTGGGACTGGCGGGTGACAGAGATTTGTCCTGACTGTGGGCCAGGAAGGAAAACTCTAGCTACAAGTTACCATGGAGGTCACAAATGACATAGAAAGAATTCTTAATCACCTTTGATTATTAATTTGATTTGTACTGTGATATTAATGAAAAATTTAAAAATATGCAACAAAGAATGTTTACTATTATCAAAATCATCTACACTGATAAAATGAACATAAACATGTTATTCCTTACCTCCAAGTTAAACATGTTTATTTGCTTTTACTTATCTTTCATTTTAACATACTAATTGTTAACATGATTTATTTATATCCAAACTGATGTCCACGTCAGGATAAAACTATTGTGTGGTGATTTGTCAAGGTCCCACTAAGTATCCGTGAAATTATCTTCTCACCTTGATCTTTCCATTTTCCCTTAATTCCTCATTATCCTTCTGTGAGAACTAAAAATATAAGGGTTTGGTATGTATAGTCTAGGTCCCAACGGGAGAGGAAATGGACATCTACATAAGAAGAGCACTCTCCTGTCCAAGGAAGAACTATGTTTTATATGTAGCTGTGTGAGAACAATGTTTGAGAACTTAATACATGTATATTCCCCACACTTCTGCTCCTCCTGCTTATGCTCAACTCATTCTCTGCCCCATTTCTGTCCCAAATTCATGACCTCTCCATTCATTTTGTGTGTGTGTGTGTGTGTGTGTGTGTGTGTATGTGTGTGCGTGTGTGTAGAGATTGGTATAGACAGCCTACTTAGCATTGATTGTATGCATACTTGTCCCAGGAGGATAACTGGAAAACCTATTTGGGAGTACCTCCCTGGAGAAATTGATTCTCCCCATCTCAGCAACTATTGTCCACCTGCAGAGTTCAATAAAATCCAATTAGGCAAAGGAAGTGAGGGCAACTCTGAGCTTCTTTCTCAGGAAACTGTGAGGACTCAATTTTCCGAGTGCCATTTCCTGACTGTTAGAGTTTGAATATGTGTCTTTAAAGGTACATACTCTTTCAGATATCAATAACTCTCATGTAAGTGACAGTAGCATTGTGTAAGGTTTTCATTCATTCTTCAACTTATTTTATAGTTTCTTATAAACACCTACATGACAGCCTGATCCTTAACTTTCAAATGTGTTTTTAAAAGGCTTCTCCATTTCTCATTTCTCTTAGAACTTCCACTTTAGTCTATCTCTTATCTATAGTTTTCACTTTGATGTCCATAACAAAGTATGCAAAAATCACTTAATTCAAGATATTGTCTAGGATTTTCTTTCAAGTTTTATTTAATCTAGTCATCTGCTATTGTTTAATTTAGAAATGGCCCTCTAGATAGTTTTGTTCTACTGATTTTTTTAATTCTCCACTCTTTTTTCATGTTGACTTACCTATCTTGATGGCAATGTACACTCCTTTAATGGAAGCTCTGTTTATGTAACCTCCCACTGCAAGGAAACAGTGACTGCCTATGGTGTTCTTTTGGTGCTCTGGGTGATGATGCTCCTTTTCTTAGAGAGCCTTTACACTCCCTTATTTGGCAGAAGACTATAGAAAATCACTAAATTTGATTAAAGATATAGCCAGAGTATGAAGGGTTAGAGTCACCATGATCTTACATGGACCTTTTACTTTTACTATTCCTATTCATTCTTGGATTCCAGCACAGAACTTGGGGTGTTTATTTGTGCTAAACAATTTGGAATTATAAATACCAAATTTTGTCTCTTCAATATTGTGGAAATCATAAAATGTCACTGTTAATTTTAGAATGTTGTCATTTTTTTTTTTTACCCAGCTAAGTAAATTGTAAAAATAAAAAATAAAGAAAAATTGGTGAGCTTTCACATTTATTTAAAATGTCTCCCTTCTTACTTAAAACTTGACCATCTGGTGCCTTCCTGAGACTGGCACTTGGTGTTGTCTCCCATCCAAACTGTATCCGTCCTTGCTGGTTTTGTGCCTCCTAGCAGTGGACTTTGGCTCTCCCTGTTGCTCTTCCACATCGAGCCAAATCTGTCAGATGTCCTGAGAGAATATGAATCTCTAGGAGGTTAGATCTCTTTCTGTCATTTCCTATTTTCTGGTCTTTGGTCTTGCATTTACTGTTTGCTCTGTTCATTAGCTATTCTGTCAAAAATTGTTCTTTTCTTGATTGTTTTGTTTGTTATTTTATTTATTCATTTTTTCGTTAGTTCTTCAAGTAAGTGTTGGTTTTCAGTCCATTTTAACAAACAAAATTTGTGTGTGCAAGCAAGTCTTAAGGTGCTTGTTCCCTGAGGAATATTCACCAAAAAGGAACCCACACTAAGAGGTGGGGGACTCTTGGGAGTAGACTCAGAACACACCCAGACACCAAAACTCAGCACAAAGATTTATTACCCAAGAGGGGCAATGTGGGAGTGCCTCTGAATCCTTCAAAGGCAGACAGCAAGCAGAGGTGTTTCATTTTATTTTATTTTTCAGGACTAGGATTTTCAGGAGAAGTCTATACTAAGGTGAGTTGGTAAGTCCTGATTGGACAAATTAGTGATGCAGCCAAATTATGAGGTTTGAGTGTTGGAACTTGGTGTTTAGTCTCAGTAATGAGTCAATGGCCCAATAAGGGAAGAGACCATAGGAGCTAGCTTTAGGAATGTATTCTAATGGTTTAGCAAATGAGAGGGAAGGAAAAGGGCGAAACCTGTTGGCATATGTTTACCAGGCTCAGGCCTGTTACTGAGCCCTTCAATTATTAGAAATTAGTAATGGATATCAACATATCAACAGTAAACATCACCAATATACATTTTGTTTCCTTCTCGGTCACAGTTTTCATAGAGTTATTGAGTACATGAAATGTTCCACCTCTTGAGGCATGTTTGATGAGAGAAAGAAAGAGAACTCAGCATTTGATGAGCTTTTCTTCAAATAGAAAGGAAAGAAATGTAAACAGGAAAATAGGTGCTTTCTGCATTCTGATATGAGTTGAATAAGCTGCCGTAGTATTAGAACAAGGCGGCTTTTGTGGATATTTGTATTACATGTAATTAATCCCAGATATCCCTGCCTGAGGTAGAAAGATCTTGCAATTGTGTTTCAGAGAGGATCGTGTTAGGCAGCCCTCTTGGAGGAAAGCAAGAAGCATCAGAAACCACACTCTCAGGTTATGTGCTTTAATTCGTGATTGAAGGTTGTTAGTATCTCAGTTTTTATTCCTTACCTGGGACAGGATTAGTACAAGCTTAAGATGGACCTGGTGGCATTTACCTTATTTTGGCTTCTTCCCACCTCCTCCCGAATTTCTTATCCTTTACTAGTTTCCTCTAAAATACTTCTCTAACTGATATTGCATAAACTTGACATCCTTGAGTCTGGTAAGCCCTCCCAAAGTGTAAAATTGTACCGAACAGAAATGTATATTAAATTATATCATTCTAATGAAATGACAAGTTTATGAGTTAGATACATAGATACACACACACACACACACACACACACACACACACACACAGAGAGAGAGAGAGAGAGAGAGAGAGAGAGAGAGAGAGAGAGAGAGAGATTTATAAAAATATTAAGTGCCTGGGTGGTGGTAGCACACACCTTTAATCCCAGCACTTGGGAGGCAGAGCCAGGCAGACCTCTGTGAGTTCAAGGCCAGCCTGGTCTACTGAGTGAGATCTAGGACAGGCACTAAATCTACACAGAAAAACCCTATTTCGAAAAACAAAAACAAACAAACAAAAAAAGACAAAAGAAAGATATTAAGCTACTAGAGTTCACAATGCTCCCAATAAGAACCATTGACCAATGACATCTCCTTCTAATGATTGGTCAGGGTAGTGTAAATGACTCCCAAAACAATATATGCTTTTGATATAAACCTTGGATGACTCTCAGGGCTTGATGACAAGCCTGTATTGATAAATACACAGCATGCTTAGGGAACAACACTCAGATGACTCAGGTAGACCTGATCTGAAAGCCTCTTTCTTGTAATCTATCTTCCATGGTACCAGGAAATACAATACAAGCTGTCAAGGGTATGAAGCAATTAAATAGTCCTACCCAATCAAAACCCTCATGAACCCTGACAACTACCAGATTAACAAGACATCCTTAAATGTATGAAAAGTGGCACCCACATCTCAGTGGTAACCACAAGTGGTCCAATTGCACTGAAGGACCACTCAAAAAAAAAAAAAAAAAAAAAAGGAAGGAAATCATATTTGCTACTAAAAGCTTCGTGAGCTTACTGGGGCTAGTGAGGCCATCCATGGCCATTACATGTCAGGGACAAGGACAGAATCTCTAGTTAGTGGAAAAATACAGGTCCCCCCCCCCATAAGAACTAGATCATCTTACGGTCAGGTTGCCTAGCAACAGGACATTGAGTCAGAGCCCTTGACCTTTTCAACCTGTAAACATACTATACAAACATCCTGTTAGCTTGCCCCACCCTATGCAGATAATAGCTTCTTGCTCTCCCCACCCTGCAGGAACTATATAAACCCTCCTGGAGAAAAATAAAGTTGCAACCTTGATCAGAATCGTGTCTTGGTGTATTTCCTTTGTGTCTCCTGTCCCTATCATTCTGTCCTTAGGGTGGTCAAGAACCTGTTGAAGCCCTGCTGGCCGGGGCAATTACAGAAGAATCTACTGTATCACTTTGCTAGACTAGTACATTTTAAAATTTAATACCACAGGTAACTGCAACTAACAACCCCCATGAAAGAAGCCTGCCTTTACAACAATGAAGACCATCATAGAAAACCACAACTGGGCACAATGAAGAGATCAATAGATAGGGTGGTGCCCAGCCCTTGTGGATACTTCTATCTCATATTTTCTATAACTATGCCCCAGGCAACATCAGGGAAAAAGTGGCAGAAAAATACATAACAGCTAAAATACCGAGAAGTTTGGAGTGAAACCCAAATTCTTTAAACAAGTGGCGTTTCTCCCTCACATTTTCCCTCCATGTATCATAAAATATCTCATCCTGAATACCTCTGAATTAAACTGCAATGTTGTTTCTCATTCTTCACTTCAAGCTGGAAGGTAATTGTTTATTCCTAGCTTTGCCAGCTCTTTTAAGATACTCCAGAGTGATGGAAAAGACTGTCACTGACTTTACGGCTTACAAGCAACAGATGTTCATTTCTCACAGCTTTTAAGACCTCAGTTTGGAGGTCAGAGTGTTAGCATAGTTATGTTCTTGTGAGAACTTCTTCTGAGTGCTAGAGAAGGGTATACTTGTTATATTCTCACAGATTAAAATATTAGAAAAAGGAAGCTACCAAGCCTTTTATGAAGATGGTAATCTTGTATACAAAGATTTGATTCAGCTTTATAAGAAACTCTCAAAGACCAAAATCCTCAGTTCCAAAGACCATCTCATTGATCCTAAGAATCCTTAATTAGATGCCCCTCAACTGTAGAATGGATAAATAAAATGTGGTACATATACACAATAGAGTACTGTTCAGCAGAGAAAAACAATGATATCATGATGTTTGCAGGAAATGGATGGAACTAGAAAATATCATCCTGAGTGAGGTAACCCAGACTCAGAAGGACAAACATGGTATGTACTCACTCATAAGTGGATACTAGATATAAAGTAAAGGATAACCAGACTGCAACCCTCAGCTCCAGGGAGGCCAGCTAGTAAGGAGGACCCTAGGAAGGGCACATGGATCACTTAGCGGTGGAGAAATGGATGAGATCTACATGAGCAAACTGGGGGTGGGGGGGTAATGGGGCACAAGGGATGCGGGATGAGAGCTTAGAGGAGTGGGAGGTTCAAGCTGGAATGGGAACAGAATGGGAGAGCAAGGAAAGAGATACCATGATGAATGAAGACACCGTGGGAATAGAGAGAAACAGAGTGCTAGGAAGTTTCCCAGGAATCCACAAGGATGACTCCACCATAGACTATTGGCAATAGTCGAGAGGGTGCCTGAGCTGGCCTACTCTGGTGATTGGATGGCTGAATATCCTAACTGTCATCATAGAACCCTCATCCAGTGACTGATGGAAGCAGATACAGAGATTCATGGCTGCGTCCCAGGCAGAACTCCAGGAGTTCAGTTGATAAAAGAAAGGAGAGATTCCATGAGCAAGGGATATCGAGACCATGACTGGAAAAAGTACAGAGACAACTAGCCAAACTAGTGGAAACACATAAACTATGGACCAATAGTTGTGGAGCTCCCATGGTACTGAAATAGGCCCTCTGGATAAGTGAGACAATTGTTTAGCTTGAACTGTATAGGGGGCCCCCAGCAGTGGGATCGGGACCTGTCCCTCTTGCATGAGTTGGCGTTTTGGAGCCTATTGCCTATGGTGAGACACTTTGTGCAGCCTTGGTGCAGGGAGGAGGGCTTGGACCTGCCTCTACTAAATGTACCAGGCTCTGCAGACTCCCCATGGAAGAGCTTGCCTTGAAGGAGGTGGGAATGAGGGGTGGACTGGGGGGGGAGGCTGGGGGGTAGAAGGAGGGAGGAGAAGGGCATCTGTGGTTGGTACATAAAATGAACAGAAAATCTCTTAATAAAAGAAAATCTAGGAGCTTGAAACACAATGACTGAATTAATTACAAGGAAAATTGAAAAACAAAGGCAAGATACCAGAGATTTTGTTGCCTGGGTAGGAAAACAAGTCATTTCTCATGAACAATGTTCAAAACATTTGAAAACTACTGGTATCTACATGACTATATTAAGACTCAGAACAATACTTACTCAAGACTTGTACCAACTTAAAAGCATACTATTCACTTTGTTATACACATCACTTTGTTCAACTACTGAGTACCTTAATGTGGTTTCTAGTAAATAGTATAACAGTGTAAAATAATTTAGCTAAATAAAAATGAGGCCATGGTTTCATTAAGTTGAATAAATTCTACATACCTGAAATTACAAGCTGAGCAAAGGGGACTCAGAAATATTTTCCAAAAAAAAAAAAATCTAATATTTGATTATTGGTAAGCAAAAATGAAAGGATCCAAGGTGACTGATTAAATTTTATTATTTTTAAACGCAATATAACATTGAGACATGTGTGTTTTCCTCTCTCCCTTTATTTTAATAATGTCAGAATAATCATGTCATTAGATTAACTGTGGCAGAGAAATAAGTATTCTTATTTCAACTAATATAGGTTTTCTCAGTTTCCACAGATGATATCATCTCCAAACTGCAATTGTGGCTGAGAAACTAAATAGAAAAGAGAATTCCTCATCCAAGATCAAGGCCAGAGTCAAAGATAATGCTGGGCGGAGTTTATGCTCTTTGGAAGAGTGACAGCCTAATAAATGGACAATTGTTGCCCACATGGAGAACATTGCTAACCCTACTAGAGTTCTACAATGGCTGAGAACCACTAGCCACTACATGCCTTTTACTGAATGTGAATGTTATTGTTGTTCTGTTGTGCTTGTTGTATTTGATAAGAGCTAAGCACCTTGTATTTTTTTTTCCACCTCTGACAAGAGTATCTGTGTCTATAATCAAAAGTACTAAAAGTTTCCACACTTGGAACCTCATATCATTACTGGTTGAAACTTGGATACTTTTATTTAGGAGAAAATAGTATATTTTTTTGTGATGATGAAAGAGATATGCACAGCAGAATACGGAGGATGGTTTTATTTCCTCGCATTCTCTCTTCTTTTTCTTTAAGAACCATTTCCACCCCCACCTTTGCCATGCTTCATTTTTGACTTGGCAATCTCTCTGTTTCCCACCAGAGGATTAACCATATATCTCCAGCTTTGATGCACTTCTGTGAATAGAGTGATCCATATTTTTTTCTTTTATTCTTGGCTCTGATATCAGAACACCATGTACCAGCTGGGGTATGCTTCTTCTTGTACTCAATGATATGAAGACATAATGAGCACTGCCAAGTCCATCCACTGCCAATTTGCAGACTCCTGGGTGAGATATAAGTGACTGTGATTGAATCCAGAGAAACCTTTCCTTTCAAGAGAAAGGAGCTGGATTATGGACCCTGTTTTTTATTTTATTTTGCCCTCATATTACCCTACATCTTCATGTTTGTTTGGGGTATAGTTCTTATTCAGATTTAAAATTGTTTCCTTCATTTTTCTTATTCTTATATTAATTATAGCATTCATTAACCTGCATATGCAAGGCCTCCATGCCTTATTCTTCTCATTGTGTGCCTAAAGCCTATTATACCATGACTAACACACATAATATATGCAAAACTATTTCTTGAAAAGATAAGTGATTTAAAGTATTCTCCTTTATATGGATATATCTAACATATAAGCACAGAAAGGATGTATTTGAACATAAGTAGAATTTAGCAATTTATTTGAAACACTCATCCACTTTCAATTTCTGTTTGATTTAAAATTGGATACATTTACACTTCGTTTCAATAGACCTAGTGTTAGTTTTCTACTGGAGGTGTCTGTACTTCAATTATTGTAATTTACTTCACATACTCACAAATTATTCAAAAAGTTGAAATTTTTATTCCATGTCCTTTACTATGGCTATAAAGCTAGAGAATGGATCCTTTGTCTCTGTGTCTCCAAATGCTTTCTTAGGATATATATGTTTTCAAGTTATCAACCCACAAATTTCTGCTGGTATGAAAGGGATGCATTTTACTGAGGTTATTATCCCCTGACATGAAGAAAATATTATATCTATTATCTGCAATGTTTTCTTCAATACTTTCCTTGTCCTCTCGGATTCAGTGTCTGTCTCAGTCATTTGAGCTTCCAATAACCCCATTGCATAATTAGGAATGTTTCTTTCACTAGAAATTTTTAGCTTCTGTAGAAAAACAAGCTGATAGAATAAGGACTTGTTATACTCTCTTATGGCATAGAAAAATCACTTACAGATCACATGATGTTTATACTGTGCATTTCTGCTAAAAGAGGGACTATAATTATGTTTCCCTTTGTGATAGGATTCAATTAACTATCCCAGTATATCTCAAATTAGCCTTGAGATACATACATATATATATATATATATATATATATATACACATATAAATCAACAAACACATTATCTGAATAACAAAATGTGCTACCTTTTAAATTAATATCTTTAGCATTTATATCCTCACAGACAATTTTTTAGGTGGTCTTTGTAACAACTATTTGAGGTAAAAAACAAACAAAAAAAAAAAACCAAAAACAAAAACAAAAAAAAAATACACCACTTCAGAAGTAATCTAGTATGTCAAGGACCCGGGCTAGAGAGATGGCTCAGTGCATAAGGCTCTAGGCTTCCCAGGCTGATTACCTGAGATCCATCTCTAGAAGCCATCTACAAAGTCAGATTCAGTGGTGTATAAGTGAAATTCTTGAAACCCTACAGGTAAATGAGAAGCCAGGATAAGACAGCTGTGAATCTCACTGGCCAGTACCTATAATTCATAGCACAGCAACAAAACAAGAAAGGGAAGTATCCATCTCAACCACATGACATAATTGACCCACAAAATCTTTCCTCTGAAGATACACATACACATACACTCACACATACAAACATATGTACAAATAAATATTTTTAAGTAATAACGATAAATGTAGAATGAGAAAGAACAGGTAACTATATGTGAAATTTTATGATGTTTTACCCTAGTATGCAGATGTATTCACATTCATCCTGTAGATAAATATCCTTCAAAGTTATTACAGTAATCTTTTCTCAGTGGGAAAGGAAGTTTGCTTAGAACTAAGTACAGGAAATTGAATACTTCCTCCACTGCTTTGTCTTTCAGACTCTGCGTCTATTTAAAACCTAAAACATTTCTATAAATTCCTCCTCAGAGAAGTGGATTCTTCTTCATCTCCTTAACCATATGTCTTGATTTAGTCAACAACACATGTGTCGTGGTAGAAGATACTACTTTGGGGAAGAAATTGAAATTGCCAGCTGTGATTTCCTGTGTCTTCCTCCCACATCAGGGGAAGCGTGTGTCTACAGGCATTCCTCCTGTGTAAGTGTGTCTACATATATTCCTCCCATCTAAATGCTTCGCTGGAGATAATCATCAGAGTTCCCTGTTGGTCTTTCATGGAGAAGGAAGAGAGATATTACATAAGATCTGGGGATCATCAAGCACTAAGTTAGATTTCCTTGTTTTCACATGGTTACTCAAAAATCATGAACAACAAATACATTTCAAGAAGTAATTAAATACTATTTGCACTTACAGTCTTCAGAATAAAGTGTTCTTCTAATGTGAAATTTTCATTACATTTAGATAGATGTGGTAGATTTGTTTAAATCTTATATTTCTGATTCCTTCATAGGATGATAAATAGTAAAACTTTTCATTTGAAGTACTAAAATTTCATTTTTCACATATTTATATTACATATGATCACATGTATACACTATCAGATGAAGCATGCATGATAGATACTATATTTTAGGTGTTGAGTATTTATCTTATGAATATTCAAGTTGTGCCAATAAATAAAATGGACAAGTCACATTTTTGTATACACAATACATTTTCGTGAATATTTTCTAATCATCTTTTATAAATTTAGAAAAATGTTTTGAAGAAATTAAATATGAATATGTATTAATAACATTATTTGATTAATTTCACTTCACTGAAACATTCACACTTATGAAATGATTTGAATAAAGTTTATTTAATAATATGAAGTGTCCCTATTTCAGCTTACAACATATCTATTTAGATAGATGTGTTATGAATTTTAATGGATTAACTCATTTTCATGTCTTCAATAACTATTAATAATGTAGGTTTTTAATTAAAAGTAAATTAGTACCATTCCAAAAAATCAAAAGATTTCCTTAAATCACAAATCTGCTCTATAAAATATACATACGGTCTGTTTGTTAAATAAATTCACATATCTTGTATAATCAATCATTTGCTAGCCTTTATCTTTGTAAATTTTCCCAAATGAGCTTAGTCAATTGAAAAATAATGACCTGTTTTTTTTAAGTGACTCAAATTGACAAAAATCTGCACTGCTTAACATTCTTCAATGAAAATAATTACAAGAAAAGAAACTGTGGGTCAAATAAACTATAATATGTTCAGTTATTATCTTATAGCAGCTAGAAGCAAATCAACAAGATAGACAGGAGCTATTGACATGAGACTAGCGAATTTTGAAGATGTAAACATTGTTATTAAATTGTAATTTAAATTAAAAATTAGGAGCAAATGTTGTGACTTTTTGTGTATAAGATATTAATTTACTGCCAAATAGTCTTTTTGTGATAAAAAGGTAAATTAAGCAAATAAATCAATCTATAGTTTAGGTAGTTTTTAGTAACTATGAAACACCATTAATACTGGTCAGGACAAGTATTGATTTTAGAGATATTTCAAGTAGCCCTGTTGTCTGTTTATCAAGATAAATATTTTGTTAATTTCTATCTTGACCTCTGTTTATCCCCAAAAATAATCTCTCTCTTGGATGAGTCCTCTACACTTGTGAATAACTTTTTCATTTACTTTCTAAGAATCCCTTGTTACCTATAAGTCAGTTCCTTCTGTTATTAATGCAGAAATCTCTCTCTATCTCTCTCTCTCTCTCTCTCTCTCTCTCTCTCTCTCTCTCTCTCTCTCTCTCTCTCTCCTCTCTCTCTCTCCCCATGTTTAATTTTGATAGACTATCACCTTGAAAAGCTCCTGGAAGTTTTAGAGCTTTCCTGAGAAATATCAAGTATCAATACCTGCCTAGATACATGTGCATACAATTTCAGTGACTACAAAATAACATTCCATGTATCCCATTGTGTGCCATTCGATGAAGCTTAGATGTAGTGGTTTCTATTGGTCTTTCAATCTAAGTAAGTACATAAGTAACACCTGTGAAGTTGAACTTATACAGGGATTCTGTTGTGATGGCACAACATTTTTGTGTTTATGGCATTTGCATCAAAAATGACGTGAAACAAATGAAATACATAATGAAAACTGTCAGGATTTAGGGATTCAGCTAATATTCAAAATTTTTGGTTAGGGAAATTTAGGAAGAACATTTGCAGTCACATTGAAATTGAGCTCCAACTCAGAGAACGGTAAATAAAGAAGTTAGGAGAAGTGAGCATGGATTTCCAAACTGTTATGATCTGCACCATTGCCAAACTGTCTCTCTATTTCTAAATTATTTTTGAGAATTTCAGACATCAGAACTGTATCTGTAATACTGCTAACTCTATATCCCTTGAAACTGCTCCAATGTCTCACCCCCAAATTTATGAGCTCTCCCTTTAATATATACACTATACTTTTTATTGTATTTGACATTGTTTGTACGTACATCTGACCAGGACTGACAATTTACTATTGGACAATCTAGGTGGAAGAAAATACCTATAGGAAACTGCATCTCTCTCTTAGATGTTACGACCACTTGTAGCTCTTCATGTAGAGAATTTCCATCTGTCCATGTTAGCATGGCAGTTAGTGTTGTATTACAATGATCTTTTCCAGATAAACATATTGTTTAGATATCATGGGAACATTTTTTTTCTTGTAATACCTACAGGATAACATAGACCAACAGGTGTCCTGGCCCACTGATCTCAAAATCTTTCTAAATCCTCTTCTGTATTTTTCACTATGTCTTTGGTGTAATAGATGCCTTATCAAAGTATCAGTTGACTTTAAGCATCCCAAGATCATCTATTCTATACATTTTGACCAAACTGGAATCTCTTTAACAGAATTCATCCATTGCAAAACAAAACAAAACAAAACAAAACATAAACTTTCTTTCTTTGACAATTGAGGAGTATTTTTAAGTGACTCAAAATGTTGTATGTGTTGTTGACTTCTTAGAGTCCAAAACTGAGAGTGCCAACTTATTAAAATATTTTCAGAATAATAAATGTCATTATGATCAACATTCTGGTAACACACATACATTTTTATTTTGAGGTTAACAAAGAGATATGTCATTTGTTTTGTAATGTTTTTCTTCTTGTTAAAACCTTAGTCTCACTTAGAATGAATGTATTATATTGTTATTCTTGGTGGTACTAATTTCTTGATTATATAATACTAAAATTATTTGATTATTTTACCCCTTTAAATAATTGATGACATTTTTGTCATGGCCTATTGGTTTAAATATTAAGGCAACTCCACGTAGTTAAAAGGGAGGTTTATTTTGTGGGGTAACTTACAAGTGAAGGGATAGATTACAGGGTCTGGGAAAGGTGTAGCGCAGTCCAGCGGTGTTCTCTGGAGAACTCTGCTTGGTCGACCTCCAGCATCCAGGATCCAGGAACCAAGAGTGCTCGCCCATCTGGATCTCAGGTCTTTAGGGGTTCTCTCTTGACTCTGTCTTGTAGGCGTAACAGTTACGGAAGCCTCAAAGTGAGTAGTATTTCCAGGTCAAAGCTGGAACGGCTACCCACTACAATGGCCAGTATGAATTCATTCATTTTGTTGTACCACAAACTCTATGCAAGAGGAAGTGTTTATTCACTGTCTATTGAGTGATTAAATTACGTGTTCTCTTTATAAATTCATAAGTGTATTATATATACTAATATTAAGATTTTATTTCAGTAATATTTTACCAGCAGACAACAAAATTTGTTAGCATTGATGATTATGTAAATGAAAGATATAAAACAAGATAGAAAACATACATACTAAGAAATTACTTTTGTGTAAAATGTACTATGAAACTTTGACAATTACACATACATTTTCTTCACCACAGGAGAATATTTATGCACATACCTATATACCTATTTGTGTATGCACATGCATATATATTACTGTTGCTGATGCTACTATGTTAATTATTTGCTTTAAAAATATTAGTAAAGAAGTTTTTAATCCATACAAAATGATAAAACAGATAAAACAGTATTGAATAACCAAATACTTATTCAATAACACATTTTAAATTTAATATGTATAGTCATGTATATTTCTTGTCTTCCTCTATACAGAACACTAAACAATGGAATTTGGCAATCACTTAGAAATTTGAGGTCCTTTAGAAGCAGTGAATAAACAATAATTTCATATATTAAGGTCATCTCCAGTGTAAATACTTTGCATATTCTAAATAGAATACAAGAAAGTGCCACTTATATCTAACATGACAAGTGTGAATAGGTTCATGAAAATGATGCTAGGATTACCCATTTCAGTACAGAAAAGTAAAATGAAATAAAATCAAAGTCCATGACATATTTTAAAAGATAATCTAAATGAAGTTTTGGGGAGAAGAATACTGATCCATACAATACATAAATACAATAGGGTATTATATTGTATGATAGTTTATGTTCATGTTGTCTGAATTTTACAAATTCTACAGGTTATATACTATTCTGTTCTGTTCAATGGTCTAAGTGGGTGGTAAACTTATGGGCATAGTTGCCTTCCAATTTGTATTGTGAGTCTTTTTTGTTGTTATTGTTTCTGTTCTGTTTTTTTCAGATAATAGTGATTAACACAGAGACCGAAAAATGATGAAGTTGTTGAGAATCAGAGACTGTAAAACACTCATCATGTCCCTTCCTCCCCTTGCTCAGGGATCATTTCAGAAGACAAGGTAGGAAGACTGTGAGAACCAGTCCCGGGGAAGTTACATTGATGAATTCACAGATGTTGTGGCGGGATGCACAAGACCTGTGTAAGCTTAATCCAAGTTGAATCCCAGCATGGAAAAGGGGTGGAAAGAACAAACTTGGAGCCCAGCCTGAAGATCTGTTGGCAATTGATAGCTGATGTGACATGGAGTGTCGGTTTTCCTTAAGTCAGCCTACTGGGATGACCATGCTCCAGTGGAAGACCGCATTGAATCAAATATAAGTAAACCAAATTTGACTTCACAGATTTCAGAAAGAGAGGGAGAGAGGGAGGGAGGATGGAAGAAAAAGAAAAAAGAAAGAAGGAAGGAAGGAAGGAAGGAAGGAAGGAAGGAAGGAAGAAGGAAAAAAGAAAACGAAGTTGACTAAGTAAGAAAAGGAGGGACCTGGGAGCCGTGTGGCTAGTATAATTAAAGTATATGATATGAAACTCTCCAAAACTAATTAAAAGAGTTTAAATTAAAGGTGGTTCATCTTTAAGAGTACATTATATGAAAAAGTCTGATACATATATCTGAATATGTAATCACATGACTTTTTAAAAATCTTTGAACTGATAAGTTTGTTTTGTTTTGGCTTTAATAATCCAAAATTTTGGAAGACAGAATAATCTCCTTTTCTTCGAGTTTCACTTCACTGCACTCATTTCCGGGTATTTGGCCTTAGGATAGGAGCATGGACTTGGATGGGAGATATTATCATCTGGTATTATGGTTTCTCTTATTTTGAATTTCAAGAACTGGTGTAATACTTTTTTTAAGTGCCTTAGACTTGTCTGCTGGATATTTAGATGCTGTAAGGGCCTCATTTACAAATGGTAAATTAGTTGCTCTTGTAAGAATCAAACATAGATCTCCATATTTCTTTAGCATTGAGGTAGGAAAATATTCTTGTAAGACATTTACTTTAGAGATTTTATAGGTTTAATCCATTTTTAAAATATATATGACAAATTGTCTGATAATTCATACTATTTATGCCTTCTTACAGACTTCTTCAAGTGTATTATTTTGCTTGATAAGGATAAGGTAATTATATCTTTAGACAAATTACATAGAGCACTGTGTACTGTGTCATCCTTGCTCAGTAATTTCTTTATAATTTACCCACATGGACGCCAAAGTACATAGAATCAGGAGGATTGGTAGCATAGTTTTCTGGTCACCATTTTCTACAAGGTGTTTGTGGTCATTGGAATGTGACTCATCCCCACGGGATCATATATTTTTATTCTTAGTTCCCAGTTGATGAACTGTCAAGGAAGGATTAGAAGATTTGGCATAGTTGGAGTACGTTATTGGAAGAAGGGTGTTGTTCAGGTGGGCTTTGATTTTTCAATAGCCCACAGAAGTCCCAGTGCCTTTCTTGGGCTCTCAGCCTGGGGATCAGGATGCAGCTTTTGTGTCCTCCAGTGCGATGCAACAAGCCATGATGGTGTTGGACTAACCCTCTGAAATTATTTGCAGTCTTTTAAGAGTTGTCACGGTCATTCTGTCTCTTCACAGCAATAAAACAGTGACTAAGACAGTGCTACTTGGAAAATATCCTTTCTGAAGGTTGATTTTGCAGTAGTTCCTCAGGCTGAATTTGTGTTATCAAGTTTACCAAATATGTACACATTCCCCAGCTAACTAGCTAGCTCTTGATAATGCAGCTTTGATGACCTGAGGAAACAGAGTAGTATCACATCTCTTATATTCTTGTCTCAACAGTCAAGTATTTCTGATTTTTGGGACACTGACTCCTGTCAAGAACAGAAATGATGTCAGTTCTATCACTGCAAACCATCCTGCTGTGTTCATGTGAAGGTAGTCAAATCAGAGTTTTAGCCAAGCAGCATACACGAGACCACTCAGGAAATGGCTTAGGCACAGGACTGTTTTAAATTCTTAACTGAAGGAGGATTATAATAAGACACACATGAGAAAAGAAAGACAAGTACAAAAGAGAAGACGTCTGATGTCTGAGAGACAACAGTGCCCTTGAACAATTATTCAATCAATTACAAGAGATTTCAATTTTGTCTTTCTTGTAGTTTTAATTCGCCACATGTCTAGAAAATATGCTGCACTCCTCTGACAGCTGATTGTGGTGGTCTAATGGGATCAAACACTGATGAGGAATAGGGCTTTGTTCTCGACAGTGCCCCACTGGCTAAGGCTCAATGTGAAGTCTGTTTTAGCCATCAAGTCACATGACTCTGAAACAATTAGATGGTTTTCTTTCCAGTTTCTCCTTATGTCAGCATATCTCATTCTCTCATTCTTACATTCTATAAAGATTGCTCAATTTTTATATTATTAATAATTATATTAATAATTATTAGTATTCTTTCACACATATAAGAATAAAACTCTAGTGTGTGATTGTGGATTATTTATATAATTATACAATCTGTGTTATAATTAAACAAAAGAAATAGGAACCAAATATCTGAGTGAAGGAGGTAAATATTAATAGCACTAAGAAATATTTATTCTTAATTTTGTACTATCTCCATTTCTTTCAATAATTCCTAAGTAAATTTAGCTTAATATAAGAAAATAATTGATATTCAAACATGACGTAAACCTATTTTTATTTTTAAAAATGACATTTCCTTTGATGCCTCTAGATAAAATGATGGTTTAGAGTACAGATGTTATAAATCTATTTGATAATGCTTCAACTAATATTTATTAGGCAACTTTGCCACACTGCTCCCTTTACATAACAATTGACATTAATTTATAGAAATATATGGAAGCCGTTTGCTACTAGTAATCTAGCTTTCCAAATCTTGTGTTAATTTAAACTTTCTATGAATTATATAAAGTTTTAAATTGATATTGATGTAGTAAGTGAGCCTGAGACCAAATGAACTTTCCAACCCCAAGTCTGGAGTAAAAGTGTAGTTTTTAGACAGGGTATATGGAAGGCAATCTTAGTTTTATGGAAAGGTGCCAACTTTCTGAATTTGACTTCAAGCTCCCAAGCTACAATTTTTCAATCTATTTCCTGACATTTGTCACTTTATAAATATGTACTGTGCACGATTTCTGGAGTGAAGCCGGCTAGCAGTAAGATTTTATGCTTTCTATATCCATGACCGATCCCAGAATATCAAAAACACTTTCTCCCTTCTATGCAAACTGTTTTAGGAACTAAAATTCTCTTTCAGAATAAAATGTCTCTGGCAGCAAGTTTTACTAAATGTAGACTTAAGACTTCCAATGTACTCCCTTCATTTCCTGGAAAATTTACCATGTTATATTCGCTAGAATACTCTGTGACTCTTTATCCAATGGTGCTTTTTTAAAATTTCTGAGTTTGTTACCAATGACAAAGAAAGCTGAACCAAATGCTTACATAAAGTGAATAGGAATGCTGATTCATTCCTGGTTTTATGGGAATAGGGGGTGGTGATATTAAACATCTTTCTGTTCTTACAACAAATTACCTGGAACAAATAACTTAAGAAGAGGATTAGCTTATTTTTGATGATGTTCTTAGAAGTTTCATTACATAGTCAACTGGCCTCACTACTGACAACAAGTAATAAAGTGGCACATTGTGGTGGTGAGTGCATGATGGTGACTGGTGTGTGCCTGTGTGAGGTGTCATGGCGTGTCAGAGGAAGAAAGAATACATACACTCTGGTCTCACTGTGACTTAAAGACAAGGTCCTTATAAGCTATATGTTCTGTAATTTAAAGGTGCAGCTCTCCAGATCTGGAATTTCTATCTCTACTCACAGAAAGTGAGTTTTAATTACTTTGACCAGTGAGACATCAACATACCCACAAGCAGATGTTTTCAAAGTTGCTTAACATTAAGTATTCCACTTTGTTTCTGTTGAAACTTTTTTTTCTGAATCTGAATAACTGAGTTAGTTTGATAGATGGTAAACATGAAGCTCTCTAATAAAATTAGTTGACTTCAGGAACTAGAAAAATAGCTTGGAGGCTAAGAGTGCTGTTATTCTTCAAGAGGATTCTTGTTGTAATCCTGGCTCTAATCTTGGCTCCTATATCAGATAGATCACAATCTGACTGTGAATTCAATTTCAAGGCCTTCAATGTCTTCTTCTGATACTCATACATACATTTTACACACACACACACACACACACACACACACACACACACACAATGTAGCTGAAGTTATCCTGTTACTGTCCGGCTCCTGTGGCCCGGCCACTTGGACCCAAGTAAACACAAGAGGCTTATATTAATTAAAACTGTTCAGCCATTAGCTCAGGGTAACTATTGACTAGCTCTTACACTTAAATTAGCCAATAATTCTTATTTATGTTTAGCCACGTGGCTTGGTACCTTTTCCCAGTTCTGCCTTCACATCTTACTTCTCATGGTGGCTGCTGGCAGCGTCTCCCTGACTCAGCCCTCCTGTTCCCAGAATTCTCTTTTCTATTTTTCCTGTCTGTCTACTGGCCAATTGGCACTTTATTAACCAGAGCAACACATTCACAGAATGCAGAGTGATATCCACATCACGTGCGAGCACACACACACACACACAAAACTACACACACAGAGAGAGAATTTTGTGGTTAGCACAATGTATCTAAATAATTAAAATAAGCCTGGAAGAATGTGGGACAGAAATTAGCTATTAACCCCAGAACTAGAAAGTATGAACGATGAGAAGAATAACCCTCCATAAACCTCTATTTTATTGAGGGTAAAGAAGGGACAGGTATGTCTTCAGGACTCAGGAAGGGAGGAGAGATGGTTTGGGACTGTGGATCAGAGGTAGTTGTCTGAGGAAAGGATGACCCAGAGAGTTACACAGGGAACAGTACTCATGATCTACATCCTTTTTTTTTTTTTTTTTTTTTTTTTTTTGGTTTTGGTTTTTCGAGACAGGGTTTCTCTGTGTAGCTTTGCGCCTTTCCTGGAACTCACTTGGTAGCCCAGGCTGGCCTTGAACTCACAGAGATCTGCCTGGCTCTGCCTCCCGAATGATCTACATCCTTGCTGGAGCCATCTTGGGCAAGGTCCTGGTAATAGGATAAAAACAAGCACTGGCTGGCTCATTCATTTCCATTCATGTGAGTGTCACAATGTCTCACACAGATGAATAGTCATGAACTAACTTGATTACCAAGTGTCTTTTAATAACAAACAAACAAAAATAAAAGCAAAACAAAAATGACAGCTTCTGCCCATTTTGCTCATATGCCAATACCATTTGTCAAAATCTCCTACTTTAAAAGGCATTTTTTTTTTAATACAACCCAGGAAAATAGAAGCAGGATTCTATATCATGGGTTGCAATTTTCAAAATTGCATGATTTCCAAAGTTCTGATTCCTTCTTGGACCACAAAATTACATAAAATGTGTACAACTAAAGTCAGCATATGTAGTCATCATACATAGTTTTGAAAAAATTACTAGTTAGCAGACTGTAGCAACTACAGTAGAGGGATTAACACGGTTGTCAGATTCAACTTTCAAAACAGTTATTCAACTCTAGATAAGCATGTCAGAAGAAATTGGAATATATTTTTAGATTTTCCAACATCAAATTGCTAAATGTTTTAATTTTTTCTCCATCCCAGTTCTTGAGCCAAAAGGCTGACTTTCAGAGCTGAGTAAAGTCGGAACAGATTTTCCTTGGGGTCACAGTCTGAGAAAGTAGAGTGAGAATATTAAAATAGAGTTATAAATGTAGTTAAGTATTATACAAAATGTAAGAGGCAGCACAATGAATCACAGAAAATTTCAATGGTTTCCTGAAACTTTCTAGTAGAAAATGATTCATCTTAACACAGTCAGAGTGAAATAGTAAATACAAGTCACAGACTATCTGTCAAGAGTCAGAATCAAACTGACATTGATTCATAGTCCTTCCTGTGCTTTACAAATAATGCAGAACTTTTAGGATACATTTGGCTTCCTCAGCATGCAAAGTACAGAGTGTGTTCAAAGGACAATACGTGATTAAACCTACCTCTACATATTAAATTCAGAGAGGTGCTGCCCCTAGTTATATCTCAGAAGTGACTATGAGTAATTCAAAACTTTTTCTGCAACTGCAGAAGGAAAGGCTTGGGGGTAAAGTAAGAGCACAAAGAAAAGTATGCTGATGAGTAAAGGTTGATGAAAAGGAATGCAGTATGCATTCCTTTTCAAATTTTTACTAATTAATTATCAGCAGGAAAGTAGGGTAATTTTACACACTGAGAGTCATGACCAGTGAAAATATGAATGTAGTTCATACTAAATTTTTAAATTTTCTTAACTTTGTATTTATATCTGAAAGAAAAAATATGCAAAAATAAGATCAAAATACACCTAAAATAACATATTTTAAGAACTTTTTTTTATTAAATTGATACAAATCATGCTATTTGTTTCCAGATAATTGAACTTAACTCTGTTTTTTTTTTTATTAAAGTTATTGTACTTATAGAAAAAGCTCCATTCACAAAATAGATATAATGTTTAGATTGGATATTCAGAATTATTAAAGGTCATGGCAAAAATAATATAATAAATAAAATATCAACTATAGAACCAATATGAAACCTATATTCCCGCAGATTTGGGGAGAAATTTAATCTCAGTCAGTGTGGGAGTTTTCTTTACATCTCAGTGCTATGTAAATATCATAGAGCTCAGACATAAAATGCAAACACAATAATAACAATCTTGAGGCAGACATGACCTTTGCTGAGAACCCCAAAGGCCACCTTTGAGGCCCTTGATGAATTCAGCCATGCATTTCATGTCATGGTCTCTCCTTCACCTTCATGAGCATTCACTACAGTCTTTATTTAGTTTTTTTGATCACCATTAAAGATGACTTGTTATTCAGATGTACTGTGCATGCTTTATTTGCATTCGCTGTGATAGGAACACAGCATTGTTAGACTCACTGTCTTCCCTCAAAGTATTTAGCTTTTGATCTTTCATAAACATTAGAAGTTATTTGAGACAGTTTCATCTTTTGGTTGTTGCTGTTGTTTTTCTCCTATCACTGAGAATAAATATGTCGCTGGGGAGCTAACAAACAGAATTTAAATTAATATCTAAATAAATTATTCTACCACAACTGAAAAAAATGGTACTATTTGAAGATAATCAAATGCATTTAACAGTGCAAGAATGCCTTGGTGGATACGTGATATTTGTCAAGAAAGATAAAATCCTTCAAACTTGAGAGATTAGATCTATTAAAAACAATCATTAGCATGGGTAGGAATACATTATACAACACTGTTTACTGGCTGACTATAAAATACTTTAATGGAAAAGTCTAAATCATTTTTTTTCTGTTTTAAAACACTAGGAATGTTTATGAAATAGTTTACACATAATTCATTTTTTTACACATGACACACTGTAGATAGATGATGGTTCTCAGTGAAAATTAAACTTATTAAACAGTTTAATTATTGGGATGGCTTATTTAGAATGGGCTGCCATGATATTGGTATCCTGGAACTCATGCACTGTGGTCACAGTCACAGCTTCAGTGTAGACTAAAATACGTTGACTCACATTTAGAGAATATCAAGGCAATGATGATGAATTAGATTTAAAAAATAGTTGCTTCCATATTTACACTCTTATTTACATGGGAGTGGAGAAAAGAAAGCAGTAAGAGGAAGCATTTAAAGACACATGAAGGATTACCCCCAATTTTAAGATAGAAATAAATCTTGGAAATGATACAAACATATTTCACATGAAAACATATTTTAACAAAACTTCCATTGCTGAAACATACCATAGAGCATTTGATTTGAACAGTGAAAACAGAAAAGAAAGTTGGATAAAGCAAATAAGTATCGGAAAAAAAGGCAAAGACTAAGTTTGGAAAATGAAAACTTAAGTGAGAGAACAATAATCACGAAGGTATGAAGAAGCACAGCGAATGAAATGGCCAATATCTCAAAAATATATTAAGGGTATGTGAGTATGGTGTTGTGTGTTTAAACTGCCAAATGGAGATAAGGAGTGTGAAATAATTTCAAAAAGAATTTGTAGTATTGACTCAAAAAGATGTTCTTCTCACTAATTCTTGTTCTTTAAAGTTTTAATTTAGCAACTAAAAATGTTTATTCAGAATTTATATACGAGCATGATTCTGTTTACTTTATGAACACTAAGTACTTGGAGGGAAAGATAACAATGACTTTGAAATACCAAAAATTCCTAAAAGAAAAAAAATTAAACACTTTACAAATTTTAAATAGAATTAATACTCATTGATCAAAAGCATATATTTATGCCAAAGCAAGAAAAATATCCAAGCTCTTTCATAATTTATGTTGAAAGTTAATGCATAACTCCTTCAAATCAAAAGCTACAAACAACAAACACATGGGTGAGTTAACATAAAAGACAGAAGTGATCTATTTAACCTGAGAAAATGTAATTTCCCAAAACAATAGTACTAGTCCTGTTGGAATTCTGACAACAACCATATAAGCTAGACAGGAATTAACTAGCTTAGTGTTATCACTCTTAATTTCTAATTGCTAAAATGACCAATGTAGCTATTATTACACACATATATCATTATATACATATGCTATTATACACATATACTACTACATATCTATTAAATATAAATATTTTAATATATTGATTATATATATAGAAATACTTATTACTCATTATTTACTTTTCTTTGACATATTAACATAGAATCTATGCTCAACCATAATTAATTATAAGAGAATTCTCTACAATAATTTCCATAGTGGCCCTACCAATTTTCTATCTTATCAACGATGCGCGAGGAAGGGATTCTTTTTTCCATATCCTCACCACCATTTGTTGTCATTTGTTTCATTGATTACAGACATTTTGACTACAGTAAAGTGAAACCTAAGGGCAGTTTTAATTTGTCTTTCCTGGAGTACTAAAGATGTTGAGCACTTTCTTTAAAATTAGTTATTTATTAGCAATTTTTTGAGAACTCTTTTTTCTTGATATTTTGGATTTCAATTATATATATATTATAATTATTATACATATAATTATAATATATATATATTCTAGGTATTAATCCTCTGTCAGATGTATATGTGAGAAAGATTCTTTTCTTTTATGGAGGCTTCCTCTTTGGCTGATCAATTATTTCTTTTGCTGTACAAAACATTTAAATTTGATAAGGTCCCATTTGTCAATGTCTGGCCTAAATTACTGTGTGCATATAGTCTGATTGGAACATCCTTTCCCATGCCTGTATCTAGTTAGGCATTGCCTGCATTTATGGCACTTCCAGAGTTTCAGATATCACATTAAGGTCTTTGTAGCATTTGGAGTTTATTTTTTTGCAAGGTGATAAATAGATATGGATCCAATTTTATATTTGTACACAAGGAAACCCTGTTTTTCAAAAATCGTTTGTGGAAGATATTGTCTATCCTCAAGGGTATATTTCTGGCATTTTTGTCAAATATCAGATAGATGTAGTAAAATCAGTTTGTATTTGGGCCTTGTGTGTGCTCTGTTGGTACACATGTCTGTTTTTGTTCAATACCATGCTGGTTTCATTACCATAGTGCTGTACTATAACTTGAAACTGGTATGGCAACGTGTCTGACATTATTCTATTTATTCAGGGTTTCTTTGCCTGACTAGGGTCTTTTTTGGTTCCACATGCACTTTACGATTTTTTTTTTCTACTTCTGTGAACACTGTTCTATGGATTTTGACTGGGATTGCATTGGATGTCTAAATTGCTTGTGGTAGGATAGGAATTTTGCCAGCCTAACTTTATTGAGCCTTGAATATTGGAAATACTTTCATTTTTCTAGTGCCTTTGTCAATCTCTTACTTTCTTCAAGGATTTAAATTTTTCATTGTAGAATTTTTTTTGCATCTTTGGATATATATATATTCATAGATAGTTTTGAGCCTAATGTGAATGGTTGTGTTTCTGTAATATCTTTCTCAGCATGCTTCTTATTTGTATGTAGAAAAGATAGTCTTTTTTCTAAGTTGATTCTGTTTGCTGCCATTTTGATGAAGGGGTTAATCATTACCGAAAGTTTTTAGTATTTCTGGAGTTCTGATGCATAGTGTCATATTTGCTAATAGGTATAATTTGATCCTTCACAAGTGGGATTACTCTTATTATATCATAATATGGTATGCAAGTTATCAAATTAGACAAGTAGTCAACAGTCTTGAAAGCTATTAAGAGTGTGAACCATACTAATGACAGAATAGCCAAGATATTCCCAAGATGTGATAATGAAAATTGTATCATGGGGGTAACTAACAGTTGTCTAATTAGATGTAAAGCCTGTTCAGTATATATTCATGACTCACATGTACACGTATTCCTACAACTAAGGCTCAGGGACCATCACAGAAGAAGTGTCTAGAGATCATAAGAGTCAATGATCCAAGAGGCTTGCTATAGACACTGCCTTCTAAACATAACAGGTATTCTATAAGCATAAATCTCATGAATATCAATGCCTAAACAAGACCTTGTTAATGACCACATAAATTAATCTACCAATTAGGGTGCTTAAGCTTTCAGGCTGTGAGTAGCAGTTCAGCTGAGAGCCATTCTGGAAGAGGACTCAGAGGCATCCAGTCTGAGGAAACAGGATCAGCTGAGGAATTGGCAAGGTGAGATAGCTATGGCTTGTTCTGCTTCTCTGATCTTCCGGCATTCACCCCAATACCTGGCTCAGGTTTGATTTTATTAATAAGAACTTTGAAGATTCATGCTACACCTTTCACAAGGTCTCACTCCTACTTGATGAGCAATAGGCAGTGTGTATCTTCTGGGAGATTGTGGACTATCTGATAGTTTATGTAAATACAAGTAGCTAGCCCTGAACACACATGAACAACAGTAAATCCACTTAGTAGCGTGTGTGTGTATGTGTGTGTGCGCGCGCACACGTGCGAGCATGGAGGGTGTTCAAGTGTGGTTTTGTGTAATTTTTGTTTGTGATATATGTATGTGTGTATTACTAATAATAATTATAGAATATGTCATGTGTCTGAGATGGAGAGATTGGGAAACTGGAGATGGAGAGGTTAGAGTACTTAATAGAAACACTGTAAATGCAGTATAAGTGATGTAAATGCAATGCAATGAAATTGTCAAAAAAATTTGAAAGAAAAATAGTTTTGATGGATTATAAAACACTCCAAACAGATAATGAATGTTAGACATATATTATCCTGGGATTGATTTGGAGGTTAAAGATTACATTTAGGAAGCCATCATGAATTATTACAGCTTCCTGTTAAATGTCTTGTTGAATTAATTTTCTATTCTTAATTCACTGTCTGTAATTAGATTTTAATCTATCTGTGAACCTACTAAAATTTTATGCAAAGTTTTGCTTATGTATGTACTTTTCTGATGGACAGATATACAACGCCATTGAATTGACAATGAGTCCTTAATTGCTTAGAATATAAGAAAGTGGTCTAGTTACATGCTAAATATTTCAGGGCATTAAATTGGTATAGCTGATTAAGGGGAAAAAATGGTGTTGGGGAGACAAAGCTGAGTGGGTATATGCTTGCTGCTCAATGATGAGAAGATTTGTTTGGATCCCACATATCCACATAAAACTCTGAGCTTGGTAGCACTTGTCTATAACTCCAACACTGGGAAAAAGCAGCCAAGCCAATATCTAGGGTCGATGGTCAGCCTGTGCATTGGAATTGGTTAGGTAAAGTTTCAAGGAGAGACTCTGTTGCAATAATAAGGTGTAAATTATCTGGTAAGAGAACACCATCAGGAAGCTCTTGACTCTGCATATATATGCATGGGCAAAAGGACTCACATGCATGTATACACCAGCATATTTCCCACCTATAAAATAGAAAGAACATAATTTCCGTGGCCATAAGCAAACAGACAATATACATATGAGTACACACTGCTAAGGACCATTTGAGGGTTAGAATGGAAACTTAATATGGTAAGAGTATCCTGTAATATGTGCATATAGGAAGGCAATGTAAGTGAAATTACCAAATAATGGGGGAAATAGACTCTCAACTACACATCTTTGTCACCAAAGGAATCTTCCAGTACCAAGAATTGGTTAAGTCTAACTGAGTTGTGGTCCAAAGGGGTGCCGATGAAAACCCCCAAACACCTCAGGCTGTTGTCAAGACTATAGGCTGTTTTCCACAATCTGATGGGAGGGACCTGTAGCTGAAGATAACCCCAAAATAACACATTGAACATAGAGAAATTGAGCTGGTGACTGCAGAGAGCCTCCACTGCTATTTTCTCGTATCATTGGTACAGGAAGGTACTCTGCATGCTACTACAGGAAATGCAAATATCAACCCAGCCAAGAACCCTTTGATCTACAATAGTGCCCTGCCTAAAAGATATGGTAGTACAATTGGGCACAAAGCATGTGGAAGTAAACAGTCAGTATCTGATTTGAATTAAGGTGAAGTTCACAAGATGGAATCCATGCCTGGTATTGCTAGGGTGACCAAGAAAAAAACCAGAGGCTGGATGGCCAGAAGATGTACAGTAAACCCAAATACTATTGTTCTTTTAAAGAATGTTAAAACTAAATGACTCCTAGTGACGTTCTGCTGCATTTACAGCCATTTGCAGGAAGCTTCCTCCTGCAGCATGTGGGACAAATACAGAGACTCACAGCCAGACATTATATTTTTCTTTTAATGTAATCTTATAATTTGTTTTTATTTAATTTATATATTTCTCTTCCTTCCTTCCTTCCTTCCTTCCTTCCTTCCTTCCTTCCTTCCTTCCTTCCTTCCTGCCTTTCTTTCTTTCTTTCTTTCTTTCTTTCTTTCTTTCTTTCTTTCTTTCTTTCTTTCTCTTTTTACCCTACAAGTCCTATGTATATATACTATGGCTTCTAGTACAGTGTTTTGATGGAATTCTGAGTGTTTGAAAAAGTCTGTCTTTAAGTCTCTATCTGAGTTTTATTTCTTTGCTCTTTTCTCTTTATTTGAATGTTTTTTTCCTATTCAGAAATGTTAGTATTTTTATCTTGTTCTATTTTATTTTTTTATTATTATTATGTCTTAGAAACATGTTTGTTTTCCAATAGAGTCAGAAATAGAGTTGATTCAGATGGAAGGGTTAGGTGGGGAAATATTGGAAGTAGTAGAGGGAGGGGAACCATAATCAGGACATATTATGTGAAAAAGGAATATTTTCAGTAAAAGAAAAAAATTAACAAACAATCATTGTAGTGGGTAGCTGTTCCAGCTTTCAGCTGGAAGTCATACCCCCATTGAGGCTTCCAGGAACGGTCACACCTACTAGGTGGGGCTGAGACAGGAGCCCTTAAGACACAAGATCTGGATGTGCGAGCCCTCTTGGTTCCTGGATCCTGGATGGTGGATGTATACCAAGAAGACTTCTCCAGAGAACACCGCTGGACTGTACTTCACCTCTCCCAGACCCTGTAACCTATCCCTTTATTTGTAAGTTATCCCCCAAAATAAACCTCCCTTGTAACTACATGGAGTTGCCTTAATACTACCACCAATAAACCATAGATATGAATGGCTGCTGAAAGAAGGAGAATTAGCCTTTCCCAGAGATAAGGTCTTTAATTAGTTATCAAGTGCAATGTTATCAGGCTATACCTACTTAAAGATAAACATCAGCAAAGCACTCATAAGGATATATTTAAAAACTCATACATAGTTATAAAGATATATATGTAACAATAATAATCAAAGAAAAAATAGTTTATTAGTTTGATACTGGGGAAGTGGAAGATGTTGGAGGGAGGAGACTTGATAGTATTCAGTAAGAAGAAGGTGAAATAATACAATTTTATTTAAATAAAAATACATAAAAATAATTACAAACCTTTAATATATTAAATTTCTTGGTATAACCCAAATAATAAATGAAGATTTTTTGCTGTTCTTCAAAACTATTGTATGTGTGTGTGTGTTTGTGTGTGTGTGTGTGTACATGTGTCCATACACCATAATAGTAGAGTAGGGGCTTGTGTGTGAGAGAAAGCACACAGTGAAAAAGACAGAAAGATGAGTGTAAAAATAATTCTGATATTAAAATATTTAAAACTGTGCTGAAAAAAAAAAAAACTTCAGGAAGTAATACATGAGAGAGAAAGCCAGTGAGAATGGGAAGTTGCTATTTATGAACATAATCGCTAAAAAGTTTAGTAGCTAGACAAGAAAATACAGTTGAATCAAGAACTTTTCTGGTGATTGAAATTTACAGTTTTTCTAAGAGTCCTTTGAGCTTTCTGTTCCAAATGTTGTGGGAGTTTAGAAGATAACAAAGGTAATTTGCGAAGTTTGTTGGATTTCTCAAACTCTAGTCATATACACTTTTAAATGGAAGTAATTGGAAGATATAATTAGATTTATATTTACACATCTGTAACAAGAGATTAGAAGATTGGAGACGTTTTTAAGGTGCAGTGTTTACCTCAGCAAACATTCTCAGACCTTCTTTCATGGATTTTTACCCTACTTACGTAATTAACTTACAGAGAATGCAGGGTTGGAAATGAGTTTGCTCAGGTGGGTTTTCTGCTCCAGAGTTGAAACATTATTAGTCAGAAGCACATACACATGCCTTCTCATTTACAGCATCGGTTTCAGTTAATTTGCTTTATGGTTAGGCTTCAGAGGAATGACATCTTCAAACAGAGATTAGATGTACTTTATTAAGTTCTGTACTGTCATTTAATACTTTCTAGGGGAATTTGATTCCTCATTTGGTTCATCTAATGGTTCTGTTTATCAAAACATATGCATGATATTTGTAACCAAGTTTCTAATGCTCCCACTGAATGAATGTTAACAGCGATATTTACAAGAATATTTATAGATCCATAAATGCTGTGAAGGACACAGCATCCTCTTTCCACACATTCTCATATGGCAGAAATTGTAAAAATATCTTAAATTATTATACATAATAATAAGAGAGTTCTACACTTCACTGAGTAATTCTAAATTCCAAATAGTAGGATCATCTTTGGACAGAACTATTTAATTTTGATTTTGAAGAAGTTGACATATTGCCATATTTTTATACTTCAAAACATTCAAAAGCTTGATGTCTAAGCACCACACCTGCATGAAGGCATCAGGGATGAAAGGACTTGAACTTGTCACTGTCCATCAATCTTCATTAAATTTCCAGGATTTACTGTGCCTGTGCCAAACCTTGTAATTCTTTCACGATCAAATTTACTTTTATATCTCCATAAGACATGAAATAACACTAAAAACTTTGGACAAAGAAAAAAAAAGTAAGTCAGTGCTGAACTGTGTCAGAAGATGCATCCATAAATTCTCACCAGCATCACTAACTACACGGGGTCTGAACAAGGACAAAACCAACAGACATGGTCAAGCAAATAGGGGAAAGTCCAAGAGGCCTCAACCATACACAGAGGACTGCAGGTTACTAAGGAATGTTGACAGTGAGAGAAACAGTCTTCCTTACGTAAGAGCATACCAATTGATTTTCAATACCAAATCATCAGCCCTGAAAGCATGTGTACAACGAACACTATGCTGACTAGTCAGGTTGACTTAGGAACATGTGTGTGTGTGTGTGTGTGTGTGTGTGTGTGTGTGTGTGTGTGTGTGTGTGTATTTATACATATAATCATATATATATATACACATACATATATATATCAACAAATTATAAAAGAGGCAACTAATTTGTAAGAGAAGGAAGGGGTACATGGGAGGGTTTAGAGTTAGCAAAGGAAAGGTAGAAATGATGTAACTATATTATAATCTCAAAATAAAATAAGTAATAATAAAGTAATTCTATAGTAATATCTGCTTGAAGCTGATGATTTAGTCTCAGGACAACTTTACTGTTTTCTCTTGCTTGTTTCTGTGGCTCCAAATAAGTTAAGGTCACATGTTTGGAGGATTTGAAGATTTTATAGAAAGCAAATGTACTCTCCCTAAAAAGAAATGGAAGGTTTGACTTTTGGCATTTATTTTGTTGCTTTTTTACCCATTGGGGCATATAATTTTGTGTGATCACCTGAATCCAGTAGCTCTAGACTAGCCTGAGCAACTAGTGAGAAGCTGTCTCCAAAAAATATAAAGGATATAAAATAAAACTTACATTGAAACTGTTACCACTTAAAATATAAAAATTAAATGAGACAAAATGGAAGCTAAATGTGACTACAAAAAAAAGGAAAAGACTTAATTGAATGCGTTGGATAGAGTCAAGCGTTTGTCACAGTTTAGTACCTCCAGTCTTGTTCAGTTTTAAATCTGTATTTGAATTTACACTTTGGGAATCCAGTTTCTTTGAAATGTGGAAGCTCTGAAAATACCTGCAGTGAAAATGAATTATCTCCCCTCTTTTAATTGCAGTTCCTTAGAGCAATTGTTACAGGAGAAAAAGTCACAAGAGCTCTGAGTGTAGACTTGAGGAACCACAGCAGAATGGGTTGGGGCAAGTAGGTGTCAGATCTGAAAGAATAGAGTGGTGCAGCATTCTCCAAGGGCACTTTGCCTAGAGAGAAAACCTTGTTATAATTTTATTTTGACAAAGCAAAAAATACAACAATATGTTTGACATAAGAAACCTTGTATTTTACTATCTGTTGTAAAAATATAAAGCAAATCATTGTTCATTATTAGAAGTGATGAGGACAAATTTAAGTCCTCTTCTTTAGAAACAGTATTTTCTGAATATTAAGTTTTCCCAGAGAGAAAAGTAAAACAGGAAATATTTGAATTATGAAGTCAAATGAGGGGCCTGTGAGATAGCTCAGTTGTAAAGATGCTTGCTGCAAAGCTTGACGATCTGACTTCAATCCTCAGTCACAAGAGAAAACAAAATATTTTCTGAGATCCACATTCATTCTGCATCATAGGCACAAACACCTGCTCATACCAATGCAAGCACATGTAAGTATGCAAACACATGCACACATACTGAATGATAATAAAAAACTAAAGTGAAACAAAAACAGGGTTCTTACAATGAAGACAATAGAAGATAGAGAGGATTATATGATATGATAAATGTAGTAGTAACCAAAAGTAAAGGCATTCCATTTTTATCATTATATAAGCAAGATAAATTATAACTCTATACTTGATTAAATAAATGTGGTGTTGCTATAAAAAAGTCTGTGCATGGCCCCCTTCGGCATTTTTGTTGTGAATGAATGTATGGGTGTGGTTGAGTTGGGGCTTATATGCAATGAATGGAGGCTTCTGGCAAAGGACATCTAGGTAGAGTATTCATTAAATTGAACATTGTTAACAGTAGTCCTAACTTTCCCCCATAAACAGCACCATCTTTCTGACGTCTAGGTAAGAGCTATGGGAAATCCATTGAACCTAAGATCTATGATGACAGTGTGTACCGATTTTCCTTTCTCACTAGAACAAAAGGGACTCGTGATTAAAGACTGCTGAACTGTAATCTCTTGATCCTCTAAACTGCAGTCTCAATCTGCTACTGTGTATTAGCATTAAGATGGTTACAAATCTGAACTGCTAGAATTAGTGTTTAACTAGGAATCTTTAAGGACCCATTGAGGGTTCTTTCTAGTTCCCGTTTCCAGAGCTCATGTTAGGCACTTATTTCTAGCTAATGGTATTACGGGGTCCTTATGATTGGCTTAATATTCTAAAAAACATTACTTGGCACTTGGATGCAAGCTAAATTAAGTTCTGACATTTACTGCCCATTTTACTTTGCCTTAAATATTATTCCTTTTTAATAACATGCCAAGTCCATGGTTCTATTGGTTTCATTCACACAAGTTTCAGAAACCTAACAGTTTATTATATAGGCTCAAAGGACTCCAAATTTAGCTAGAAAACAGCATTTATTAATTGCTGTTAATAGATCTAATCATTTTTCATATCTTGAGATTATTGATTTATTTTTGATGCCATTCATTAATTTGTTAATTTCTTTTTTAAAAATACTTTGACATTGTAGCAAAATTTCTCCCTTTTCTTTACTCCCTCCAAACCCTTCTATATACCACTTGCCAGTCTCTTTCAAATTTGCAGCTTCTTTTTTCACTAATTGTTATTGCATGCATGTATACACACACACACACACACACACACATATATATATATATATATTCATTTGTAAAGATAACCTGCTCAGTCCATATAATGTTACTTGTATGTATGTTTTTAGGTGTATTAAGACAATTTGATATCTATAATATCTAGACTTCTTTGTTGTAGAGATTCTTGCTCAAAATGGGTCTGATGACCTGGGGCAGATGTGTGAAGTCAGTGCAATGAAGAAAATGTGACCACCTGTTTCAAATAAGTAACCCCAGATCGCCTGGACCATTTTTATTTATTCAGTTTCAATGGTTTGCATGAACAGTTTTACAATCAAATTTGTTTCCTTATTTCTAGTAATGGTTACAATAATTGCCAGTTGGTTCCTTTACCTCCTTCCCCTTCCATCCCCCAACTTTACCACTGGCAACCATAACCTACCTGATCCATAGCTCTAATGTTAGAAGTATAAGCAATGTTGCAATCCACAAAGGAAGTTTTCTAACTAGGCACACCTACAGGTAGCACAGTGTGCCCAGTTGGCAGCATTTGCGGATACAGCGTCATGCAATGTGAACGGGAGTTTTGCCTCTAATGGTTAGTATTTACATCTGGTAGGGTCTGGGTCTCATAATCGACTCACCCGCCAAAGCCAGATCAATCCATTCTACATTCTGTACTAGTCTCTCTCTTCCAGGGTTTTTCATTGATCCTATAGGCAACACAACTTAGAAACTTACTCTTAATAGTTGGTGTTGCTTATCCCTTGTTCTCATGTCTCCTTCTTCTCAACTTTGTACAGTAATGGCACAGCTATTAGAGATGAGGGCATTGTGGATAGCTATGATTCTGCTTCATTCCATGTTCCTAGACAGTTCCCATTAACTCCTGATATCACCTATTTATTAGCATTTCTCCTAGACTCTTGCGGTTAAAAACATTCTCTCTAGAACAATTATGCAAATTTGTATTGTCATGAACTACTGTGATTCCTTCAGGCTAGTCACAAGGTGCATTGGAAAGGCAACATCATGTTCTAGAGAATCCTAAATTCATGGTCATACTTGAAACATCAAACACTTAAGGGGCTAAATCAGGCCCATGGTATATTTTTGACAGCATCTGCTCTGGTTCACTCAAAAGGTAGTCATCTGGAGGAAATTTTCCTTTTGTAATAGCTATTGTATCTGTAGATCTGAGAAAGTGAAACTAGAGGCAGTCAGCAATATGATTTGTACAAAGCAATCAAGGAGAGAAGGTAGCACCTATACTCCTGGGGTCATGTAGGGAATTATACAGTGAAATATTCCTCGGCCTTGTCAAAGTGGGTCAGGTTCTCCAAGGCCTTGACCCAAGAAGAATTAGTTAGTGCTATTCTCAGGCACTGTCCCCAAAGAAGTCACATGGCTGTGGTTGATATATTGTGCACCCCAATAAACTTATCTGGGGTCAGAGAACAGAAGAGCCACTAGATATAGAGGCCAGAAAATGGTGGCACACATGCCTTTAATCCTAGCATTCCAAAGGCAAAGATCTGCCTGGATATCTGAGAGTTTAAAGCCACACTGGAAACAGCCAGGTATGGCTACATGAGCCTTTAATCCCAGGAAGTGATGGCAGAAAGCAGAAAGGTATATAAGGCATGAAAACCAGGAACTAGCTGGTTAAGCTTTTAGGCTTTTGAGCAGCACAGTTCAGCTGAGATTCATTCTGGATGAGGACTCAGAGGCATCCAGTCAGGAAACAGGATCAGCTGAGGAAATGGCAAGGCGAGGTGGCTGTGGCTTGTTCAGCTTCTCTGATCTTCCAGCATGCATCCCAATACCTGGCTCCAGATTTGTTTTCATTAATAAGACCTTCTAAGATTCGTGCAACACATGGCTCTGGGCACTTGTCTTCAATTTCTCTTTGTAACATGTTACTTACTCATTCATAAGTGCCGGTTTGCATGACATATGGTGTTCCTGTATACTCATCATTGTGATCTTTAAATTGGTTCCACAAGGATCAGTGGAGAAGACTATGAACTGAAATTCCTTTACTTTTTGACAACTGCTAACTATAATTCCATCCAGAGACTCAATTGTGTACGGAAACACGAACTTCCTATTATCTGCTTTCTTGCCATCATCTAGGTCCCTGTCACATGACAGTCCTGAGTCACAAGGACTTTCAGAAGACTAAACATAAGGGAATAAATAACATTCACAAAATATGTGCATGCTTTTCCTTCCTTAAGTGAACATTAACAGCTCAGGCAATGCCCAGATAGTGGTATAATTTACTGAAAATGATAGTAGCAACTAAGTGCAACTCAAAAAGATTATGGAGAAAATGCTTTTAAAGAGTCTATGAGAACTGAGCAGGGGTGCTTTGTCTAATAGTCTCCATTGCATTTGATTGATTTGGAACCAAGTAATAGCAATTATTTTCCATGTAAAGACTTGATGCATATGTAAAAGTGTACTTAGAAGTGTTCAAGTTCATGATGGGAGATAATTCGTCAAGCATCAGGAAGTAGCTAAAACATCACAGAGGGCTTCTACTTATGTTCTCTTTCTGACTATATTATATTATTATATTTTATTGTATTATATTATATCTGACAAAACTGAAATGACGTCATCACAGACAGAGAGACACCTGTTAGTAGATACTAGTAAAATCTCGACAATGTAAGTGTCCTAAAATAACTCCTAAAGTTTTAAGTATAAAATGTAACAACTATATGCTTATTCAACTTGAATATTCAGGTGATGGCAATACATCAAAAGCAAAATGAATACATTCTATTGTCCTAGTTTCTGTAACTGAGGATATGTGAAATCCTCTGGGTTATATCTGTTTCTGTGCCCTGATGTCAATCCAAATTAAACCAAAAGTTGTAGCTATTTATGTGTTCTAGAAAAGAAAAAAATAAGCACACATTACAAAGTTGGAGATATATTCATATAGAAACCATTCAGTAAAGATATAACTGATGACTTTTATGCAAGACCAAGAATGGAGGGGAAAAAAAGAAAATCTAACATCTTTTTTTTTTCTGGTTTTTCGAGACAGGGTTTCTCTGTGTAGCTTTGCACCTTTCCTGGAACTCACTTGGTAGCCCAGGCCGGCCTCAAACTCATAGAGATCCGCCTGGCTCTGCCTCCCAAGTGCTGGGATTAAAGGCATGCGCCACCACCGCCCGGCTAAAATCTAACATCTTATCCTTTCACAGATGCCGTATTGATAAGAATGTCAATATTGGGAAAACAAGGATTTTACATATAGTTTTTGAGTCCTTACTTTTAATAAGGAATGACTGAAAAAGTAAAAGAAACAATATGAGCACATAACTTGACATACCAAAAGTAGAATTTTGTAAGAATGTGATTAGGTTCTGTGATTTTCTGTAATTTCACAACATGTTTTTTTCCTAGTGGGACCAAATGTCAAAATTTTTAAATCAACTTGATTTCTTGTCTTGACATTTTTATGAGCATTATATACATTTTAAAACTGGAAGATACTCAGTTGGATCTTTTTTTAAAGGTGGAGAAGTGATATAAAACTGAAACACAATTTTACTAATTTACTCAAAAATTAATGCAAAATTTGCCCACTGTTTAAAGGGCAGAATTATTCATTGCCTGGTTTTCTTTATACAGAAGGTGGGAAAATGTTTACTGGATGACTAAGGTAAAGGTGAACACACAGCTTTAAAAACATACATCTGTAAGTATCTATCTCTCACAACATATAATAACTTGATAGACATGACTGTTCTCTCTAAACACTCTAACTTCACTTAGTAGTGATCACAGTAGCAAGCTCCTCACAACACACAGATGCTGTCCAGGCATCCTGTACATGGAATGAACTGTCACCATTCTATTTACAAGCCCTTACATGGAAATACCAAGAGTCAAAAGTTTCAGTAATCAGTGAATTTCTTATTCCCACCTTCGTTTTGAGGCTCATAAAAATCTTGGCAGGTGCTCTCTGTTAGATACATTTCTTCCTTGTTTTGTGATTCAACAACTCATTTCTGGTTCTGTGAGAGGATAGAAATTTTTGTTTGGTTTTAGATTATAATATTACTTTATGTCCCACAAGAGTATGGTCTTTCTGACAAAGTTGAAACACAATGTGTTAAAGATATTGTATTCTCACATTAGGGATCATGCTGGTTAGACTCCTTTGATGCTTGTGTTCTGGAAATCACTTCATTTTGTTGGTTAAATGTCAAATTTCCAGCCGACTTTTGCAGATCTTGTCTGCTGGACCTGGAATCTGAGGACTAGAAAGAATGGGACAGACTACAGTCTAATGCTCTAGTCAACTTTACTTCAGCTTCAGTGTACATTTCTACATGAATGAATCAAAGAAAGTAATGATCTAAGAATGGCTGAGTTGAGAGAAACATGTAAATAAACTTCAGTAAGCACATACTAAGTATTAAGAGATCAGCCCTTTCCAAAAACTTTCTCAGGACTGAGCAATTGAAACACAACTGCTTAGCATGTACATATCTAGGGAAGCATGAAGGCAAGGCATAAGGCCATACTCAGATTCTTGGTACACTATGAAAATTGGTTCTACAACTTATTCTGACATCCAACAAGAATAAATATGTCTTGCCGGGCGGTGGTGGCGCACGCCTTTAATCCCAGCACTCAGGATGCAGAGCCAGGCGGATCTCTGTGAGTTGGAGGCCAGTCTGGGCTACCAAGTGAGTTCCAGGAAAGGCAAAAAGCTACATAGAGAAACCCTGTCTTGAAAAAAAAATATGTCTTATAAATTGAATGAAAATGTATATCACAGAGGTTGACATCACACCCAAGGACAATCCAAGGATAAAATGCACCTGAAGTAAAAGGCCCTCTGCCATTTTTTCCCTTAAGCCTCTCTCACAGGTTCCCCAAGACATAGTTCACAATGCATCATCCTTTTGAATGTGTTGCAACAGTGAAAATATTTTTACTGGCTGTGAAGCACAGAGATTTTGTTTTATTGATGTTTTTGGTGGTATGGCATATGTCCTTTTTCTTCAAGACAAGTCTTGTAAATAAATCTCTATTAGCTAATGAAGAACTCACACATTGAATATAGAATTCTCTGATGTTAGCTGTTGTGGTTAACGTATACCTTAGGTGGTCAAAGAGAATATGGATTAGAGTATTTAATATAATTGAGCTGCTGTTTGGGATGAGAATATTTATAGACTCTTAGAACCTAAATGAGAGCCATTATCATCAGCAATGAATTCTCATGCATCAGTATCTCATTGATTTCATCCCTGACATTTCAGCAGCAATTCTTCCTTTGTAATAGTTTAATCACCTGTAGCGATAATATAAAGAATCATACTGTCTAATGTTAAGGATCATTTAAATCCTAATATGGAAACATTGCTCTTTAACTTCCGTCCATCTCAGTCATGGCCTAAAAAACGTCCAGTGTTCACTTCTCACTTAACATTATTTCTCATGACCCATGTTTTATAGTATGATGCCAAACCCAGAAGTAATTTATCTTCATTTTCCAGTATTCTATGACTTTCTCAGAATATGTCACTCTGGTTTGGAAATGGGATATCCCTATCAGTAAAATAGAGAACTCATGCATATATGAAAAATTATAAGTTTCTTAAAAATTACAACTTAATCTTAGGACCTTTTCAATTCACTCCCCAAAGATGAATAAAATACTTTGTAGATCGCGTTGCATAAAGTTTTGTGATGTGAAGGTTATAATGCATCATCTAGGAAAGCCTTCTCTGAAACACTCTGTGGATGAGGTGGGTTAAAATTCACAAGGAATAAAAGAGAAATTCATGTGTAAGAGCAGAAGGAGACTCAGAAGAACATAACCCTCCTTTAGGGTTTTCTAAAATATACAAGCCTTATTTTTGAGATTGTTTACTGAAGTCCAAACCTCTGTTACTTTGAATTTCATTTTCTTTTGGAGACAGAATTTCAAAAAAACAATAATCATATTAAAGGGGCTCCTTACAGTGATTACCAAAATGAGTGGTACTCTTAGAAGAAGAAAATTTAAAATACAGGGAAAGAGACACTAGAAGATGAATGCTCAAAGATTAAGCAATGTGAAGAAATGCAAGAAGGCAGACACAAGTTCATGGGGGGAAGCAAATCTCTCTCGGAAGTAATCAATCCTGCCATTTCTTTAACTTTTGACTTAACTGATAGCAGCCCTAAGCCAATGATTTTATAGAATTTCAGCCACTCACCATGTAGACATTTGTCATAGCATCAATAGCTGACTTAGACACGTTGGCTTTGAAGACAGAGAAAGTGACTAATAGTCAAAGAGTACACAGAGGCAATTTCAATATTGAAACTAAGAAGCTGCATTCCTATGTCTTCTGAGAGCCTGCTCATATATTTCCAACTCCTTGAATTCTTCAGCGATATCCTGAAACTGTGAGAGAATAAATTTCTGCACTTTTAAAATGTCAAGGTTATGGTCATCGATTTAATCATCCGGAGAAAGCTACAATATCTTATGTGAAGAGGAGATGGTGGGGAACTCAGAAAGGAAAATAGATTCTGAAAAATAAATTTCATGGAATACTGGCAAAACAGTAACAGTTTGGTAAAATTATAATTATAAACTCAGTGTTGCAAACATCACCACAGCAATTGAATCCTAAAAGAATTTGTTTCCAAAGTTGAATATCTTGGAAAAGGTAAGACAATTTTCTCATATTCACACAATTTAAAGTGACATTCAAGCACGATTTCAAGTCTTGAGATGGAGGGCAATGCCTTACAGAAAAAAATCTACTAGTGCTTCTCAGATATCAGGCTAGGATGGCTGGGATGATTATGTGCTCCAGGCATGCAGGTGGCACAGAAACACTAAATGATAGAAGATTCTTCTCAGAAAAATCACAGTACATAGAATCTTTCAACACCATGTTATAGGATCCAAGAATCAGTCCAAATAAGGCTATCCAATTAAGAGTTTTATTTCACTGAATTTCTATCCAAAGTTGTGGTGTATTGATTAATAAACTCAAGATGCAGGCGAGTTTCCAAGGGAAAACTCATGCTACACAGTGAACAGAGACAGGCAATGAGATCATACAGCCATGACTTTTGAATATAAAAACCTATGCATACAACCAAGATACATGGATGATATTTAGACAGTGTCTCCCAGTGATAAGCTTTAGAAAAATGATGTTTTAAACTGTTTACTATCAATGTGTGCCTCATATAGACATCTGTGATTTGATACTTAAATGATTGAATCATTAACTTATGAATCACCTGGTATCTTCAATACATTTTTGACTCTGCAGTTTTCCTGTGAATTTTTCACATTTCTCTTTAAAATTTGGTATGGCTTTGTGATTTGTCCTCTATGTAATGAGTTATGAGAAATGACTATTGACTTTTCTGTGCAGCAAGTTAACATGGGACTGATGAATTTTCATATTTCTATTTTCTTGTGTAACATTGAAATCATATATGTATAAAATCCAAGGTACTTAAAGATTTTCATAGACAAAGAGATTGAACAGGGGAGCAATTCAGACTATGTACAGTCAGACCTCAATAAGGAAAATTTGTACACACAGAAATACACACACACACACATATATAAACATATACACATATACATATATCTAAATACACAAAAAATCTACTGTGATGCTGAGAATATTTACTATAGCAAATAAAATTAAATAAAAAAATTTAAACTATACCTTAAAAGAGCTTTATCTAACCAAATGTCACAGCACATACTTTTAATCCCAGCATGCAGGAGGCAGAGACAGGTGGATCTCAGTGAAATGAGGCCAGGCTGGGCTTCAAAGCAAGTTCCAGGACAGCCAAGGCTGTTACCTAGAGAATCCCTGTCTCAAAAATCAAAAGCCAAAAGACATAATAAATGAATAAATTAGCTTTATTTATCCTATGAATTCTAGATACACAAGTTGTTTTAATTTTAATCATAAGATAGTGACTTACTTGGTTATAAACAATGTCGTATTTCATGGACACTTTTATTGCAAATTTATTACATTTAATGAAAGTACACTAAAGCATGTCTTAGTTTACAATGCAAAATATCCACTATAAACTTGTCATAATTATATTTTATGCATTCACAGGAAATAGAAGGAGAAACATGGCTTTATCCAAATAGGTAGAATCACACCTAGAATAAGTCATACTGATTCACTTTCTATAATAGAAAAAAATATTAACTTTTTCCAATGCAGTCTGCTTTTATTCAGAGATAAGGGTTTGCTGAAATTACTTTTTACATTATGTGTGGTATCCTACAAAAAGAAAATCAAAGTCAAAAGTCAATAATCCCTTATCCTCAAATCTCTTCCACTTTCACAATATTAGTCTCCTCACAAGTAGGCATATGACTGCATGTGTACAGTCAGACAGGTACATTTTGATATTGATCATGTTATCTATATATTATGCTAAAAGGCCATCACAAAGATGAGGTCGACTGGCGTCTGGCTCATTATTTGTTTCGAGTATAGTGGTTAGTGTTTGTAACACAGCAAGAATAAAAGCAGTTAGGAGAAGAAGAGAGGGGAACCTGGTAGAAGGGCAAAGGCAAGAAAACAAGATTGAGTTTCAATAAAGCAGAAGTCTCAGCAGAGAGGAGAGACTGCAAAAGCTCGCTCATGACTTCATTAGACACACGGATATATTTTTCCAGACTATCTTACTATTTTCTTCAAGGTTATTCAGCTGTAGTCAGATGCAAATTATACAGCCTCTTAACTGACATTGAAGTCTCTGAATTGGTGTTTCAGGGAGCCTGTAAATTGGATTTTATGAATAACTTAATCCTTTTTGATTCTGTCACATTAACACAAGGTTTGAATGAAGGGATATTACAAAAAGGCCATCCTATCAATTTTTTTACCCTTATATCAGCTCAAGTATTAAATCCAAAAGAGACTGAAGAAAGGACATGGACCAAACACTGAAGAGACTGAATGATTTCATGATTCTGAGTCCTTTTGACCTTCATGGTTCTTAACCCACAAATAAACATCTTAGCATTTTTGGCTTCTGGCTACACTGAATACATTCTAGAGGTTTGGAGAGCTAAATTGTAACACTAGTAATAAACTTTTATCATTACTTATGCAAGCTTCACATTAAACTGTAGTAATTTAAGGAGATCAAATATATCATTGTTCCATAGTTAATTCAAATATATCTAATAAGTAAACTCACCTTTGCCCCCTTTAAGAAGATATATTTTACAACTCAGAACTTCAAATAAATAAGTTACTATTGAATGTTCAGTCTTTAAAAGAACATCTTCATCACTACCCACAAAAAGGAAGAGCAGGTGAATGGGAACTCCAGGAGACAGTTTTGTTCCTTATTCCTTTCTCTCTGTGTCTCTCTCTCTCTCTATCTCTCTCTGTGTGTCTCTCTCTCTGTGTCTCTCTCTGTCTCTCTCTCTCTCTCCCCGTTTTAAAATTCAGCTTATTTATTTTAAACCCCAAACACAGTTTCCCCTCCCTTCTCCCCTCCCATTCCCTCTCCATATGTCCCCTCTGTACTCCCTCCAATCCACTCTGACTCTATATCTATCTGTTCAGTAAGGGGCAGACCTCCCATGGGTATCAACAAATCCTGCTGATCAAGTTGCCTTAAGATGAAGCATGTCCCATTTCTTAGCTGAGCAAATCATCTTGCTCAAGTAAATAAGATCCTTCCCCTACTCATGCAGGCAGAATGCACTGAAACACAAACAATCATAAAAATGAAAATGAGAGGGGAGTAGTTGGAAATAAGGATTTTTTTTTGGGGGGTGGAGAGAATATGGCTGATGAGAGGGTAATAGGAGAGATGTCAGAACACAAATTTTTAATAATCTTTTATTTACTACACCATCGGAAGTACTAAGTAAAAACCTAGCATGCCATTCAAATAAATAAATGTAAAGAAGCATTGCTTTCTTAATAACATAAAGAGAATATTAGCCGGGCGGTGGTGGCCCATGCCTTTAATCCCAGCATTCAGGAGGCAGAGGCAGGTGGATCTCTGTGAGTTCGAGGCCAGCCTGGGCTACAGAGTGAGTTCCAGGACAGGCTCCAATGCTACACAGAGAAACTCTGTCTCAAAAAACCAAAAAAAAAAAAAAAAAAGAGAGAGAAAGAGAGAGAATATTCAAGGAGGATGTATTTTGTTCTTTGTTTTAAAATAAAAAATATAGTTATATTCATATGTAATATGGTATTTATGATTTTTGTAACTTGAGAATCACTACAAATTTTGTCATGTTTAATATATGCTATAAAATATGCTTATTTAATGTCTTAATCTAAATAAGCTAACAATAATTCTTAAATTCCTTATTATATTTATTAATTTAAACATAAATATAATCAATTATAAGTCTAATCTTAAAACTAATGCGAAATATACTTATAAGAGTAAGGATATGATGCTGAATTTATTACCTTTTTAAAAGATAATCTTTTGTACACACAGATATTTAACATTTTTTACTCAAAATTATGTTTGGGAGTTACTTCTAAAGCAGGCAGACAGAGTTCTTGATGTGTTTCAGAAGTGTAAATAAGTCCATTGTTAGAATTTGCTCTAAAAATCAGTACTAAAGATTTTTCTGGTGTTATTCAAGGGTTTATGGCTTTCAGATCACTTGCTGATGTTCATAATGCTTTTCATTACTATTTTCAAGGTTCTTCTTTTAAAATATAACATGTTTTATATAAATGCAGCATTGTTAATGATTTTATCTAAAATTTTCATACTCAGTTTGGGGCAGTTGTACCATTTATGCAAGGCAAAGATTTGAAGTTCAACATTTTATTAAATCTGATATTAAATGTCGATGGCATTTGTAATCAGAAAGTTTTCCACCAAATTTTCTTTTTGGTTAGATTTATTATTTTTGTATTTGTATGTGAGCAAGGGTGGAGGTGGGTGTGGACACGTCCTAGAATCCCAATGCAGCTGTAGGATCCCTGAAGCTAGGTCTATAGATGCATGTGAGGTGCTCACCACGGAGGCTATGAACTGAACTCTTGTCCTACGTGCTTTTAATCTCTGAGTTGCAACTGCAGCTCCTCTACTGTCTTATGTTGTAACATAACCTCCTCTCTAAGACAGGTGAAACATTAAGGAGATAGTCAGTGGAATAAATGATCTCAAAAACGCTAGTGAAGCTGAGGGTAAAGAAATGGCTTTCTGAACTACAACCTCTGAAAACATCTACACGCAGAGTTAGTGGCCCTCCACTGACCTCAAATTTGTCATCAGTTTGATTTTGGACCTGCCAATTCCTACAAATATGAAAAAAATATATCATATTCAAGATTTGCCCAATATGTAACAATGTGTAATGACAGCAAGAATACATAAAGACATCAGGTGAGTGTGAACAGATTAGCAGTTTTGGGTACCATGGTTGATCCTAGCTCCTTTGGTACTTCTATTTATTTTTCAATTTTATTATGCAACATTTTTTAATTATTCTTACAATTATGGTTTCATATATCATCTTTGTTCATCAGGGTCAAGTTCACTGAATTTCATGGTGCAAGTAAGACAAAGTTATTTTTCTCTATATAATGTAATTATGATATGTGTGTATATATATATATATATATATATATATATATATATATATATACGTGTGTGTGTGTGTGTTCTTTTCTTTTATAATTTATATAGTGATCTTCCTGCCAGCCAAAGGTATATAGTAAGACCCTGTCTCAAAATCCATCAATCAAATAAACAAAAACCAAAAAAAAAATGACAACAACATATTTGCAAAAATGAAAGATGAAAAGAAAATTAGAGCTGGTAGTGTGACAATTTCTAAAGAACAATAAAAAAAATTGTTTGTTTACTAGTTTGATGTTTGGCATGGGAGTTTTTGCTTTTTGTTTTTGAAAGCAAAGAATGAGGGAGAAAGAATATGAAGTTGAGTAGGAAGAGAGATGGAGAAGATCTGGAAAGAGTTGGGTAGGGTAGAGAATATAATCAGAATATATTATGTGTAAAACTTTTAATTTTTTCTATCATTTCTTTATTGTTTTGAGATTGTGATATATAATTTCTCAGCCCCCTTTACTCTCCCCAATCCTTCCATAAATAGCTCCTTTTTTCTTAGGAATTCATGGTTGCTTTGTTACATCAATTGTTGTTTTTGCATATACATGTGTGTATATACACACATTCCTAAACATAACCAGGTCAGTATGCACAATTTTATGTGTACACATGTTACCAGCAATGACCACTTGGATTTGGACAATCCAACTGGTGTGTTCTTTGCTTGGGAATGCTACGTCTCTTCTCTCAGCATTCCTCTTTGTGTATTGCTGAGGCTCTGTGGGAATTAAAGTGTCCATTTTGGCTTGTCCATTGTTGTTATCCTTGTTCACCTCATGTTTAGGCAGTCATGTTGGTGCGACTTTATGTGTGGAGCTTCTGACATTACCATGAGACACAATCTCCCAGCAAATTTCCTGGTCCTCTGGATCTTAAAATCTTTCCACTCCCTCTTCCATAACGATCCAGGAGCATTAGGTGCAGGAGTTAGGTGGATTTTTCTAGATAATTTATCTTTTTATTGAACTCTGTTTTCAAATCTTGGTTTTCCAAGTGATTGCCCTTGAGGCTGTGACTATTGAATTAGTAATTTTTGTAGGGACATGTTGTGATCGTTTTTGTCTTCCTTTTCTTTCTACCCTTTGACTTGGGGATCTGGAGCCCTTTCTTGGTTTCATTTTTCATTCTCTTTTTTTTTTTCAAATAACCTTTCCTCTTTCAGAGCAAGTGTATATATTATCCTGGAGAAGAGTACTTTGTTTGGTCTCTAAGATATTGGTTTTTTTCCCCTGTGGGTTTGTTGAAGATTGCCTTGTGTTGAAATATGTCCTCTATATTCCTAGATTCTCTAGGACTTTTTTCACAAATGGATGTCAGATTTTGTCAAAGGTCATTCCTTTTCCAATGAGATACTTATTATGATGATCTCTGTACATTATTATTAAAAGTGCAAGTTACTGTACCAGGTGACTTATGTGCCATTAGAAATCGCAATTACCATCATTTTTGCTATTCTCTTCATCTATGTCCCACTCGAGTTTGAATCATCTATCTCAAATTTTATTTTTCTGTTATGTCTCTGAAATAATATAAAATAAATCATAAATACCAGTAATATGCACACACACACACACACACACACACACACACACACACACACACACACCCTCTTATCCTAGAAGCACATCAGAGTTACTCTCTGTGGAAATAGAAATGGGCAGAATAAGAATTCACAATCACTATGTAGTGCTCTTAGAAATTTGAGCTTTAACTACGTCTTGAAAGAGGGCTAGCTTGTGAACCAGTGAGGTAGCTCTAAATCAGAGATGGTGTAATTGAAGTTCATTTACTTAAAAAGGAAATAGACAAAAAAAAAAAAAAAAAAAAAAAAAAAAAAAGACTAGATAGATTTCACTCAATTGCTTTGCCTGAAGAAAATGTCAGGGAAATATTAAACTTGGATCTCTCCTTGAAATGGGCAATTAGAAACATTCTGCTGACTGGGGATATGCTTTAATCAGTGATGTAAACTTTAACAAGGATTAAGCATCTATAACCAAAATATCTAAAATGATCTTATTAAGCTATAAGCCCAGTTTTGAAATGTGTAATTCATATTATCTGCTACTTCCTATGAGACTTTACAAGTGGAAGAAATCCATTAGTTTGTTTTTATTTCATCTCTAAGAGGTGAAATGTCAGATGATAAAATCTTATTTGAAGATGAAAAGGTAGAGAGAAATAGTGAAGGCCATTTTATGTAGAAATTACAGATGAATGCCATCCTTTGTTGTGAATCATGGGGTTATTACTTCACACTGGAAACATTTGATTCACATAGAAGTTTCTCATATTTTGGAAAGCAGAAATCAATACCAAAATATTGTTTCCAAAATATTAAATATAATATTTATAGCATACAATCCATACTACATTTTTGTGCTTTACAGAGAAAGGTCATGTTAAATGTGAAACAAAATCATGCTTATAAATGGACATGTTTATTCAACACCCCTGTTGGGAGAGCACTCGAAATCAGTCTTTCCTCTGAGGAAGCACCAGAAATTTCCATTCCAAACATCAAGTATATTTCAGGAAACCAACAGGATTGGAGCATAGATCTGTCTTTCTGGGATGGACAAATACTTTCAAAACTGATGAGGTTCATAATGACAAAGCCACCTTTCCTCCAGGCAAGTAGTTGGAAAATTTGCCATAGCCTCATTAAAAATTGTTTTCCTCATTTCAGAATGCCGCGTCTGAGACATGAGGTCAGTATATGTTCACTATTTGGCTAACCTCACCCAAGAAGATTGAGACTGGGGTTGAGAAGGAATGAGGAGTATGTAGCTAGAGTTTTCCTGCCTGGCCCACAGTCAGGACAAATCTCTGTCACCCACCAGTCCCACAGCCACTCAGACCCAACCAAGTAAACACAGAGACTTATATTGCTTACAAACTGTATGGCCATGGCAGGCTTCTTACTAACTGTTCTTATATCTTAAATTAATCCATTTCTATAAATCTACACCTTGCCACATGGCTCATGGCTTACCGTTATCTTCACATGCTGCTTGTCATGGCGGCGGCTGGCAGTGTCTCCCTCTGCCTTCCTGTTCTCTCAATTCTCTTCTCTGTTAGTCCCTCCTATACTTCCTGTCTGGCTACTGGCCAATCAGTGTTTTATTTATTGACCAATCAGCAACACATTTGACATACAGACCATCCCACAGCAGGAGTATATGAAGAAGATGCTGCCTTCTGGGAGCAGTAGACAGTAGAAACTTTGACCTAGGTGCTGTGGGATGGTCTGTATGTCAAGTGTGTTGCTGATTGGTTAGTAAATAAATCACTGATTGGCCATTGGCTAGGCAGGAAGTATAGGCGGGACAAGGAAAAGAATTCTGGGAAGTGGAAGGCGGAGAGAGAGATGGCCTGGAGCCGCCGCCAGGACAAGGAAGATGTAAGGTACCAGTAAGCCATGAGCCATGTGGCAAAGTAAAGATTAATAGAAATGGGCTAAATATAAGAGTAAGAGCTAGACAATGACAGGCCTGAGCTAATGGCCAAGCAGTTTAAATAATATAAGAGTTTGTGTGTTTATTTTATAAGTGGGCTCTGGGACTGGCGGGACTTGGTGGCGGGAGCTGGAGAGAAATTCTCCAGCAACACCTAGGACTCCTAGGTTTTCTTTTGTCTCTTATGAAACCCTAGAGGGTTAATTTGTTAGCTTGCAAGTGGGGAACAACTCAGATCTTATTGTCTCCCACCTAGTTTGAAGACTGATAAGATTTACTTTGAGTCTCAACATGCATATTGATGTACTTCATGGAACAGCACTGGGAACAGATTTCCATTTTCACCCTGATGCCAAGAATCCCATAGCCATCAATAGAATATTGTAATTATTAAGAGCTTAACCTTTGTCATTTCTGAGCATCACTTTCTTACAGGGAAATTTGCATAATGCTTTTCAGCTAGAAAAGCTATTTATCTTAAATCATCCAGCTTAATAGTCTCAAAAACCATGAGGAACCTAAGCACACATAAGTTCCCACAAAGAAATCATAAGGCTCAAAACTGTAATAATAACAATGAGAGTATGCCATTAAAAAATAGCATCTTCTAACACTGACACTTTGAATACTACTAAAGTTTTCTATTTCAAACCTTTATTGCCTATGTTATATATATATATTACAGAATATTGTCTAATATGGCCGACAAATGTCTTTTGAATGTCTAATTGTTTAGTACATTAATTTTAGAGTTATTTATCAGCATCAGAATTCATCAGAAGTACTATTTGGTAAATATGCACAATTTGAGGAATTGCTACAAATAAAGCAAATTACACTAAATTATAAATTATTCTAAATCAGAATAAATAAAAATTAAAGGAGAACATGTTTATTTCCCTTACAACTCTTAAGTTACAAACCTTCACCAAGGAAACTCAAGAATTTTTTACAGGTTTTCAAAAAACAAACAACACATATGCCAAACTTATTTGGTGAATCTCATAACGCCAGACTAGTAAATGAAGAACTATAGGCAATTAATGGAGGCAGGGATAATGTCATTTTTTTCCAGGGATAAGCCCTCTGATAGGTTTTCTTATCCCAAATGATCACACCTATAAATACATTTACATCAAGCAACTCTAAATGGACTCCATTGGATATATACATATACACACAGACAACATAGTGTGTATGTGGTCTGTGTGTGTGTGTGTGTGTGTGTGTGTGTGTGTGTGTGTGTGTAACAATGATAATTAAACAAAGGTAGGTCATGAATTTGAGATGGACGGGGGAACATCGGAAATGTTGGAGGAGGTAGAAATTATGTCAATACAGTACTCATATATACAATTCTCCAAAAAACTTTACATACCAAATAAATGTGAGCCAGGGGGGAAGCTTATTGTCTTGTATATTCTTCTCCATTTATTTGTTTAAGACATTGGCTTTCACTCAGTTTAGAACTATGCTAATAGACAGCACATTCCAGAATCCTCCTGTTTCCATCCACCACAGCACTGCTGTTACAAGCATGCAAGTGACCTAACCAGACTTTTTAAAGTGGTTGCTGGGATACAAATCAGGTCCTCATGCTTTTTGGAAAACACACTGTCTTAGTCTTGGTTTCTATTGTTGGATGTAACACCATGACCAAAAAGCAAGTTGGGAGGAAAGGGTTTGTTCATCTTACATCACCACAGGATTGTTCATCATTGAATGAAGTCAGGATAGAAAATCAAACAGTGCAGAATCCTGTATTCAGGAGTTGATTCTGAAGCCATGGAGGGATGTTGCTAACTGGCTTGCTCAGCCTGCTTTCTTATAGAACCCAGGACCACCAGCCCAGGGATAGCATCACCCAAAGTGAGTTGGGCCTTCCCTCATTGATCACTAATTGAAAAAAAAAATACTTGCTGCTGGATCTCATGGAGGTATTTCCTCTTATGACTCTAGATTGTGTCAAGTTGACACAAAACCAGCCAGTACACACACTTACAAACTGAGACATCTCTCTGGTGCCCCTATACAATTTTGATTGATGAGTAAGTTAAGCTAAGTTATGTTTTGGACCCATTGACACTAATTATATTGAGCCAATTGACATTAATTATCACCATTATAAACTAGCCATGCAATTTTGCTATCAGTATTAATAAACTAAAGGCTAAAGTAACTACAGAAAACAAGAAAATAAATGGAGATTATTGCTGAGGATGACTTTCTGTTTGCTGTGAATTGTTGCTCTGATTGGTTAATAAATAAAATGCTGATTGGACAGTAGCCAGGCAGGAAGTATAGGTGGGACAAGGAGAGAGGAGAAACTCCAACTACAGATTATTGTCAGATGAAGGTTGGGTCAGGATAGATGGGAATATCAGGGCAATGATATGATCTGGGCAATGGAACAAACAAGAAGTTGTAGTGATATATTGTGTACCCCAATATATTGTGTACCCTAGTAGCATATCCTAACAAACTTATCTGAATATCAGAGAACTGAGCTAACCTCTAGATTAGGCATACAGGCCAGACAGTGGTGGCACACATGCCTTTAATACTATCACTCAGGAGGCAGAGTTCTGTCTAGATCTCTGTGACTTCAAGGCCACACTAGAAACAGAGCCAGGAGTGATGGCACACACCTTTAATCCCAGGACATGAGATCTCATGTCTTTGGTTGGGAAGAACATATGCGTTTAATCCCAGGAAGTGATGGCAGGAATCAGAAAGGTATATAAGGTGTGAGGACCAGGAACTAGAAGGTTTTTAGCAGCAGTTCAGCTGAGATCCATTTGGGTGAGGACTCAGAGACTTTCAGTCTGAGGAAGCGAGATCAGCTGAGGAGTTGGTGAGGCGAGGTTGGCTGTGGCTTGTTATGTTTCTCTGCTCTCTCAGTTTTCACCCAAATATCTGTCTCTGTTTTTTTTTTTTAATTAATAAGACCTTTGAAGATTTGTGTTACAAGAGGGTGGCATCTAATTAGTCAGTAGTGAGGGGTAGATAAGTACAGAATAAGGGGGTAAAATAGCAGTAAGGATGTAAGAAAACATTAGAAGGAATTATACTATTAACTATCTAACCTAAGTATGCCAATGGTTGCTAGTGATATATACTCTTCTCATACAAGTTTTCAGTTTTTGTAAGGGAAAGTAGTTCACCAGATCTAGCAGAAACATTACCTCAATAGATCATGAAATATGATGACATATGAAAGAGGGGAATGGTTTCCCTTCTATCTGATATGGTCAGAGTCAAAATTGAACACTGTCTTACCATCATTTCAAGTGTTCTTCCAAAGTCTGCATCAGTATATTAGATTAATTACTCCTACACTCCTGAAGTCTGTTTACTTTAGCCAACCTGTAAATGTAGAAAACAAATAGATGAATTGCTTTTCTCCTTCCCTACCAAAATTGTGCTGTGAAGGTCATGCATTTTACTTGGAAAAAAATATCCATTTCATATTTACCAGGTTGTATAAGCTGGTCATTTTGTACATTCTGTAGAAACACATTGTGGTATGTGTGTCTTCTGTCCTCTTCTAAAATATTCAAAAGTGGCGATTGTAGCAACTTTCCAAGCTTGCCCTCTATGGTGGCATTTATTTTTCAGAATTTTGCTTTATGTCACAGTTCAATTATCACGACTTACATGTAGGACTAACAAATGGCTGAGTTATTCTCTTTAATGGGGGAATTTAGAAGTATAATTTAGTCCTTTTCCTTGTGGAGCTGACCCACAATTATTTGCTGAGGAAACCTTTTAGATCTGCTGATAAGTAGTCCCTTGGCCCACTTCTGTGATATGGCTGAACAGCCGTCTACTCAGGAAGAAGTAATGGTTAGATCCTTCAACTCTCAGCAGAGGATTCAATCATTCAAGCAACAAATTTTTATTGAGCACCAGCCATATGCCAACAACACAGTTGAGGTCACTTGGATTGTGAATAAAAAGTAAATCAAAATATTTGCCCTTGTGTGGCAGATCAGTACATGCAGAAAGTTAAAATCCAAATAAACAAACAAAAACAATAAAAAACACTGGCTCTGCAATTGTCTTCTAACCCAGAGTACTCATCTTCAAGTATTCCTGCAAGCCTATATCCTCAAAAGCTCAGCAACACATTTATCAAAGAATGGCAAGGAGAAATCATGTTTGCTTTGCTTTGTGCTCACTGCCTGCACAAAGTACAACAACATGAGTGCTTTAAGGCAGCCATTGTGTCACAGATCTAGAGGTTCCATTAATGTACTTGCAGAGTCTACAGTACTTCTCTCCCTTCATCCTCACTTGGCATCTTCCTGTTTCTCTTCTCACCACCTTCCTTTTCCAAGCATATTAAAACCCGTGATACGAAACTGTTGTTATCTCTAACGTTATTTTAACCTGAGTACAGCTGCAATGACTTTGTGTTTGGGAAGAAGTTTACATTCTGAGGAGCTGAAGATTAGGGTATCAATATATGAAGGTGGAGGGTCACAACTGACCCTGTCACAAAGCTTATAAAAAGGATGCTGGGACACAAAGAACTTCAGAACAACTCATCAGGTCGGTGTATCTGAACAACCTAAATTGTCACTGATGGTCCCTTTCACTGCAGTCCCAGAGAATATTTTATAGAAAACATTTCTCATTTGTAGTACTGTGATTCATTGGATTATAAAACATAATATCAATCTTTGTCCCATGTACTGCAACAAGTTATACACCAACTATTAATTATTCAGTGGTGTTTATTAAGTGTCTTTGAGTATCTGAGAAAAATTTTGAAGTCTAAGCATTAAGAATGTTATGGACTTAAATTCGGTGTCCAACTGACATTTTCATTCATAAAGATAGTCACCAATAATATTTTTTAAATTTTGTCTTTTGGAAACTATACTCATATAGTAAACTTGATAATTAATACTTACAAGATTATAGTAAGTGTATACTTACATTTCTGATTTTTCCACATTAACTTTGATCTCTAATTACCAACTTTTAAAACTAATAATCTAGTATATTTATTTAACCTAATGTTTGACACAATTTAGAAACAATTGGAGTTTACAAATAGTACAATAAATAGTTTATATAGAGTGGTTGAATCCATATTATAAAAGAATGCAGCTTATTTTATTATAGTAAACATTAGCATTAACTGATTGTCTATTTGGAAATTATGCCAGCAGTCCAAATCTTAGTGATTATTTTATTCTGCAATTCATGTTTTCTCCTTTAAGTGTTTATTCTCCTATGGCAAAAATGCTCCAATAAAGTTCTAATAGTGTTGACAGAAGAACTCAAACATTTACATATATTAAGTGTAACTCAAAAGGTTATGGAGAAAATGCTTTTAAAGAGACTATGAGAACTGGCCAGGAGTTCTTTGTCTAATAGTCTCCACTGCATGCAGTTAATTTGGAACCAAGGAACTGCAATGATTTTCCATACCAAGACCTGTTGCATATGTAAACGTGTACTTAGAAGTGTTCAAGTTCATGATGGGAGATAATTCATCAAGCATCAGGAAGGAGCTAAAACATCACAGAGGGCTTCTACTTATGTTCCCTTTCTGACTATATTATATTATAATATAATATTATATTATATTATATCTGACCAAAATGAAATGACATCATCAAAGAGAGACACCTCTTAGTAGATACTAGTAAAATCCAGACAATATAAGTGTCCTAAAAAAATCCCTGAAGTTTTACATTTAAAATGTAACATCTATATGTATACTCAATTCAAATATGAGGTGGTGTAAATCCATCCAAAGCAAAATGAATGCATTCTGTTGTTTGTGTGAGTTTCTATAACTGAGGATACATAGCTTCAGCTTTTGAATTTCTTGATTCAATTAATGTGTACACTCTTAATTAAAGTTCATATGTGGTCATTTCTATGCACACATTTATGAATAATGTTCACATTGTAAAACAACTAATTATTTATTTCAAGTAGTTAGGTAGTGTTTTACTTCATTTAAAAATATCTGTGTCAATTATTTCACAACTGTTTTCCTTCACTGTCTTTTTTAATTAATGTAGTTCCGCTTTAAACAACACCTATTTTGTGCATGTGTATTGCATGTGTGTGTCACCTGTGTGCATTTCTCTATACATATGTACTCACCAAGGTGTTTGTATATGAATGTCAGAGGTAATGTTAAGTTGAGTATATATCCCTATTGCTCTGAATTTTATTATTTTCAATGTCTCTCATTGACCCTGGAAACTCACAGTTCAGCTAGACTAGCTGGACAGCAAGCACATGGGAACAGCTGTTTCTCCCCCTCCAGCACTGAGGTTACAGAGAGTACCAACATGCTTAGCTTTTCATGTGAGTGCTGAGCATCTGAATTGAGAAAGAACTTCATTCACTCAGCCATCTATCCTGATCCAGGACCTTATACTTTTATTCTATGTCCTCATTTCACTTGTAGTTTAAGCAAACTGAAATTCCTTTGTCGATATCATTGATCTCTTTCTCCCAGGAAATTTCAAATTTGCTCTTTATTATATGAATACTACATTATATAAACTTCATTGCAGTTATTACTATGCTTTATTTATGTCATTAATATATCACTATTTCTTTTTTCCTAGTTACATTCTTATATTTTTAGGTAGAATAATTAGATACTATATTTCTAAACTGAGATTATGTTTTAATTTGCCTTGCTTCTTGTATTTAGTTAAGCCTTACCTTTAAACAAAAACTTAGCTTTAATTAAAAACTTTTCTAATTATGGTCTGTTTTTTTTACTTTTTCCTGTAGCACGAATCTTAAAGGTCTTATTAATAAAAACAAACCTGAAGCCAGTTATTGGGGTGAATGCTGGAAGATCAGAGAAGCAGAACAAGCTACAGCCACTTCACCTTGCCAATTCCTTAGCTGATCCTGTTTCCTCAGACTGGAAGCCTCTGAGTCCTCATCTCCGAATGGATCTCAGCTGAGCTGCTGCTCAAAAGCCTGAAAACTTAACCAGCTCCAGTTCCTGGTTTTCACACCTTATATACCTTTCTGCTTCCTGCCATCACTTCCTGGGATTAAAGGCATGAGTCATCATGCCTGGCTGTTTCCAATGTGACTTTGAACTCATAGTGATCCCGATGGATCTCTGCCTTAGGAATGCTAGGATGAAAGGTGTTTGTGCCACCACTTTCTGGCCTCTATATCTAGTGGCTGTTCTGTTCTCTGACCCCAGATAAGTTTATTAGGGTGCACAATATTTTGGGGAACACAATATATCATCACATTTTCCTTTTCTATTGGTTTTTCTACTCTTTTATGATTTTTTTCCTGATTTGTTGTAATATCTACTAAGCTTTGCCTCATATTTATAGTTTCCTCTAAGGTGGCTTCTGCATGCCATGTTTCAAATATGTTCCCTTTCCCTTCTCAATTATGATATCTCTATGGGCTGTTTTTTCTTAGAAAAATTAAAAAGACAATATTTTGAAATAAATACATTGAATAAAATTAAAGGAAGTTATCCATGTGAAAAAATGGAATAAAATGAATTAATAGAGCATGCATTGCAGACAGAAACATGATCAAAACTGCTTGGCCAGCAAATGGGTAAGAAATACAGTAAAACTGAACAAAAATGACAGAATATAGAGAAGAGGTTGGCATAGTGCATACCAGCTTTTTTCTATCCCACTTCCTGCCCACTTCCAGCGCTGATTAGGAAGATAAGCCTCTGCAGTTTTCAGGGAAAGGCATGACGATATTTGAAAGAATACCTGCACATACTGAAATGCATTTTGTGCACACTGAAACTAACCGTAGGTGATCAATTAGTCCATTTTCAGATATGAAGAGCAATAGTAATCTGAAATATTCAACAACTATCCCCAACTCACACAGATGATTTGCAACACAGATACCCAAAGATCTACCCTCTTTTGTGGAAATGTGTTATTCCTTGTAACACTGAACTCTACACGGTTAAATAATACTGTTTCAAACAATCTTTGACTTTCCATCTATTCTGTGGAACAAAGACCACCTGTGAAGGTCGTTCTCTCATGTCACGCAGTAGCAACAGTAATTTTCTCAGAAGTTGGAATTTGAGAGAAATATTACAGCTAAGGAAGTGCACAGGTAAATGCTATATAACATCGAATAACATGTAAAGGACGAACTGAAACACTCACTTCAAAATGTGAGAGGTCTGTGGGACTGCATCTTTGGATGGAAGCACCGCTTGAGGAAATGTGTGAGGAAAACAACTATGTTCTCATCCCCCTCAGTTCTTTACTTCAAGAAAGGTTCAACAAGCTCAAATTGAATTTTTATTCTTAAAGCAGAGTTTCCGATCAGAGTGTGGAGACACTTGGATGCAGACCCTTATTCCCTTTATCCATTTACACTCAAAGTTCTCTTGTGATTGACATCATTTTTGAGGAAAGAAAACTGGGGAGCAGCAGAGCAGAAGACTCCCAGTGCTATTAGCTATTCTGTGATATTGACCACATCTTACCATTCAGTACTCTGTAGTGAAGTATAGGCTCAGTAGTGAATCAATAAACCACTCCCACGCCCACTTGTGGTTTCCGCTTGATTCGAAAGTCTGTAGACGCCATGCTGATTAATATTTGTCTCTTTTTATAACTGATAAACAATCAGCTTCTAATGCTGCTGTAGGCTCATGATCTTGGGGACAAACTACACATTAAAATTGTGAATTTAGAGATGTTCCACTTGAATCAGGATTGCTGAAGGATGAGATCTCATGCCAAAGTAGGAGTTGAAATTTTGTGTCTGCTTCTATTTATTTTTTCTTTTGCCTTGCTTTTCATTAGGTCAGTCTCATCAAAACAATTTATTTATTTCTACAAAAGAAGGAATTAATCTGTTCTGTGATTCAGTAAAGTTTAGAGAGAACAGAGTCGTAAAAAGAGTGAGGACTGACATTCAATAAGAGCCACCACAGAAATAAACCTTTATTTACCTTTTTCTCACAGGAAAGAACTGTCTGTTTTACAGAACAAGGTGCCTTAAATGCCAGGGCTTCGATATATAGAAAGTGCTCATAAAAAGGCAGTGTGTATGCAAGTAAGGATTGGAATTCTTCAGTGAATGGGACCGGTGATCGTGACATTAAATTGAAGTGGCCTTTCTCCAGGAGATCACAACTGTCCAAGAATATTAGAGCCACAGGCTGATCAATGTCCAAAAGCAGAAAAAAGAGGAAAGAAACCTCACAGATTCATATTCATCTGAGGCTTGTATAATGTTTTCTCCATAAATATCTACATTAAGGTCTGAAAAACTAAAATAAAACAATTGTCATGTGACTAACATGTAACTACTTGTGTGTGTGTGTGTGTGTGTGTGTGTGTGTGTGTGTGTGTGTGCTTGCATGTACATATACTAATCACCAGTGTATGATGCTTGTATTTTTCAGTACTATTATTTTTGTCACTACAAAGCGTCTTCACTCTTTTACTTTATCCACCATTACTGAACATTTATCAGGAGTGAAACATGTTGGTAAGTTCTGTACAATGTTCTAACTTATTTATTACTTTTGTTGAGATTCCAGCTCCCAGAGCACAGAGAGAAATGTCCCAGTGTTCCAAGGTTCTGTGCCTTAAATCCCCATACACCCATCATATTTATAGTATTAGACAAAATAGTTTTTGAATGAATTATGGATGGATTTTCTCTCAAATTAGATAGTCAAGAAATTTAACTAAATCCCACCACCATGCCTATAGTAAAGTAATGAATGAGCTCTTAATACATCCTAAATCCCCAAGTAAGTGCTTGCAAGAGGCTGCCCTGTAGACATCTGAAAAAGGCAGAGCTAGTGATGTCTCTTCTTTCTCTTCTGTAATCCTGCATATGAGCAAATGGTTGCCCATAGAATAACAGGAGAAAAACTGTGCTTCAGCAACCTGTACTGAGGTTTATAACTGAAATAATATAAACACATTAATCTCTAATATGGAATTTCTCATATGTTTCCATCAGTGTCCCACAGCCTAAGCCATATCTAATCTTCTGAAATAATGCACATGGGTTTCATCAGCATCAGGATAATGTGTTCAAAAAGAACAGTATTTTTTAAAAGTTACTAACCATTAGGAATAGAAGAGCCATCACAAGCAAGCTATTGGTGTCTACACCCTGTGCACTTAAGCTACAGTTTGACCAATGGATCCTAATTCAAGAGAGATAAGGGTGTGGCTATTGTCAGAACAGCTCCATGTACATATAGCAGAGGGAAAGGGTGAGCTTCTGAGAATCAAGTTCTGCAGAGCAAGGAAAGGAGTGGAGAGTAGATGACACAGGAAGCTATCATTACTGAATTATGTAGAACATTCCAGACTCATAATCCTGACTTTGATTGACATCATTCTTTTCCCTGTGGATTAGAGTTCTCCTATGAAAAAGGTTAAGTTATAAGAAAAATTAACCATTACTGAGTATGCAGCAAGTTAATTTTTAGAACAGCTCATTTATCCAGAAAGAAATATAACTAGCCTGCAGCTAAATTATCTGATAAAAGGAATTTGCATTGACCAGATAAAATCACATTAACCTATTATACAACAATCTGATTCACTGCTAAGAATTGTAGGGAATGAATATATCTTTAAAATCTTGGCAAAGTTTACTTCATTCACTTAGACACATCCCTCTCCTCTTACAAGTACAAATTCTAATCAGTTTGTTATTTGGGAACGGTAAAGATTTTTGCTGAGTTAGGGATGGGCTTGTGGCTCAGTAGGTATGAGAATGTACTCCACAAGAACAAGGATCTTAGGGACTGTGTTTGACTCATGTAAAAGAGCCAGAAAGAGATGTGTGCACCTGTAACCACATCACTGAAGGGAGACGAGAGGTGGGATCTCAAGATTTCTCTGGCTTATAATGATACCCCAAATTGGGAGCTGCACAATAAGAGACTTTGTTTCAAGTCAATAAGGTAAAGTGATATCATGCATTATTCTCTGGATTCTATGCAAGATATACATATTCACAATCATGAACATACATCAAAAACACACAAGCACGCACACACACACACATACATCCTATCTCTCTCTCTCTCTCTCTCTCTCTCTATCTCTCTCTCTCTCTCTCTCTCCCCTCTCTTTTTCTCTCTCTCTCTCTCATCTTTAGATGTTAAATAAGGTTTCTATAAGCAGTATCTGGCTTGCTTATTTTCTTACCACTTCCTTAGAGTAGATGCCATTTTGTAGCAACTACACCCTGCAGACCTAACCACTAAACTCAGCAGATCTGCTTGAAAATGTTGCCAAATTCAGAATCCTTTTGGTGAAGCAATTAGAACTCAATACTGTAAGTATGAACCATTTATGATTTGTGTTAGAATTCTTTGCACATTAACTTTGTACAGTTGAATAAGGTAAGTTTTAACACACCATTAAACTGAGAATTCCCTCTTCAGATGTCTTGAAATTGAACTCTTCTTTCCATATAAATTTTAGAGTTCTATACTGTATATACTTTTAAATAAAATTGAAACTTCTGAACAACATAGTGTTATTGTAGGTAAGTCATCATATGCCCACCTGTGGCAATTTGTTTCAAACAAGCTGCCTATATAACTTTATCCTTCAATCTTAGAGATTTATAAAATTCTATGCTTCCTTTGACAAAATATTGTGTTTATTTTTTTTTATTTTGCATTTGTTTATGTGTGTCTGTATGAAGCGTTACTGTGCCATAGCATGGTGGGGGTTGGTTCCCTTGTTCTACCATGTCGGTTCCAGGTATTGGACATAGGTTATAAAGTTTGATAGAAAATCGCTTTAGCTAAAGTCTTATCACAGGGTCTAAAATACTGATGCCTTGCAATTCTAGGTAGACAGTTGTTGTAGATTTTACTCTATTGAAGCCACTGAAGTCAATAAAACATTTTGTGGGACTCTTTCGTTGTGAAACTGCTGTTGCTAATATACACTGTTCATAAAATAGTTAGCCGTGACTTTCTTCCCTTTTGGAATGAAAGAAATAGTTATGTTAAACAATATGGGGGTAGATTCTTCTGTTTTTCTGTCTAACTTTAATTTTGCACTGTCAAAGTATTTTCTTACTCTTATAACGCCTTGTAATTCTATTAGAAAATGAGAATGCTGAGGCCAGTCATGGTGGATAGGCAGGAAACTCAACACGATGAGTGTGGTTCTATGTGGATTAAAATATATAAATGTGGTGAGCATCAAACTGCTTTGAAAATATCAATTAAATAATTAGTTCCATAATTTTGCTAATTAACATATGAGCAAGATACAGGAACTAATCATAGTAACATGAACTGCTATAATAATCTAACACAAAGAACAACAGAAGGAAGATATGTATATACTGGATAATTATGATGGAAATCAAAGTAGAAAAATGTTTCTGAAATTGCTAATGAAATAGAATACAATGCAGAAGCATAAATGTACAATTGATATAAGACACTAATATTTCTTTGGTAGTGATCATAGCTATGTAATATACACAAATATATCTAATATTAAAACAGATGATTCATATTCTTTCCTTTTGAAAGGGAAATTGAAATATCAGACTCCAGTCACCTAATGCTTCACATTCTTTCAGCGGTAAAGGAAGTAGTTGAAAGCTGATAAACACAAATCCAATATGTATGTCTTTCTATCGATATTCACTGTCTTGCTATCATACATGTGCTTTTGAAACACTGTAGGATTCTGACATATATAGTGTTTCAATAAACTCTCTTTTTTAGATATACCAGACTCAACATAGGAATCCCCACCCTTAAATGTTCTTAACATATAAAGTATTTATATTTTGTATTCCACATAAATTTCCAACTACTTTTAGCAAAATTTCATCAAATTAGAGGCAAAATATGCGTGTTCTATCCTTGGTAGGTTTACATTTATCCCTTTTTTATTGAAGTTAGTGAAATAAAAACAATAATGAGTATATATCTATCATTAGACATTGGTCATTCAATAATATTGGTGATGGAAAGTCTATACTATATTACTAAAACCAAGTATTAGTTAAATACTTTTAATGGATTAGTTATAAAGATTAATTTATACTGTTAGACTTCACATTATTAAAGTGTCATATTACATTATCTTATAATATTGATATGATAAAAATTTGTTAGCACTCACATTGCTTTCAGATGTGATTGTATCATTAGTAGAAACTGTTCAAAGATGATAGAGTCCATGTTCAGAAATGGATCAGTATAATTTTATCAGTAACAACTTTGATAGCTTGAGATTCATTGTTATGAAAGCAAAACCTCATTCCATATTTTAAAAATATGATGTCATTTGCCATGCCATACATGACGGAAGGCTATTAAACACACAATCATATATATTGACAGAAGGCTTTCTATCTTCCAGGTCTCTGAGAAATGCACATTTTATTTATTCTTCCTGTGGTATTCTGTTATAGCAAAAGAATCAAAAAAGGAGAAATTTATAGAAGTTATAGTGTCAGGACAATGAACTCAGAGAACACAAGCCGAGGTGCATACAGAGATGAGTTTTCCACGGGCATGTTTACCCAGTGTTTGGAAGGGTCTACACTTGGCTGTACCGTGTGCTTTGATCTTTCTCCTCTCCTCTTGGAATATAATAAAAAGACCTTTTGAATAGGAAAGGAAAGAGATACCATGATAAATAAAGACATTTTGGTAATAGGAAGAGGCAGGGTCCCAAGGAAGTTCTCAGGAATCCATAAGGATGACCACACCTTGGACTACTGGCAATGGTCTAGAGGGTGCCTGGACTGGTTTACTCTAGTGACTGGTCTAGTGAATATCCTAACTGTCATCATAGATCCTTCATCTAGTGACTGATGGAAGCAGATTCAGAGATCTAGGGCCAGGCACTAGCCTGAGCTCTGGGAATCCAATTAACGAGAGAGGAGGGATTCTGTGGGCAGGGAACAATGAGATCATTATGTGAAAATATCGTGCAGAGATGACCAGCCACAATAGTGGAAACCCATGAACTGTGGACTAATAGCTGTGGAGCCCACATAGGACTAGACTAGGCCCTCTGGATATGGGAGACAGATGGTTGTTTAGCTTGAGCTGTTTTGGGGGGGGGCGATAGAGGGATTGGGATCCAACCCTGGTGCATGGGTGGTCTTTTTGGAGCCCAGTGCCTAGGGTGTGACACCTTGCACCACCTTGGTGCAAGGGGGAGGAGCTAGGACCTGCCTCAACTGAGTGTACCAGGCTCTGCTGACTCCCCATGAGAGACCTTGATTTGGAAAATGTGGGGATGGGGATGTGTTGTGGGGAAAGCTAGAGGGTGGGAAGAGGGAAGAGGGGGGAATCTGTGGTTGGTGTGTAAAGTGAATAGAAAATTTCTTAATAAAAAAAATGCCAGTGGGTGTACTATATCTAATAGATAGTCTACCCCAAGTACAAGTTTTGTATTCACTATCTGTTCGTTTCTTTCTGACCTATTCTGTGTTTTATATAAATGCTTTATATTTATTGCAACTGTTTGCTATCTAAAGATATCTTTATATAGCATGTCGCATGTGACAATACTCTCAAGGAAAGGAGGCCAAGGCAGCCCTGGCTAATAAGGATATATATTGCTTTTTGTTTATTTTTTCTCTTGAAAATAGAGACAATGATTCATTTATCATCTCTACACAATTATAAAACGTTCATTGTAGCAAATAGTAAGTTGTTTCTCTGCTGATTGTCCAACATGTCCTATATTATAGATGCATTGAAAGAGCAACATCCATCACTGAGAGGTATATGTCCCATGCACAATGATTGTGCATTGAAATAGGAGCCTTCCATGAGATACTTGTTCATTCTTCAACAGAAAAGAGGTATTTCAGAAACACATCCTTAGAAAAAGCAAAAGTGGAGTATACATATCAAGTCCTTGAGATCTGTGTCTGCTCTTCATCAAGTGTTCATGGAGCTGTTCAAAACTATTTATTCAAATCTCCCCATCACTCCAGTGAGAAGTTCTGTTTGTTATTGATTTATTTTATCTAAAATCAAGTAACATATAGTTTTATTGTATCAAACAAACAGTAAAAACATTTTGTTCTACATTGGTGGAATATAAATCTTTAAAAGAATGAAAATCAATTGTACTTGAGTGAATTATATCAGCTCACATTTTTTTAGTTTAAAAATGAAATGAAAAGCTTATAACTAAAAATACAGTACAACAGAATTTAGTAGAAGATATTGTTGAACTATCTATAAAATAGCTTGAAATTTAAACTAATGTTCTCTACTTATTTTATGATATTTATATATAAATATGTCTGAGTTTATGAATACCACACTTGTTATGAAATAATATACCTATATGTGTGTGACTGTGCTATTACCAACACATATAATTCAAATTGTTTCCACACAGAATATATCACTGATTTTTATTGGTTTACATTTATTCCTAAATATATCCATATTGTTGGGTAAAATTATATAAGAAAGATAGAAGAGGCTGTTGGAAACATAGGGTGGAAATTACAGTGAGTTTTGAGCTATCATATGGGTGCTAGTTGTCAAACTTGGGTGTTCTGAAAGAGCAGCCAACTCTTAACCACCTACCCCTCTGATTCATGGTGCTAAAGGTGCTCAATATTCTTCAGTACTATATGAATAAAACAGCCTGATTCTCAGAGTTCAAGAACAACATGTGTTACACTGTGTCTTTGTGTGTCTACCATCCATATAGTCTCTACTGCTATTGCTGTAATAAATTTATTTTTATGGTGTTTTTCAGGGATGAACAGAGGGATTTCTCCAGATCTGGGGATTTTATACCAGCCACTTTTGCATTTTCTTGATGTTGGAGTTCTTTTTTTTTTTCAGAATTGTATGTTAAACTGTTTCATTTTCAGTAGTCTCTTGAATTTGGTGTTATCTTATTTATGACATTGCTAAAACCAAACATTTCATTAAAATATTCAGCAACAATTGTCAAATCACTCAATAATCTTGATCAATAAATTTATATCTGAAATAAGAAAAAGGGACAAAAATGTAAATTTTAAAGTAGGAATAAAATGTCATGTAATATAATCGTGGACATTTCTATATATTCTACAGGAAAGGTTAACAATACATAAGTGATACTCTTCTACAACATAAATCTTTGCATGTACTATTTAATTATTTAGAATTATTAACTTGTTGTAATATGTCAATTAGTTCCAATAATAAAAAGTAGTTATTTCAAAAGTTTTAATAATTTTTCTTTTTTATAACAATGTTCTCTCACATGCTAAAGCATGTGTATTTGTAAGTCATAGATACATGGGTTGCCAGTGTGCACACTAAGAAAGCATCTTCAACAAATGGTGCTGGCATAACTGGATATCAACATGTAGAAGGCTGCAAATAGATCCATATCTATCACCGTGCACAAAACTTAAGTCCAAGTGGATCAAGGACCTCAATATAAATCCAGCTACTCTGAACCTGCTAGAAGAGAAAGTAGGAAGTAGTCTTGAATGCATTGGCATAGGAGATCACTTCCTAAATATAACACCAGTAGCACAGACACTGAGAGAAACAATCAATCAATGGGACCTCTTGAAACTGAAAAGCTTTTGTAGAGCAAAGGATATGGTCAACAAGGCAAAGCGACAGCCTACAGAATGGGAAAAGATCTTCACCAACCCCACATCTGACAGAGGACTAATATCCAGAATATATAAGGAACTCAAGAAAATAGACATCAAAATGCCCAACAATCCAATTAAGAAATGGGCTATAGAACTAAACAGAGAATTCTCAACAGAGGAAACTCAAATGGCTGAAAGACATTTAAGGAATTGCTCAACATCCCTAATCACCAGGGAAATGCAAATCAAAACAACTCTGAGATACCACCTTATGCCTGTCAGAATGGCTAAGATCAAAAACACTGAAGACACCTTATGCTGGAGAGGATGTGGAGCTATGTTGTCCTAAATATAGAATACTTATACTAGTACTATAAGTACTTTATGTAGAAATTAAACACAATTCTACATAGCTACCTTCAGGAGGAAATGTCATTCATGGTGATGAATTACAATTTTGTGTGACAGTAATGAGGGAATTATTTGATTAATTACATTCATATTTACTATTGTAAAGGTATTTTGTAGACTTATCCGCTCCAAATTTTCAGACTATGTTAGAAATAATTTGTCTTTGGGGACCCTATTTGATAATGAGAGTACATGTATCTCATCACTTTCCTAAAACATCAAGGGATAATCATTTATGTACTTTGCTTATGAATAAATGACTACTGCAGATAATTAAAATTGTACATGTCCTAAGGTTATAAAGTTAATTTTATATCCTGTTAAAGAATTTGTTAAATTCTACTGAGAAGTACATCAGAGAAGTTGAAATTTCATTATAAAATATGACTATCTACATTTTTTGCACAATTTCCACAAGTACCTTCTGACAAATAACATGAAATTGAAAGAAAAACACATATGTGATGAAAATGTGTTCACTCTTCTCCTACCTATGAAAAAGCAGAATTCAGTAATGATGGAAAAGACAGTATATGTCCTTTAGTGTGTCACAACTGATTAACTAAACATGATTCTGAAACCCCTCCCATAAGACTGCTTAGATGACTCAGATACTCATAAGAGGTATTGTTTTTATAAACATAGATTAAATATAGAGTTTGATCAGTAGTTTATGATTTGATACCAAGTGCATAAGAATTAATTTCGTTGCTTTGCTTGGGGAAGGCTAACAGCACTCATGCCCAAAATCTAGGTCTGAAATCTAAGCTTGTTGTGGTCATTAGAATGACAATAGGCTCCTATGTTTAAATACTTGGTCCCCAGTTCAAGGAACAGTTTACTGGGATTAGTGGGTGTGGCCTTGTTGGAGGGGGTATGCCACTGTTGGCAAGTTTTGAGGTTAAGAAAAAGTATGTCATGTTATTCCCAGTGTGCTCTCTGCCTTATGCTTGTGCATCAAGATGTGAGCTCTCAGCTGATTTTCCAGCTGCATCTCTCCAAGCCATTCCCCTGATATCACAGACCCTAATCCTCTATCACTGGGAAGGCCAGTTAAACACTATTTTTTAAGTTGCCTTCATATCACAACAAGAAAAATGAGTATATTTGTTTAATAAAAATCAGTGAGATATTGGTTTGATTATTTTTACCTCTCTATGAATCCATGTGTACAATTTAGCACTGTCATCATTAAGACTAAATTAATGTAAAATTTAATATTATTATTGGACTAAATGAAAACTCTCAATGATACTTAGCCCTTAATTTCATGTCTGCAGAATGCTCAGGTCCTTTGAAATACAAAACATCAGAAACTAAGTTTTGAAGATCAAAAAGCCAGTTCCAGAATGGGAACCCTGCTCAGTCTATGCATTTTGCACTATTTAAATCCTAAAATAATGGGACTACTTCTGGACACAGAAGCCATAACTGAGTTCTATCATGTCTAGAACATTACATCAAGAATTTATTTTTTTTCAATTCTTAATTTTTTAAATCTGTGATTATTTGCCTACTTTCTCATTCAAATTTTGCCATGTAAAGAGATTAATTTAGTCACATGAAACAAACAAAATTTAATATAAAAATTTGAATTACATAAAATATATTACAGTTTAGAATAATACATATAAATCATGTTTATCAATTATATTCATATTGTCCACTCTGATCTGAAGCTAAAATATCTGAGACACATTTTCTGCATTAGTAAATTGAAGTGTCCTTTCGAATTAATATTTAAAGTCTGTGCATCATGTTTATGACTGATTATCTTTCAACTATTTACCCAATAACTGAATGACACCTTCCTAATGCCACTGCATATTTGGTATAAATGTAACAAAATTAGAGTTGACATTTCATGGAACTTCAGTTCACACTTATACCTGAAGCAAGAGCAAAGATGCCCTATTTCTGGACCACTAAGTGCCTCATTCATGGAATCATAGCAAAGGTAAGTTAATAACATTTCCAGCTATCTTTGTCTTCTTCATTCAGATTTTTTGCTGCATTTTAATTAGCAATTTTTTCTTGATATCAATTTGTGGTAACTTTTCACTATTATAAGAAACAATATATATTAGTCTTTTAAATACTGTAAAACTTTTCTTTTTGACTAAAAATTCAAATACATCTTTTGAAAGACTTATTATTTACTATCTATACAGTGTTCTGCCTGCATGAATTCAAACACTTTTTAAAGCCCCCCTCCTTGTAACTCTTTTAGATGAATCCTGTTTATTGCACTCACTTATCTTGAATAACTTTTACTTAAAAGTTTACAAACCCTCTCTCTGTAAAACTTTTGTTTGCAAAAAGGCCTTGCTGAATTTTTGGAACCTAAAGAACCAACCCTTTTCTGCTTTCCTTCATTTATTTTGAGGACATTCTTTTAAAACTAGAAAATATAGAAAAATCTATGTGTCAGACCCCAACCAATGGTGAAAAGATCTAGTCTCCAACTACATTAGCATAAAAAAGTACACTTCCTGTTTCTATGGCTTGCTAGCCATGCTTTGGTTCTAGAGTAATCTCTTTCTAAAAGGGGTTGTCTTACTGGAATATTTCTGCTTGTGTTTTCCTCTGTGCTTCTAATATTATTGCTATTTTTCTTCATGCTTATTCATTAGCTCATTTTTTTCCTGTACTTTCTACCCACTAAGGTGTTTATATAGCCACACCACAACAAGTTTTTGTAAGATTTTGGTATTAAGGGAATCTGAGAAAACTTGTATGCAATATTCTCACTGGCTCACACGGTTTATTTTCCTAATGCTCTTCTAATCCATCCAAGATGTTAGAGTTTAAAAATTTGGATCACCATTTATTATTTAAAGAACTTTAGGGTATAAAACTTAGCCTTGTGGTTTTATTACAAATCACAGTGTGAAGTTAATTACTTTTATCTTAATGAAAGATAAACAAATATTGAAGAGGAATAAACAATTGTTAAAAAACTCAAGTGAACCTTCAGAAGATGTTCACTGGCTTCCAGATATATAAATCACACATGAATTTCCATGAAAATCAAATACTAAGTATTCAGCATCATATTAGAAAATATAATTTGTGGATGTAATTAACAAGGGTATTAATAAAAATAATGACTATAGGTTGAGGCAGGAGAATAACAAGTTCAAAATCATTCCCAGCACAAGCTGAAGAGCCCTTGTCATTTGATAGCTGTCGGAATAGCTACTAGTTGGTTTTCTTTAGTGGTGTGACCCTTGCCAAGGTGATCAAGCTCCAGGGCAGGCCCCCCATCCAAGAGGATTTGGGTGATACAAACTGGACTCCTGGGGATATAAAATATAGAGAAAGGGATAACCAGGACATGGGTGTGTAGGATGATGAGGGTGAGTCCGAGAAGAGTTGGGGAACAAGGGTGAAGATGATCAAGTATTTTGAATAAAATTGTCAAGTAAAAAAATAACTTAAGGTCTAGTCATATTGGGGCAAATACAAGAGTAAGAGCTTTTTACAAAAGTACTAGATTATTAGATTTTCATCTTCCTGTTTCCTAAGCATTCATAGCTAATGCTATCACTCCTCAGAAAAGCATAAAGTGATGCATGACTCGCTTTTCACTTTTTCGGCCAGGAGCCATATTCCTTATTCCTCCATAATTTAATGCATTAACTTCCATTTTCCACATGCTTTGGAAGACATCTGATTGTGAAAGGAAACTACCCAAAGAGAATAATGTTGGCATATGAGAAATACTTCACATCTTGCAACAATATGTGGGGAATCTGTAACTTTTCTGAGGTGAATTGTAAAGATTCTATTGACTATCATCTTATTTATTGGCTGATAATTGTTTTCAACTGATAATTAATGTTAATATGCACAATACCTGATTTTGAATTCAGGTCATTGTTTCTGTTAAACGAATAAACTTCAATGGGTATTCCTTTCACTTTATTTTAGAAATGGTTTTTAGAATACATGAGAATCAAAACCTATCATACAGAATGGGTGAGATTCGTCAGCAGCACATATGAAAAAGAGTTAATATTTACCAGGGGTGGAATGTAAATCCCTGTTGATAAAGATGCCATGTACACCAAAAGAGAACCCAGAGACCTCAAGTTGGAGCTGGCCTGGAAGCTTACTCCATGCGGGATAACTTTCAGGGTGCCGGAAGGTGCCATGAAACATCCAAAGGAGAGAAGTGACTAACAGCCACACCACCTTTGTCCCCTATGAACCACATCAAAGACTAGCATGGCATGGTAACACAAAGGGTGCAGTAGCAGCATGCATACTTTGATGGTAGCCAACAGCTCTCTAATTGGACCTAAGACCAGCTCAACAAAAGCAAAATTATAAACTGGAAATCTAGTCAGCTACCAAGGGCTACTGAACCATAGATCTTGAAAGAGAACTTGCAAGCATCACTTTACTAAGCTAGCATAATCCCTACCTACATTCTAAATATTTGTCCTTAGACCAGTAAATAAGTGCAGTCATACACACTCATCAAGGTGCCAGATTCTCTTCCAAAACTTCTCTATGCAACAGACAGAGACAATTACAGAAAACCACCACAATCAAAATGAATTGTTGTGGAGCCCAGACTCATTGGGGAGCTCTACAAAATTTCTATCACTCAGAGCTCAGGGTATTGCACAAAATTGGCTGGAAGGATTGTAAGAGCAAAAGGATCAGAGAGTCTACTGTGAAACTATGTCTCCTACTAAAGTTAGAAGCTACATCCATAAAGTCTCACAAATATTACTGCCAAACATGATCTGGAAACTGAAAGTAACAATAGACATGCCAAAGTGGATGAAAGAAAACCCATGAGGCCTCCATCTTACACAAAGTACTACAAGCAACTAAAGAATAATATGAGAAGAGAGAACTTGTTTCCCCATGGAAGGGCACATCACTTGGTTACCTAGCATTAGATGATCAGCCCTGAAATGCAGGGAAGGGAAGGCCTTTCCTTTTCTGAAGGGAAATGGAGCAGGAGTGGATCTGGGGAGAAGGGAGGTGAGTGAGAAGGACTGGGAGTAGAGGAGGGAGGGGAAACTTCATTGGAGATGGAATATATTAAAGAAGAATAAATAAAAAGGAAACGAAGAGAAATATAAACTTTAAATAAAAGTGTGAATAATAAAACAGAGGTCATGACTTTGAAAGAAATCAAGGAGAAGTTGATGGAAGGTTTGGAAGGAGAAAAGAGAAGGGAGAGGTGGTATTTATATTATATCTTACAGATAAAAGAAAATGTCATAATTAACATTTCAAATGTGACTTTTATTTTATGTCAATATCTCTATAAATTTATAAAAATGAAAACAAGTATACATTTCAAATTACGTGAATTTAAGATTATCCTGATATAATTACTAAAATAAGGCAAACACATTAACAAAGAACTTATTAATTTTTATTCCATCTAACTTTCATTTTCTAATAAAGAGGACATTATAGATGTGAGGATAAACTAGAATTGTTTTTTAAGTTTTAGTGTAGTGTAATGACAGAAACATGAAGAAAAGACAGGTGTAGATGTTAGCGTTTTTCCCTGACTTTTAGATCTGGGAGGTGATCCAGAGTTATATCATATGTCAAGTAGCAAGCATGACATTAACTAGACACAATCTGTACATACTCAACATGAGGCCAAATGGCCTCTCACTTCATTCAGCAAAGTGGCTTTTGCCTTTAAAGAGTTTATTATCTCAGTAAACTATTGGACCAGTGTTGTTTTATGCTGAAGACACCATAGCGAAGATCAATGTGCTTGGGAAAAATACCTTTTCCACATGATCATATATATATAACTATGGACTTAGGGAGTTTTTCAAGATCATATTAAAGGATTCTTAAACATGGAATATACTAAAATTAAACACATTTTTCTAGCAGCTGTTGGTGTACTTATGAGAATGGTACACATCACTATATGTGAATATTAAAGTGCAAATGAACTTTAAATAAAATTTAAAATTTCTTTGCACAGTTCCATGACAGTTGAACATGCTCTGTTGTCACTATATTAGAAATATGAATGTGGGGAGCTCTCATCGTTGCTGACTATTATATTAAATGTCATGATGATATACTATCCTGGTATAAATATTCATGAGTTTTTTCTGTTATTGATATATACTACATGGTTAGAGCTAAATAGGTAGAGAAGTTAAAGGTGGCGCTCTGAAATTATGACTTCTTGTTCCTTGGAGGCATTGAGTGGGGAAACAGCTAGAAGGTACGAGACAAGTATCTAAGCAGGACAAAAGACAGGACTCTTGGACACTAGAAAATTCTCAAACCAGTATCCATGGAATGGGCCACCAGCCTTAGGGTCTAAAGGAATAAAACATTACTTACTCTCCGTGTGGCTTGATGTAATTTTTCATTCTTTGGTAATTCCTGGGTATGAAATAGACAATCCCCTAGGCAGCAGCCATAATCTGTTATGCAATGGATATAATGAGACTACCTATATCTGTTGATAAATATGATAAATATGTTAATTATCCAGAAAGTGAAAGTTGTAAAGATGATTTTACACCACAGCAGTGCACAAAATCGAAGGCAAAGTATGCCTAGAACAGGAATATTGCTAAGTGATATTAAACATTCCTTATAAATCTATTTAGAAGACAGAAAACTTATCAGTTGATATTACTGTTCTTTGATGCTCATGATCTCATAAGTTATATTTCCACTTTCTTTAAAAATAGAATTATCTGACTATGAATGCTCGGGTGAGTTTGAGAACTTTATGTTTACAATTCAAATATAAATTTCAAGAAGACAGATATCTATTTCAGATAAGACCAAAAAAAAATCTGAGAGTAAACATTTGACTTCGAATTGTAGCTATTTTCCTTTTCTATTAAATGAATATATTTATTTACTATGGATACACTTGACCTAGCAACACTCCCAATCTTTTTTCTATTTGCAAGTTGCTCTAAACTTCTCAGATAAAGATAAGCTAATCATATAATAAAGTGAATATAACACAACCTTTTCCCCAATCATGTCAACTTTGTCTTTACCTTTGATCTTTCAATTTCCCCATGAGACCATCTACAAACTGAATTTCAGAATCAGCTGTTAGTTTCTAAATTTTGTCCTAATGGACTTCATTATTAAAATGTGAGTCCTTTTTTTTTCTTTTATAAGTAAGATATTTTACTGGGATTTAATATATGATTATTAGGGTCCTGGATAGTTTTAATAAGCATTATTGAAACTATAAAATATTCCTTTACTATGTTTTGTGATTGTGTTTATGCGTGCCTGTAAGTGTTGTTTTTTTGTAAGCTTATTGGCTATACTTGATCTACTAATATATTAACTACTGTTTGCAGCCCACTGCAGGGAGGTAAGTGCTAGGTTGCACAGGCCACAGACTGGCAGGATTTCCCATCCTCCTCCCAGCACTCCTCTGTTGCTGCCACCAAATGTAGTTTTTAACTAAGTCTCTGTTGCTCTGTGTACCAATAAAGACTTGGGAGTCAGACTTTGGAGAGAAAATCTCACAGCTCAGAGGGGTCAAGGAGCAGCCAGCTGACCCTCCTTTTTGGCTAGAGACCCCGTAAGAGAACATCTCTCCATTTGTCCCAAAGAGAATCTCTAAATTCTTCTCTACTCCTTCCTGTGAGTCTCTCTATCCATCTTCCTGGGTCCTCTGTACTCTCTCTATGGTTAATTCTCATCAACTGGTTGCTGGCTCCACCCCCTAATGCAAGGCTGACTTTTTTTTTTTTTTTTGGTTTTTCGAGACAGAGTTTCTCTGTGTAGCTTTGCGCCTTTCCTGGAACTCACTTGGTAGCCCAGGCTGGCCTCAAACTCACAGATATCCGCCTGGCTCTGCCTCCCGAGTGCTGGGATTAAAGGCGTGCGCCACCACCGCCCGGCAAGGCTGACTGACTTTTTTAATACAGTCTCAGAGTTTCACAGTATGATCAAATATCTTGCAAGATGGAAGGGTCTGCATCATCATACCTTGGTGCTCACGTATACTTCCTACCTTCCATAATCCTTTTATTACTACATTTAAAATGCTGAAGAGGAAGAAATGAAGGGAGCCACTGAAGTTGCATTTCTCCTAATCTGAGTAGAATGGAAAGGCATCCTCATTCTATCCTGCTTTCTAAGAACCATGAGTGAGCACAAGAAAAAATAATCAATATAAAAACATTCCCTTTTAATACTATCAAGAACAAGCATGGAAGAAAATACTTCAAGGCCATCTAAACTAGAAAAGAGGAAATTCCCCCATGCCTGTTTAAAAGCGCTTAATTACATGTGGAGAAAATGCTAAAAACATCGATTAAACTGTCAAATGCATGTTTAATTATGTATAGTGCAGGATTCAAAAAGAACAAACAAAAATCAATAGTATTACAGCTGGTCAACAGTGAGCTAAATAAAAGAGAATTTAAGGAGCCATCTCATTTACAATAGCCAAAAGTGATACAATAAAATTCTTAAGAATAAATTTTTAACTGATAAGGTTAATTAAAGTGAAAAAAATTTAAATCTACCCCTATTTGATTAACATAGCCAAATATTAAAGTAAATGTCCTTTCATAATCTGTATGTATGTAGTTTTCTGGAGAGCTCTGACTCAAAGTTCCATTTACTTTCTGATTTTGCTGATTTTCCGTTGAATCATTTACTGGAGTAGGTAAACTTTGTGTTTGAGTGTAACCTCAGCCCTTACACACTCATAGAAAAAAATTAAGCTTACCATTAGTCTATGGAACTTTTTAGAGCAAAACATCATTTCTCACAAGAGGTTTCAAAATCATTTTAGAAGTACTTTCTAAGTCATTCAAGGAAAGCTGGCAAAGTATACTGATGAGAAGGAAGAAATAAAATTAGCATTGTTGAAACTAATATGGCTATTTATATACAAGGACAGAAAAGTGGCATGTTTTATAACTAATAAATGATTATAACAAGCTAACAGATTTCAACTTTGTAATTAACTAATTTCTATCCAAAATATCAGCAACGACAAATTGGATATTGAAATTAAAATAATAAGGTAAATAAATTGAAACAACATGGAAATAATTACGTAGTAGTACAAATGTATTATATATGCATATATAGTTATATCAGTCTCTTTGGTATGTTGTAACAAAACAAACATTTAGAACTATAATTTGCAGGACAGAGTGGGTAAGAAAGGACTCAAATCTCTTTCTTCCACTTACAGAGGCTCTCGTTCTGCGGTCTGGTCATCAGAAGATTACATATCTAGTGAGTGCTCATTTCTAGGTAACAGATAACGCCTTCTTGTGCTCTTCTGTGGTGGATGGACAATGAAGCCCTTTAAGAACTTCTTTTTATTATATAATGTTTTATTCCATACCTGATTGTTCTCATCTTTACGAAATTTTTGTCTTTCATGTTTTTACAGTGAACCTTGCTGCAGCTTGGGTTCACGTGCTGAGATGAGGAAGGGGTATCATCTGAAGAAGAGTTGTCCAAAAACCAGAAGAGATGAATGTCACACAAGTGGTCAACACTAAATAGCTCCAGCTCTCTTTATTTATACTTCAAAAACAAGCATGTTTTTCCCACCCTCCAGGATTAACTTCCAGAAAAAAAATTATATATATATATATATATATATATATATATATATATATATATATATTCTTTTTCACATTTTTTACAACAAAACAACTTTTTTACCAAAAATGGTGCTCAGTATTTTGTTAACTTGGCCAAATATCAAGCCAGGCATATATTAACTTGTCCTTACTAAGCTAAAAGATGATAAACATAGGAATACTACAATATCCTTCAAAACCTAACAAAGCATATTTATAGAAATAGTGATTTGCCATTACCTGCTTGCAGAGCTTGTATTTCTCTAACTATTCCCTTGTCCTACAGAAGAGTCCTGCACACCTAAGTCTCCCTATAAGAAACCCAAGAAGCATTAGTTCCCAGAGAATTTTAGGGGAAAATATTGGAGAAAAAAATGGGGTTTCCAGTAATAATCACATCTGTTCCATGCTGTACTTGCTGAGTGAGAGACCATTTCCACAGGACTTGACTCAAAGGCACCCACTGAACAAGCATTCCTATGCTGATCTGGAACTAGGCCACACGGGTCACAAGGTTTTATTGAAAACAGATTCTTCTCTGATGCATTACATCCTGACCATAGGTTCCCCTCCTTCCACTTCTCTGAGCCACCCCCTTCCCCTCTCCCACCGATCCACTCCCTCTCCATTCCACCTTCAGAAAGGAACAGGTCTCCAAGAGTTGACAAGCCAACAGGACCTACAAGATACCAAAGACATAAGGCGAGAGCTCTCTCATGGGGCTAGACAAAGGGGGAAAAGAGTCCCAAATACAGGCAAAACGTCAGAGACACACTCATGCCCACTGTTAGGAGTCCCACCAAACAAAGGCTAACAGCCATAATATTTACACCAAGGACCCGCGGCAAACCAGTGGAGGCCCAATGCTTGTTGCCTTAGTTTCTGTGAGCCTTGCTTAGCAGATTCAGTGGGAATATTCTCCTGGTGCCCTCCTTTTCCTCTGACTCCTATAATCTTTCCTCCCTTTCTTCCCTGAGGTTTCTGATTTCCTAGGGAATTGACCAGACAAACACCTCCGATTTAAGACTCTCTTTACACATAATGTCTGACTGCTCTCATCTGCTGCCAGAGGAAGCCTCTCTGATGACGATTGGACAAGGCACTGATCTATGAGTTTAACAGAATATCATTAGGAATAATTTCGTTGATTTTTGTTTGTTTGTTGTTTTTTTCTTTTTTTGTCATTAGTCTTTGAGTCTATCATATGACTCTGAGCTATCTAGTCTCTGGTTCCTGGCCGTCAAGGTAGTACAGGGCCTGGGTTCCTTTTCATGATTTAAATAGCCCTCGATTTAAATCAAACACTGGCTGGCCATTCCCACAAGTTCTGTACCAGCACAACTTTCAGGCGGCTGGGCTGGTGTCCAGGTGTCTCTTTCTGTATCCTGCAGAGTGCTTTCGGTGACAAAGAGATTAGACTGTTTGGACAATGCTCCACATAGGCACTATCCTGGCCTTCCTACATTCAGTGGGCTTTGTGGACATTGTTCTCAGCAATGGGGCCCTGCTGTCAGTTTTTGGACAGTGACTTTCTGTCCTTTATTCAGTCTGGGTTCTTTAGGAATCTGACAACCCGGCCAACAGGTCAAATAACTATAACCCGAGTCCTACCACTGGAAGGGCTGCTAGGCTGCAAAGATGGCCAGTTCAAGACTTCATATATTCCATTAAAAGGAATCCCCAAAAGAATTGCCCTCATAGAATCGAGGAAGTTTCCACTGCACTGGGTTTTCCACACTGCCCCCAAATGCCTCCCAATTCCAGCATTCTCGCCATACCCTCTCTCCCTCCATCCTTCCCCCACACCTGATCTTTCCCAGTCTACCTATCCCCAGTCCACCTACAAAACTTACCTTTCCTCCATTCCCAGGGCTAACCATGCATCCCCACTAGAGCATTCCTCTTTACCTAACCTCTTCATTATTCAGCTGATGAAAAAACAGACATCATGAAATTTGCAGTCCAATGGATGAAACTAGAAAAATCATCCTGGGATAGGTAACCCAGACCCAGAAAGACAAAGATCATATGTACTCACTCATAAGTGTATACCAGCTGTTAAGTAAATGTGCCACACTTTAAAAAATGGATCCTTTTCCTCATATCTGGTTTCTGAGGTCTTCATATACTCTTTGGCAGTGAGGTTTGTAAAAATCTTTTTTCATTCTGTAGGATATGGCTTTGTCTGAATGACTGTGTCCTTTGCCAAGCAAGCTTTTCAGTTTCATGATGTCTCATTTACCAATTGCTGATCTTAGTGCCTATGCTAACGGTGTTCTGTTCAGGAAGTCTTTTCCTGTGCTGGTGATTTCAGGCTGTTCCCCACATTCTCTTCTATCAGTTTCAGTGTATTTTAATTTATTTTGAGGTCTTTGATACATTTACAGTTGAGTTTTGTGCAGGAAGATAAGTATGGAACTGTTTGGATTCTTCTACTTTCAGGTATCCAGTTTGACTAGCATGAATTTTGAAGATGGCATCTTTGTCTCCAGTATGTATTTCTGGCTTCTTTATCAAAAATCAAGTGTCCATAGGTATGCGGATTTATGTCTGGGTCTTCAGTTAGAGTGTTTTGATTGGCATGTCTATTTTTCTGTCAAATGCATGCTGTATTTTATGTGACCAAAAAAGTCTATTTTCAATACAATGGATAAAAACAAACAAACAAACAAAAACAGGAAAGAAAACGTTTAAGCATTAGGAAATTTTTAAGAAGTCTGAGTAAAGTATATATTTATGTAGTTACTTGTATATATAGAAACAATGAGATTTTATATGTAAAGACAATTAAGGGGAAATGGAGACAAAATAAACTCATTTTAAAATGTTTTCCATTTGTGAAGCACATTAAAGAAGTCATGATCAGATCCAAAATCCAATTTGTGACTCTGAATCATATACTTCCTCATGCACATAATTTTTCTTAGAGGAAATTATATTTACAAACATATTCTATGAAGACAGATGTGCAGATCTCTTATAGTAATACTTTCTTCATCCTTAGTTTATTTCATTATTTTCCTTTCTACTTAAGAGAAATTGAAACATTCTGATGTGCTAATTATATCTTGTTCTTAGTGGGTAACTCAGAAGTGAGGAGGACAAAAAAGAATATCATCAAAATATATATAGTTTTAAATAAAAAAATTAAAAAAAAATACAGTGTCAGATTTTGCAGGGATAAAGGAAATATGTTAAATTTTGTTCATTTTTATATTTGATGTGTATCTTCCCTATGACACACTGACGACAGTAGTTAACAACCCAATGTGGATGGGGGAAATCTCCTAAGGCCTCAGCCCTAGATGAAAAACTAACTACAGTCATTTATTAGCTGGTAAGTGTTACTCTGGAGAAAAGCCCCTGGTAAATTAGCCATTCCCAGATTGTCATCCCTAAACACATATAGATATGAGCAAAAGCAGGTAAACTAAGATATATATATATATATATATATATATATATATATATATTTAACATATATATGTAAAACAGTAATAATCAAAAAGGAAAAGGTTATTAAGTGGAGAGGAAGTGATGATAGACATAGAATGAGTTGAATGGGTAAGAATGAAGGGAGGAAATGAGTTAAATACAGTACTCAAGTATGAAATTCTAAAAATACGTTGTAAATATTTTTAAACCGTATTTGTATAGAGGAGAAATCAAGTTGATTAAAGCTTTGGATTATGCAATGAAATTTTAGTGGTTTCCCAAGAAAAGCTACAACAAGAAATAACTAATTAAAGGCAGAGTGTTTTGGTCTGGTCGGGCTAAGGTGTTAGTCTTTCTACTACTCAATAAACACTTCACTCTAATTAGCCTTGGTTTTCCATCTCAAAAAACATGATATGCTTAGAAATTCTTCAAAGAACTGTGGATGATTAAATAGAATGGCATTGGAAAAGATCTTATGCAATCAACTGTACAGCTCTCTAGATAAGCATACAACACATTTACATTTTAAATAACTGGGGATGCAAATTCAAACTAAAGTCTTCTATGGTGAAGTGAGTTATTGTTTTGCTAATAAAATAAAATAAATCAGCCTAGCAAGCAAGAGAGAGAGAGAGATTACTCTTTAAATTTATGTTTTACCAATATATGAGTTCAGCTCTCAGCCCCCATCAGGGAAGTGTCTTTGTGCAGTGAACAGTGACTAAGAGAAACTCACAACTAGTCAAAGTGCAGAGAAAACAAGTCTACAGAGTACTTGGTCATAAATAGGGCACTTTTACCACATATACTACTCTTAAGGTTCAAAACACATTGCTGAATAAGTGCTGAAAAGACTGTAAAAGACAGATGTCTGAGAGAACTGGGGTTAAACAAGGTCCTTAGGAAATGACATAACCATGAACTCATAAATCTACAGCAGCCATAGTTACATGTGTTGTGAGATGTTTGACCTGACTGTGAATTAGAAATACTATGTTAATAAAATCAACCTCACATCACTGGGCATAGCCAGAAACGAGTTGACAGGATCTAGCCATAGAGACTACAGAGAAGCCGGGAAGGAGAATAGAGAGAAACACAGAAAGGAGTAAGGAGGATCTTGGAGTTCTGTGGTCTTTCATTTTGAGATTGTTGGGGAAATGCCCTCTTGCTGGGTCTCTGGCTCAACAGGAAGGTCAACTGGTTGCTTCTCAGCTTCATAGAGCTAGCAGATTTTCACCCCAACATCTGATTTCTGAGTTTCTATTGGTAAAGAGAATGATGAAACTGAAGAGGAGTGGCCCAAGGTTGTCAGAAAACCAGCATTAGTTTATCCAGTTACTATTCAAGAATAACCAGCAGATGATAGATACAACCAAGGTTGTGCAGAAGTTAAATTGAATCCTATAGAAATATTAGATTGGAGGAGATTTATGGAAGCTATTGTTTCAAATAGTATACATTCACCCCATGTGAAGCAGATGTTAAATTCAAGGGCAATTAAGACAAGAATTATCCCCTCAAACTGAAAAGAGTTAGCTACCATGGATACTGGAAACTGATCCTCAGTTACCATGGGGAACCTGGTGGACAGAGAAAGCTAGGATATTAGAACACTAAAATAGGGCTAGAGGCATTAATATTTCTCAAGATCAGTTTCTAGATGAAGGCTATATGCTGAGTTGCAAAGACTGTGTGAAATTGATGATCACACCTTTCCCATCCATATGTTGTCTAGCAGCCTTAAATGCTTGGGACAAAGGTAAAGAATCAGAAAAGAAGTCTGAGTCATTTATTGAAATTATGCAAGCCTCAAAAGAAGCTCTCATTAATTTTACAAAGGTTGACTTCAGCTGTGAATAAAATAGTATCAAATCCAGAAGTGAGACAAATAGTAATTGAATCTTTGGACTTTGAAAATCCAAATCAGAAGATAAAAAGGTGAGTAGTAGGACTTTAAAGGCAAGATCAGCACCAATGAATAGATTAGAAATACAGTTAATATTGAATCTTATGCTTATGATGCTGCTTTGATAGAAAAAAAATTCTAGAAATTTTAAGAAAAGTTTAAAATATCAGATGGTTTATTTGTGGTAAACAAGGTCATTTGAAAAGGGATTGTAGGCAAGGCATTCCTAGGAACAATGTTTTTCATTTTTTGTTTTTTGTTTTTTTTTCCTGAGATAAGATGTGGCAAAAGCCATTATTGTACTAATGAATGCAGATCAGCAAGAGACAGGCAATGTAACCCTTTGCCTTTGGGAAACATTTTAGCGGACTTCTAATAGGCTCCAATATCAAATTTGGTTCAATCATTCCCTGCCAGTATCAGAGAAAGTCATCCACCATGTGGTTAAAAGACTTAATACCTGTTATTAAAAACCAAACAATCCTGGATATGATCAAGGACAGCAAAGATTCAGTAGATACAACAAAATTTTCAAGAAACAACAACAAAAACCAAACAAACAAACAAGTATTTTAAAAACTGCTATAAATGCTCATTGATTGAAACTGAAAATACAGATAAACAGATATGAAATTGTTGGTTTATTAAAACACAGGTAAAGATGTAACAATAATTTCACCAAAAGCTAGGCACCCAGATTGATATTTTCAGAAGGTAAATATTCCACTTCTAGGAATTGGAACTTTTTCTCAGGTAAAACAAAATGCAAATGAGTTGGTGTATAGGGTCTGAGGAATATATAGGAAAGTTAAAGCCATATGTGGATGACATAGCAATGAATTTATGGGGATATGATTTGTTGCACCAATAGAAAATTCAGATCAACATTCCTCTGATCTTAGAAACAACACATGAAATAAAGAATGCTTCTGAAAGAAATAATAAAATGTATAATCAAGAACAGTCACAGACCTTTCATGTTGTACATAAGTAGTGTACAATAGCTGTTACCAATAGCCCTATCTTTAAAATCTTTAACTGACAAACCTGTGTGGGTGGAACAATGGCCTTTGACATCAGAAAAACTACAGGCATTAGAACAGCTGGTATAGCAGCACCTGAATGCTCAACATATTGAAGAATTGACAAGACCTTGGAATTCTCTTATACTTGTTATTAAAAAGAAATCTGGAAAATGAAGAATGGTAACAGATTTGAGAGCTATGAATAAGGTTATTTGGCCAATGGGTTCTTTACAGCCTGAAATTCCCTTGCTTTCTTTATTACATAAAGGATGATCTATTATAGTGATTGATTTAAGAATTATTTTTTACTAAGTCTTTACAAAAACAGGACAGAAAAAATTTTGACTTTACAATGCCTACACTTAATAATTCCCAGCTTGTTAAAAGGTACCATTGGAAGGTTCTTCCAAAAGGAATACTATATAGGCCCACCTTATGTTAATATTTTGTACAACAGCCATTAGAAATAATTCATAAACAGTTTCCTCAATCACAATCTATAATTTACTATTATATGGATCTTACTACTTGATTCAGATGCAAGTATATTAGAAAAATGTTTTATGAAGTAAATAAAATTTTGCTTAATTATTTAGGTTATAAGATAGGTTTACACAAAATTCAACCACAGGACGTAAAAATCAATACAAATTAATTACAAACTCTTAATTTTCAAAAATTGCTGAGGGTTATGAACTGGCTACAACTCAAAATTGGATTAACAACTCAAGAACTAAGCAATTTAGGTATATTTTCAAGGTCAATCTGAGACATATTTTATATAGTTGGTCTTTGAACACTTTAGCATACTACTGAATATAGCATTTTAATGTTATAGTAACATAATGCTTTTCATGACCATGAGACTCATCTGCTCCTGGGAAAACTAACTACTTCATAAAAGGATGATTGACATCACAGAATCTCCACATGGAATTTGCTTTTTTTGTGGCAAAAACTAGCCATTTGGGCAAGAAACTGCTCTTGTTTTGGTTGCTGACAATATGCTGTCCAAATTGGGACAAACAGAAGAAGTTGACTACCAAAATTTGCTAAGGCAAGATAGGACATTTCTTCAAATTTCCTGCTTTACAGAAAAGTCTGTTAAATATTCTAGGCATGTAGGCTAAGATGATGCCCCAACATTACAGAGAAACCTTGGGTGACTGTCCAGGCAGCCAGATATCTGTGTCATTTTGAAAGTGGTTTGCATTGTACTTCCTGTTTACTCAAGTATTATTATATCCTTCTGGGGTCTTTGATGGAATTGAAGACTAGGTAGTTATAATTTTGCTTAATTTTATAGAAAGTAAATTAGGTACAAAACTCTGGACCCATCAAGAAAGGATAGTTAAAATAATATTTTCTTTGAATTTGCCAAATACCAATGGACAGGACATTGTGAATGTAATTCTTAAATACGATGCCTTTTCTTTCTATCTAGACAATTTCTGATAATTATTCTTTTTTTTTTTTTTTTTTTTTTTTTTTTTTTTTTTTTTGGTTTTTCGAGACAGGGTTTCTCTGTGTAGCTTTGCGCCTTTCCTGAATCTCACTCTGTAGACCAGGCTGGCCTTGAACTCACTGATAATTATTCATATTGTATATAGTTTTACTATTTTAGAATTAAAACCTTCCCTTTTTATTTAGACAAAAAGAGGGAAATGTGAAATAATCTTTTTGTACATGGTGAATGTGTACTACTCTGGTTTAATAAAAAGCTGAATATCCAATAGATAGGCAGGATTTGGGGCCAGCGAGAACACTGGGAGGAAGAAGATGGGGGCCGCCAGCCACACCTAGAGGAAGCATGACACATAAGTGATGGGGTAATAAGTGGCAGTACTTCACTGAATAGAAATGGGTCAACTGATGTTATAAGTGCTGTTTAAAAACAAGCCTAAGACATCAGCCAAGCTTTTATAACTAATAATATGTCTCCATGTCATGATCCTAGTTTTCTAAGGGGTATTACTCCTGATAGATTCATGATGCTCCATTTAATGGTACCACGAAATGTGTAAATGAGCAGCAGTAATTGGATTAAATTGAATATAAATAGGACAAAAAGAAGATACAGTTGAGTGAGAGTAGATTATGAGCTAATTAATTTGAGGTGTGGGAGGTATAAATGATCAAAATAAATTATATGCACTCCTAAAATTCTTAAAAAATTAATAAATGTATTATCTTAAAAAAGTTAAACCTTTATATTGTTGGGACATAGAGAAAACAGATTTCCTCATGATATACTTTTATTTCTGAAAATATCTCATGTGTTATCTCATGGGTTGTCAAAATCACTGAGTCTGATAAAAGGGAATCCCATTTAACAGTGAGAAATCTTTTGTTCATTGTCTCCATAAACTACAGCATTGTTCTTTGATTAGAGTTATCAGTGTGTGGAATTTTCATCATAGCAACATTTTATGATTATGCAAATTAATTTTGTTTCTATTGAAGTCAAATATTATTTCTCTAAATTTTAATTTTTTTCCAGAGTAATCAATAAATGAACTTTCTTTGTTTTGAAATAATGACATTGGCCATTGTGGCAGTTAGAATGTAATTGGCCCCCATAATCTCATAAGGAGTGTCACTATTAGGAAATGTGACTTTGTTGGCATCCATACGGCCTTGTCGGAGGAACTGTGCCACTGTGGGGGTTGGCTTTGAGGTTTCCTATGCTCAGGACACCACCCAGTGTGTCAGTCGATTTCCTGCTGCCTTCTGGTCAAGATGTAGCCAGTAGCACATCTGCCAGCATACCACCATGCTCCCTGTCGTTATGATAATGGACTGAAACTTGAAACTGTAAGCCAGCACCTCAATTAAATGTTTACTTTATAAGAGTTGTTGTGGTCATAGTGTCTCTTCACAACAATGAAACCCAAAATAAAACAGCTATTTATAAGCTGATCTTTACAAACAAAATTCTTAGAGGAAATACGTGGTGGGTAAATATAGTTTATAATGCAGTTCTGCATTTATTAGTCAAATCATTCTACATGTGTGTACTAAAGAAATTAAAGGATATTTTGTAATAGTAGTTTTAGTCACTATTCTCAGGATGATGAAAGAAATGAATTAAATAAGCTCAATGAAACAACTCTTTGTATTTGCATACTGTAGCAGAAAATACTCAGTTTGTGTAGAAATTTTTCAAAGATTTTGTTACTTACATAGATCCCAGGTTACAATTTCTCATTTCAGAAATTAGAAAAGCTAAGGGAATAATAAAGAAGTTCCACTAATAAAACTATACTATAAAGTTTCAAGGAATATATGCTGTTTTACAAAGAAAAATATATGTTCTGTTTATATTAATGGAAGACAAAAGGGATGTAGTATTTTTATATTAAATTAAGGGAAATTTTAAATGAGCTTTAAATTGTTATGTAAACAGACAAATTATATCATCAACATGACTTGAGACTTCAAGCTCTAAAGCACAGACTAAAACCTTCCAGTCCAATAATTCAGACATAATAGTTTCTGATTAATTTTGTTCCAGATCCATGTTTCTATTCAAGACACTAATTGAGAAACAACAAGGCTTGGGTTTGAAGTGGCATTTTACGATTATTTGCTAGAGTGAATAACTTTCTCTTCTATTGTGGGATATTTGTGCACACTGACAATCTGAGACTGATAATAAAGTTGAATCTTGAATCAAGAGGTGAAATCCATGACTGGCTGACCAGAATTAGCCATAGAGATTTTGGAGGGCCCTATAGAGACATACAGGAAGAAATTAGGAGGGGCTTATGGAAAGTCCGTGGTTATTTCAATCTTAGAAGGTGAAGAGAAAGAGCACATCATTTCTCCACTGCTTTCTTGATATATAAAGTTTGCATCCCAATATCTGACTCCCGAGTTTTATTGACAAAATAATAACTTGGATAAACACAACACACTTCCCTGTATTTATGTGTTATCTCACACTGAAGTTCAGACACATTTGGCTAAACTCAACTAAGCCAATTGAAAGAAAAGCATGATATACAGTCATTCAAGAGGCAAAGTTGAATGCCTGTTTCTTTACTTCCCCCAGGATCCATGAGTTTAGGTGAATTCTACTAAACTGAGAATACAATTTTAAAAAGATGTACCAAATATTTCATCTTAAATTAGAAGATGTAATTAATAGAACTTTTAAACTGTGGTATATTATTAGACTAGTAGACATTTATTTTAATTGTGCTTTCAAATTTGTAAAATTTATGTTCAATTAGAAAGTGAATAAAATCACTTAGGTGCTATACACTTGGGATGTATATTCATGTTATGATATCCTCCTGGAAAAAGAAAACTATCTTCTAGGTTATCTTCGCAATATGAAGAAGATATGGATAAAATTAGGCTTAAAAATACAATTATATATTTAGCTTTTAAAATACAGTACTGAAAAAATTTCCCTGCCCCCAGGAGAGAATGCAAACACAGTAAAGTTATAATTTAATTTAATATGTAATCTCATTTGTTTGTGAAATTGATCATCTTGGGCTTTTTAAATGAAAAAAATCATTCTTGTGGCTATCTTTTGAGGAATTAAAAGAAAAACATCTTTCAGAATACTGAGTATGAATGCTTTGGCAGGTGCACAGACCCAAAACACATGAGTAACATACTTGGTGAGCTTTGGGTCAGGGAACAATCCCATCTTCATAAACAAACTCTATGGTTCCTAAAGAATTACATTCAAAGTTGACCTATGCACATACGTAAGCATGTCTATAAATTAACAGAATCAGATATAACAAAGCATCAATTTCTTCTTTGGTTTATTATGCTTTTAGTTTAAAATATTATTTTACAAAACAATCATTGTAGAACTATTGTCACTTAGTGAAGCAATAGTATATGAATTGCTGTGTTCTTAAAATATCTTTATATTTATTATCACTACAATAACAATAATACACTGATAAATTATCTATCTTAATGATCAAATGTAAAATGTTTGATACTTAAATATTTTATAAATGCTTGGGTTTTTATTCATAGTATAGGTACTTTGATTTTGGAAATAATCAAAATTGTCTAATAATTTCTGTGTAGGTACATACACCTGTATTTCCCCTCTGATACAAATTAACCAGTTGATAGCTCATTAAGAAAGATGCAGCTTTTCAAAAACAATGTCAAGCTGTATCTATTCTCTGGATGAGAGTAAAATCCACACAGTCAAACTGTGGTAGAATAAATTCCATTCAATGATCTGAAGTTGGTTTGGTCCTCTCTTATATCTCACTTGATCACTATTTCTCTGCCTTCCTCCTCCAGTCCAGAGGAACTCTCTATTTTGTAGGTTTTCTCATTGGCTGTCTCATCTTGCTCCTTATTCTGCTGGCCTCCTCATCAACTATGTCATTATCATGTCCCATAAATCTTAGTGTCAAAAATCAGACAGTTTTCCTTTCTTCCTGAGATACTTCGTAATACTGCTTCTAACTCCCCAGGAGCACCTGTAAAGCCCTGCTTTGATTTTTCATTTGACAGTGCTTTTTATGTATAGTTCCTAAGTGCTTTTTATATATAATTCCTAATTCTTAAAAGACACTCTGATAACATTGATGCTAACTAATGTCACCAGGATACATTTTTTTTAGCATCTTTTGGAGTTCAGAATGTGATTTTTCACAATGTGAGTGCTAATTATGATAAATTTAACTTTCTTTTTAATGATAATATAATTGCATCATTTCCTTCATGTCTTTCCCCTCCCTCCAAATTGTCACATGCTCCCTATTGCTCTCTCTTAATTTCACTGCCTTTTTGTTTTTAATTGTTGGGACATATGTGATATATAATTTATAAGTTATATATATATATGTATATATATATATATAATAGCTGTTATATATTATATGTAATACATAATGTAACCATCTTAGTCAACATGTTACTTGTTAATATATCTTCAGATATATGAATTTCTCCTTGAAATTTATTCATTTAACATGACACTTTAAAATTCCAATAGATTCATTCCAGCTAGAACTTGATCCTTTTTTGTTTGTTTATTTTCATTTGACATAGAGTTTCTCTTTGGTGCCCAGGTTGGCCTGTAATTACTTCTAGTGCAGGCTGACCCTAAGTGCACAGTCTACTACTTGACCCTTTTTGGTACTGGTATTATAAGAATAGGGCACCATTACCAAATATGTATTTGTGTGTACAATTTCCTCCAAATGGGACTTTTACTATGTCTTATTTTCATTGTTATTTACTGTGAATATTTTTTTTTAACTTTTCATTGCAATTTTTTTTGATTATGGGTTTTTTTTTTAAAAACACACTACCTAATTTCCAAATATTTATTTCTCTATATTTAATATCTATAGCTTTTTTACATTGATCTTTTGTAAGTAATTTATTTCATTCCACTATGGCCAGTAATCAGTGGATTTTAATAATTTTTAAAATCATTTCATTTTGATATGTGGTTCAGCCTGTGATGAAGTTTCAGAAAGTTCCATGAGAGTTTAGAGAAATAGTTTATGCCTCAAACACAAACACATGTAAGGTGCTGGGCATGGCTGTATGTAGCTAGAGTTTTCCTGGTCCTGCCTGGCCCACGGTCAGGACAAATCTCTCTCACCCACCAGTCCTGCAGCTGCTCTGACCCAACCAAGTAAACACACAGAGACTTATATTACTTATAAAATGTATGACCATGGGAGGCTTCCTGCTAACTGTTCTTATATCTTAAATCAACCTATTTCTATTAATCTATGAGTTGCCACGTGGCTCATGGCTTACCGGTATCTTAACATCTTTATTGGTGTAAATATTATACACATCTTCTCATGGAGGTGGCTGGCAGCATCTCTCTGACTCAGCCTTCCTGTGCTTGTCCCGCCTATACTTCCTGCCTGGCTACTGGCCAATCAGCATTTTATTTATACAGAGTGATATCCACAGCAGCTGTATGTGCTACTAACCCCAGCAATGTGAGTAGAGACAGATGGATCATGAGAGCTTAATAGTCAGCCAAAGTAGCTGAAACAGAAAGCTTCTGATTTAAGGAAATATCATGCCTCATGTCTCAGGACAATAGAGCAAAGAGTAATAAATAGAGGAAGACATCAGAGGTCATGCTCTGGCTTCTGAATGCAATCACCTGTGCTTACTCACCTGCCCATTCATACAAATATGTAACAGAGAGAGAGAAAAAGGGGGAGCAAGAGATTTTAAAAACTTTAACACAAAAATAGATACAACATACAAATCTTAAGTTATCTGTCAGGTCATTGTGCTATAGAGCAAGTGCTGTTATCCACTAAGCCACCTTACCCAGCCCTGAGATACCTTTTTTGTTTTGTTTTGTTTAGAAACCAGGGGTTCAAGGTTATGCTGTTAGTTTCTTTGGAGTTGTTTAGTTCTGTTTTCTTAACTTTGGTGACTTTTGAATTCAATCCTTTGTGTTTGGAAAAGATATCTGAAATTCTTTTTGTCTTAAATTTGCTAAAAATTGTTTTGTAACCTCAGATTTACTTATACTGCAGAACATTATCTGTGCATTTAAAGAATGTATAGTCATCCTGCTGTTGGTTGGAAAGTTCTTTAATATGTCAATAATGTTAACTTTGTCTATAGTTTTATTTAAATTAGTTTATTGATTTTCTTTGGACTCTCTAGGAGATAAACTGGAATATTGAAGTCTTTTTATAAAACTGTATTAATATTAGGTTCTTTCTTTAGATTGTCACCATCTGTTTTATATATTTAAGGGTTTAATGTGGTTTGAATATATTTATAATTATATTTTTTTTCTATGTAGATGTTTTCTTATCATCATAATAGCCTATAGTCTTTTAGTAAGTTATAATAAAGCCTATAACATATAAACTTATCCTATACTAAGAAAGTGAAAAATAATGTATGGCAATGGTTGGGAGTATTTTCCTATTGTGTTTCTTAAGCTTATTTCTCCTGTGTCCTCACTGACTATGACAACTGCTCCAGTACTACATGAAGTAGTGACACAATAGCTTCGTCTGTCTCTGTCTCCGTTTATCTACCTCTCTCTCTCCTTCAATTTTGTTAATGTGTTCTTTTTTTTTCTTTTTCTTTTTTTTTTTTTTTTTTAGACAGGGTTTTTCTGTGTAGGTTTTTGCCTTTCATGGATCTCACTCTGTAGACCAGGTTGGCCTTGAACTCACAAAGATCCTCCTGCCTCTGCCTGGGATTAAAGGCGTGCGCTACCACTGCCCAGCTCATTAATGTGTTCTTGATTTGGGGGTCTATATTAGCAAATGAGTGTTTATCTGGAATTAATTCAGTATTCCAAGCAAATTGACATTTTAATCATTATGAAAAAAAAGGGATGAGGCACCACCACAATCATTCATGTATTCCAGTACATAAAAAAATTACCGTGGGCTGAGAAGATGGTTTAGTGGTTAAGTGCTTGCTACACAAATGTGAAGACCAAAGTTTGGATCCCCAAGTTCATTTAAAGGTACGGTATGTATAGTAGCCTGCATTAATTCCAGTTGGCAAGGCAGAGACACATGATCCCTGCCTCAGTGAATAAGATGGAAGAACAACTGAGGTTTGTTCCCAACATTATTGAGGAGCCTTCATGTGCTTATGTATGAGCAAACATACATACATACATGCATACCACACACATACATAAAAATATCAGAAAGAAAAACATTTTCCTGATAAACCTATTAGGAAAAAATTATTAGAGTCTATTTTTTTTTTATTTCCAGAGCTTAGGTTTGTGTATGTGTTTGTGCAAGTGTGTGTGTGTGTGTGTGTGTGTGTGTGTGTATCTTTGTGTGCATTTGTTATATATGTCTGTGTGTTCTTTAGTGCATGTGCATATGGAGGTCATAGATCAACTCCTAGTGTCTACTTCAACTGATCTCTGCCCTAATTTATGAAACAGGGTCTCAAAAAGACTGACAATTAACAGCTTGGCTTGATAGGCTAGCCAGTGAGCTTCAGGATTCTGCCTGTTTCTTCCCTGCTCTTGGTCCTTGAATTACATGCATAAGCATGTCTGCTTTTTTTTTTTTTTTCATTTAGATGAAAGTATCTGTCCTCAAGTTCTTAAGCTAGCGTGCAAGCATTTCCCCAACTTAGTCATCTCCCAAACACCAATGTTTGTGCTTTTGCTGTCAGACAAAAACTTCTGATAAAACCCTGTAACATGTATTATAGTCTGCATTACTGAGAAGATATGATATTATGAGTTCATGGATGTTCATTTTCTGCATTCTCTTACAACTCACAGCATTTTAGAAGGAAAGGATCTTCATTACAAATTTATAAGACTACATTCCTAAATGAGGAGCTAGATGGAGTCAATGACCTATTAAACAGGGAGAATCAGTCTTCTCCAGAGAAGACCCATGACAGGTTATCCAACCCAAGTTGATCTCTAAACGTGTACATGTGACCAACCCTAGATGAACTCAGTAAGTTACACACACACACACACACACACACACACACACTAATAGTATCTAAAGAAGACATAATGAACTTGAGAGTAAGCTGGAGGGTGCCTTGGAGCGTTTAAGCAGGGAGAGAGTAAGGTAAAAATGATTTAACCACACTAGTTGCATATTAAATGTTTAACTAAATTTTAAAAAATGAAGGTGAAAAAAATAAATTGTGATTTCTCTGCTATGCTGAAGAGAAAATTTTGATCATTTCCTTGAACTCAGAGAAGTAGTAGACACTCTTCAGGATAATGTGAATTCTGTTATTATATTTTCTTCATCAGTTATCAAAAAAAAACTTGCTCTTCTCTGATTTCTTTCTCTATCAAAAAAAAAAACCTGCTTTACACAGTCTACCTTTCTATACCTCACAGTGGGAACTGTTTTGAGATAATATAATACCTATGGATTGATGTTTTCACTTTAAAATTATGTGTTCAGAATGTGTGATAAACTTATTGTCTATTGTTCTAGTTATTTGGAAGTGCTGCTGGTCCTCTTTGTTTATGAAGTTTCTAATTTCATATTGAAGGCAAGATTTAGTTTTTTGAGACAAGGTGAAATAAGTGTTAAAACAATATAGTTTCTTTAAGATAATATTTGCTTTTAGTGAGGGAGGTTTAATTTGAATCTAAGCCATAAAGTTCTCAAGTCATATTTTAGTAAGTTTGTTCTGTTCTTGAAACTGAAATAGGGGTAAGAATAGAATATCATAGCGTGGAGTTAAGCACAGTTGATCCTGGATCATGGGTCTCTTAACTTTTCAAGAATGTGAGCACTGGAGTTCCAAAGCTGTTCAAACAGAGTCTGAAGTATCTGGTAAAGCCTGTTCTCACTCACAGATAATAACCTACTGCACTGTACTGGATCCCACACGGCCCTTTCCCTTGATTCACTAAACAAGTGATTTTTATTGGGTCTTATATAAGTCTACCTGGTTCTTGGTTTCTTCTCCTTTTGTTCAGCTGAACTGAAAAAAAAAAAAACAGGCAGCAAATCAACTTATTAGGTATAGGTCTATTTTTTTAAAAGGCAAACACAAATAGAGTAAGTGGCATTAGTGTTTTCTTTTTTCTTGAAAATGGTTGACTTACTCTGAAACTGCCTCCTACATAAACTTCTAGTTAAATGACCTTGTACTGAGTATCTCAGCCCTCATTAAAATTTAGTTGCTACATTGTGACTCTTACAGCATAAGTTCTAACTTTCTGATTAATACCTACATGATATATGATACCTGTGATCATCTTCAAACTGAACAACAATGAAAGTTGTGTATTAGCCTTGATTAAGCCAAATAATGCCATTTTGAATCAACTATTCATTGAGAAACTTCCACTATGGTTTTATTTTGGGAACACATGTAGACATTAGCATCCAAGTCTTTGTTCTGAATTATATCTTCCACTCTAAATAATCTTCAACAAGATATTAGCATGTGTGTGTACCCATGTGGTTAAGTGTTGGCAATTGATTTCATGGTCATGATTCCCTTTTGTGCCATATCATAGGCAATCACAATTTCTTCTACATGGAGCTTTACCTTAGACACAATTTTCTCTTTAATCCCTTTGAAACTCATTACTTGAACAGATTCACAGTAGAATACATTTGTGACATACCTCTTTCATGGTTTTCTACAAAAAGTTTAGTTTCTCAAACTTTGCAGCATATTAATAAATGCTGTAAAACATTTAATGCTATGAAACACCTAAGATAAAATATTGTCACTCAGTATTTTCTTTAGTTGTATGAACACCCTTTTGTGTAGAGTCTGTCTAAAAAATAAGTGGTACATTGATTTTTAAATCTATACTATATTTATGTAAAGAAGTATTAACTCTAGTTTACGAAGCATGCTGTGAGGCCTCATTGGTGTGTGACTCCATGGCTATTTCTTGCAGTGAAAGAAAGTAAGCAGCCCTCTGAATTCTATGAAAACTTTCTTTCTTATTGATAAAACTATAGATTTTTAAGTATAACCTTTTGAGGATTGAATGGCCAATTTAGAGAGCATGGATTGTCATTACTATTTTGATTCAAAGAATTGACTTAGAACCTGCTTTCTACTTATAATAATTAAACAAGTCTTTACTTTCAGAGTCTATATCAAATGCAAGACATAAAATGGCTTTGTTAATAATTTTTTATGGCAAATAAGTCCTTCCAGACTACAAAAGGACCACATTTTTGTTCATATTTAGATTAATATCAGGGACTTATAAGCAATATATCATTATAATTAATAGGTAGTTAGAATTAAGTAGCAGTGTAATGTTTTATTCTACAAAATCTGGGAAATATTTTAGTGCTCAGAACCATTTAGAAGACATTGACTTTGTTACAGAGTTGAAAGGATACACACACTTTCGTCCTTCAGACCCTCATCCGTGAAATAACCTAGTGAATATATGGATATATTTAAAATACTGGTAATTTTGCAAAAATCTCAAAGCAAAAACTGAATGGAATGTTATAACCGGACCATCATGGTCCCATCAGAGTAAGGAGAGATGACATGTAGATTCAATGCATTCCCCAAGGAGTACACTCTCCTCAGTAGAGGAAGTTTCCTTGTTAGCCTAATCAGACCATGAGAATCCTGAGGCTGTTGTTCCTTCCAACCCCTCTTGTCTTTTGATTTATCCTTACACAGGAATGCGGCCCATTATGATATTTGAAAAACTGATAAAGCAGCATCTGGGAAGCTAAGATGTTGTAAAAAGCTTAAATTTCATTTATTCCTCAGGCTTAGAACACAAACTGAGAGTTATTCAAATTAAACTCAGTTCCCAAACTTCCAAACTGGAATATGACAGCACAAGATGATTCAAACAGAGGCACGGTCCCAAAGTTTGCACAAGGGTGGCATCAGAAAATGTCATATAACTTTTGGGGACGTTACAGTCTAATAAATTTAAGAATTAAATGAAAAACATCTATTCCTTCAAATACTTTATATCTCATGTGTTTAAAAATTCTGATTTACCAGGAATACATAGATGAGGTAATTTCAAAGAGTAGTACCTTGATTTTCTATATTTTTTTACATAAAGCCCCCAAAACAAAAGAAAGGAATATTCTTTTAAAAAATTTAAAAAGCCCCAAGAAGTTGTAAGGAAAATGAGATTGTTTGGAAAATATTAAAACTATTAGACTTGTTTTTACATGTTTATGTTAACAATAGTTTGACTCTTGAAGGTTTCATAAAATTTTCTCATCATGAGTTCACTATCTAGTAAAATGTATGCAGATATGTATTTTGAAACTAATGGTATTGGTAAATCGGGTATGTGCAAGTCTTCAGCCAGCAGAATACCTTGCTCTTGATGAGTGGTTCCACAGTGCCTACTTTGTCCTCACAACAGCCCTGTGAGGTAGGCAGAGAAGTCATTGCTATTTCAGCTGTGGACTCTGAAGTTCAGAGTTTTGGGATGATCTGTGCAGGGGTCATATGTGTGATTCCTCTATTTCTTTGGCCTGTTCCTACCTATTTTCTGTAAAGACCACATGTGCAAGGACTAACCAGGGGAAGTGAGAAAATGTGGACCCAAATGAAGGTTGAAGACAGATAAACAACAGGAAAAACCACAAAGGGATCAGACTCACCATGGGACTTACATATTATTGATGACCACCTAGGATGGAAATATGTGAACTGTGCTGAAGTATAAACCAGCAGGCAAAAGATTTGACAACCACCTTCAGATATAAATGTACTAAAATGAACGGGGATCCAAAGAGAGAGAGAGAAACAATGAAAAATTTCCCGTGTTTTATACAGGATGAGGTTTGTAATTATTTTTGAAATCGAAATGTCCCTGACATATCTGATGACTGGAGTCTATTCATTCCATCAGTTTAAAAACAGAGTGTCCCCGGTTAACATAAACGATGATGGACAGGACAGAGACCTTGGTCTCCAATGCCGAGGAAAGTGCATAACCAGGGCACTGATGTTGCATATGTTAGAGTACAGGCAGCAAATCCCCATGCTCCATCAGCTTTGAATGGAGAAAAGAGGTGGGGAGGGCAGAGGGGAATGAAGTATTCAAGTCCACAACACAGTTGCCTGGTTTGTTGGGGATAACTCATGTAATTGAAGCAAAGGACAAGAATAATGAGCTTTGTCATAATAACAGACTAAGGGTCTCAAAGGTCCACCCAGAGAAGTAGTATGGGAGGTTGTGACTACCTCTGTATGCTTCCATGGACAGCGTATGATACTGTAGGGATCTGACAGTGATGTGAAGCCCCCTTTGTAAATTTTGCTTTAGGAAAAAAGAAATCACAACATAGTGAAGTAAGTATTCACTGTTTGGCTTAGTTCAGATAGTCTTAATTAAACAGTACCATAGACTTTATTGAGCATTTGAAAATATACACAAGGAACAATAGCTTTTTCTCTGTACTTTTTTTTATATTTGACTTTTTTCCAATTAAATAACCCACTTTTGATCATAAAAAGGGCACTTGTTTCTACAGGAGCTGTGTACAGCTTGCTCAGTTCCAAGTACTGTTTCCGCTCGACTTCCTTGTCATATTGAGGTCATATCTCCACTTGGTCAGGAAGCAAATTCTACAAAGCTCCAAAAAAATTGACCGCCTATGTTGTTCTTTCAGATTCCATCTCTCCATAGAGTTCTGCTAACTTTTTAAACTCTGGCCCCCAGTCTCCAAGGTAGTGATAATCCTGGTCTGATTGTGTGGTTGCTGAGTCCAAGGAGCTTATAGACCCAGCTTCTGACCTCTGACCCTCATAGGCATAAGTCTGTAGAGAGTCATAAGGGGGTACGCTGGGGTCCAGGTCTGCTTCTGCCAGTCTTTGCTTAATAAACTCCTGAACATCTATACTCTCCAGGGTGGACAATGTCGGGTGTCTAGGGGTAAGCTTCACTTCAGGCCGAATGTCTCTGCGGTACTTGAACTCCTCTGCAGCGGAAGGATTCCTCAAAGCTGTGATGTCAAAGGCCTCAGTGTCTTCTTCCCCCCCTCCCTCATCATCATAAGTGACCACATTCTCCCGCACATCCTCTTCAGAAATGATCAAGGGCTCTTTCTTGCTGCGCCTCAGGGTGATAAAAAGGACCACAATGGCTGAAGAAAAAATGGAAACAGGATGAAGTTAGAAGAGAGAAGGCAATGCTTGGACTTTAAGTATTAGTGTTTTCCATGATATTTTCTACACCTTCTAGAGTCGGGACAGCATTGCAACACAGTCTTGATCTGCACGCTACTGAATGAGCCAACAGACATTGGGATACTCCAGAGAATGTCTAAACTGATAACGTCAATAAACCACTGCAGATTTGCTGATCTGTGTGACACCGTATTGTTCTCTTTCGCTAAGTTTGTGTCTTGACACTCACTGCAGTGTAAACAATAACTATTCATTGTTGAGTGTGATGGAAAGAAATCTTTTAACTGGAAAAAAAATCTGTGTTTATAATTTACAAATAATTATTTTGTATGGATATGAAGAAGGCAGGACATATTTCTATAAAAATAATCAAAGTTAATATTTTTCTATAAAGCTGCAAATGGTTTTTACTTTGTTTATGCACAATTTTTGCTATATAGGAACCTGTTCATTTTGCATTATTTTTCTCATAGCTTATGTATTCCTCACAGCAGTATTTTGGTTCTACACAATTATGAAATGAAGAAGCAGAGATTATAACAGGAGGAAAATAATAGAACAACCAAGACATATTGAGGAAGACACTAAATAGAAGAACTGAGAGAATGGGTAAAGATGTCAACCCTTTAAAATAATGGTTTCTGTAGCAAAATTTCCCATTAATTGATACACACATTTTGTACACAGGTTAATGCCTAGGCACAAATATTCAAGCACGTGAACAACTAGACTGTGTCTTAGGGTCTCTCACCAAAAATAGTTAGTAGTGTTGCTAACACTGAATAAAGTCATAGAAAGAAGTCTTGACACCTGGTTTTGATCATTTCTCAGTATTTTATGCCTTTACATTTCAGCAAATAGAAAAAGGATTTCAGTTAAACTTTGTTGTAGAAAGTATACACATAAAAAGGAAAAAAATAATCAACACTATTACATAATAGAGAGATCATTTGTATTCTTCACAAAGTAAATGCTTCAAATTTTGTGTGCATTATACTTACATAATGAATTTGGAGGATAATACTATGTTTTTTAAGTTGTATATGTGTCTATTTTCCAAAAGTTTAAAAAGTATTCATGGTAAGGCTTGTTTAGATTTATTTATTTTGAATTTATGTGTATAAATGCTATTCCCACATGTATGTCAGTGAGTTGCATGCATGCCTGGGGCCCATGGATAGCAGAAGACAGTGCTGGAGCTCCTCTTATAAGATGTTACATACATGCTGGAAAGCGAACCTGTGTTCTCTGCAAAAGGACCTAGTGCCCTTAACTGCTGGGCCACCTTCCAATTTTCCTCAAGATGTGTGGTGCTTCAAAATAGAATAGTAGTTATTTAAACCCTGAGTCTAATGTTTTTCAAGTAAGAGGATTATTTGCTAGTAACCAGTGACTCCCATATATAATACATACATGCATAACATAAGAGTAAAATCCCAGATAATTACACAACCTGCATAATTTTCAGAGTGAAAGGGAACCGTTTAGATTTGTGTGACATTAAGGCACACATTATCTCTCTAGTTACAGGCAACTGTGTTAACTCAGAGAGCACAATGGAAAGGCACGGACTAGATTGTGGTCCTGGTTGTTTTCATATATTTTTGTCACTTATTGGTGTGCGATGTGACATCAAGTAAATACCCTACAAAGAATCTTGGTGGGAGTGAACAAGAGAAACTTCCATAAAAGCAGAGACAGGCTAGGTGATTGGAGACTTCTTGTGGTATAAATAACCTTTCTAAGAACATTACTGTGAATTGTTCCTACAAAATCATTTCTGGTTTACTGTAAGTACTGTCCTTCTAACTGTTCTTGAGAACACTTAGAGCCTTGAAACTGTTACTAAATATTTCCCTTAAATCCCATGAAAAAAGAATGCATCATTTTAAGAACATGAGTGAAGATAATAATTAGAGACAAATAACTTATTGAAAATTTGGAAATCAAATTAAAATATTAAAAAAAAATTCACCCGGTGTTTGAAATCATGTACATAATATGGGTATGCCATTTTAAATTAGTTGGTTGGGAAATGCAATATCAAAGAGCCATGATGTTATAAATAAATATTATGATTTTATATATCATATATTATAAATATATATTACAAATTGCATACTTCTTTGTTTAAAATTGTAAATCATCCTGGGTTATTTGAAAGTAGATTTTAGTTGTACACCTAGCATGGAATCTCAGTGATTGCTGTATTTTTGAGATGTTATCATTCTTCAGTGTTCTATCATTTGTTAGCAGATTTCTTTTTCCTCTCTTAGTGAATTTCTTTATTTTTTCTGTCTTAGTTTCAAAATTACAGAGAATTTGAGTTCATTGTTACTATCTTTCCTTAGGTAATTTTGAGACATATTTTGATGGAGCTCAAGCCTTCTCAAACTTGCTATATAGCATAGGATGACCTTGAATTCCAGATCTTCCCACTCCCTTCTCAGCACTACTGAGATTCCATATGTTCTGCCATGCCTGGTTCACATGGTTCTGAGGACTGAACTCAATACTTTGTGGACACCAAACATTCTCTATACATGTGCTACTGAATTTGGACCCTAATATTATATAGTTTAAGATGATTAATCTATTTAGTATCATTTTATGAGTATAGACATTTTGGAAGCATGTATATCTGTGCACCACTTATCTGTAGTGCCTTCAGAGGCCATAAGAAGGTGTTGGATCCCCAGAACTAGAGATAAGGACGGTGCTGAGTCAACATGTGGTGCTGCGAATTGAACTCAGGTCCTCTCTAATGACAGCAGATGCTGTGAACTGCTAAACCAATTTTCCAGCCTCCCTGATACTGTATTTTCATAAACAAAAAATTCAAATGAATTGCTCTTCTTTATTTCTTAATTTTACTCCCAGGGAAACACAAGTTTAGTTAACTACTTTTGTACTGGTTTATTTATTCAGATTATTTTTCCTATCAATTATTTATCATTCCCATATTTGGACTGCTTAGGGGTTTCCAGATTCATACATAACCCTTGTGTGGTCTGCATTTGCTTTTATTGTGCCTTGAATCACAACACACTCCCTGCAAATTTACATCATCACAGATGTGTTTACCTCAAAAATGTCTGTTGATCCTTTTATATGCCAAAATAACTTGGTATTAAATGTGGTAGAAATGAAGTATTACAATCATAGTGATTATTTTGATTAGCTCCAAAAATGTTATTGGCAGCCTCTGGTCATGGCAGTTTTCACTGAAAATTTCCAACTTGGATACCGAGAGTCTCTCGAGATTATTTAATTGAGAACAGATTGGCAGTAACTGCTCAGCCTTATTCTGTTTCTCAGTTTCTTCTTTTTAATTTTTAAAAGACACATTTCAATGCCTAAAGAAATTAGCAAATGTACAATGTACATAGGAACACAATTCCAAAGGTCTGAGTTGTCCTGCTCCCTTCTCTTCTACGTATTACTATAAAAGACTAAATGGAAAAGCTTAATGCAGCGTGGCTTGCTACAATGAATATAGTGAAGATTGCTCTCTTGCTACAATGAATAAGGTCTTGCTATAATGCACTAAAACCCTGAGTGCTATGTGGCCGGATGTGATCAATAATTTTTAATGAAGTTATTTAACTGCTAAGTTGCTCCTGACATTATCAGTAGACCTGTGGTATAACGTATTGTCTGTTTTCTCTGCCGCCATTTTCACTTTTGACTTTCAAGACACCGTGTGTTACTGATTTTCTTTCTCTCTCACCCTACCCTCCCTCCTTCTCTCCTTCTCTCAACTCTCCTTCTCTCTCTCTCTCTCTCTCTCTCTCTCTCTCTCTCTCCTTCTTCTTCTTCTTCTTCTTTACTTTTCTCAGCTCCATCTTTCTTTCCTTTCAAATCTCAATATACCTGCACCCAGGTTACTCCTGGTCTTTCCTCCTGAGCATGGTCTTTTGCTATGTTACTTACACAAAGTGTTTCTTTGCTGTGCAAAGCTTACAAAGATTCAGGGCATCCTCAGCAAAATACAGTCTTCCTTGATACCACCCAAACTCTCTCAAATATCTAAATATCATAGGTTATTTGACTTTTACACAAAGTATTCTATTGTGGCTTTTTCTTTCACTTAATTCAAATTATGCTGGTAAATACCATATCAAAGAACTCCTAGCATTATCATCATAAAAGTTCATCACAAGAAAATTCATGATGTCATGTTTCTTAACCATGTACTCATTCCTTACTCTTCACTTCCTTTCTAGAGTCGCCATACTTGCTAGAATCATAGGCACTTACCAAGAAGAATGACAACACAGAGAAGAATAGCGATTAGGGCTCCTGTGCTCAAGCCCGCGGAGGACAGGAAGGCTTCTGCATGGCAGGTCCGCACACGCCCATCTCTCTCGCATGCACAAACCCTGATGGTGAGGGTGCTGCTGCTGCTGAGAGAGGGGATTCCACCATCAGAGATCATAATGGGCAGATAATACACATCCTGCATAGTTCGACTAAATCTCCTCCGCCTTGTCAGAATGCTGGCTGTGTTATCTATGACAGACATAAGCAAAACAAAATATACTTAGTAAATCTGCCATGAAAGGTTCACATTTCCTTTAATGGACACAACAGGTATATGAAATTTTTTTCAGTTTATAAATGGACACTCCACCATAAAGGGGCAATTATCAAAGAAATAGCAAATATTGGTTCTCAAATTGAGAAACATATTTGAAAAGTTAAGAGACCTAGTATCAGGAAAAAGATTAGAGTGGCGTTACAGAGAAGAAGGTAAAACAATAAAAACTTTGGACATAGACCTAGTCGCGGAAACATTTAAAATGTGAAAAGGGCATGAAGCCAGTAGAGAGCCACCAGACATTTCTATTCTTTTATCAAACGAATCAGGTCCCTTTATTTCCATTGATCTTGAATGCACCACAAAACAAGACAGCAAGACTCCAACAAAACAAGACAGCAAGACTCTTGATGAAGAGACAACATATTTATAGATAATACAAAGGAACCAAGCTGAAATGAAACTGGGAACTTCTTCCACACTGTCTTTTATTGTGAGATGAGGAGCTATGCAGGCTGAGGTGAGGAAATGCTAATGATCTTACCTAGCTATGGACCCTGTGTGCCACAACCCTGAACAACTGCTAGTTTGTACTTTGATGAGGATACACACTAGAATTACAGTTAAAGGTGATCAGTCATAAAAGAAAGCAAAGAGATTTTTCTATGGTACTTTAAATTTTTTAGTAGAAGTTTTATGAAATGGTGACATAAAACTTTCATTTTTTTTTTCAGCTAAAAATGTGACTTTAAAAAAGCAAAGAGAATTTAAGGAGCAATGGCCTCTCACCTAGAAAGGCATAGCAGGGCAGAAAAACAGGTTCCTGACAAAGGGTATTCTGTACTTCACTGGACCCACCAAAACATATGTGGTGGAACACTCACCGAACTCCAACAAGATACTCTGAACATCAGGAATGAACATCAAAGATGGAAACAAAACACACAATCTCACAAACACAAGACAGGTGTTAAGTGGTAATAAACACATATGTAGATGGATAGATACATGGACAGAGATAGATGATAAATGAATAGATAGATAGGTAGGGAGATATAGATGAAGAGAATATAAAGCTTTTAAATAAACAAAGATTCTTAAAAGCATTCACTATATATATAATCGATTAATCTCTTTATTTAAAACATTAAAATATTACACACAAATTATGTCTACTGTTTTCAAAGTGTCATTTTAACCCCATAGTGTGAATGTAAAGTAAGTCACCTAATATGGTGATAAAACTTGAAAAAAAATGACAAAGAATTTTGAGATAACAAGGAGGTCACATGTCAGGAACAGATTTAGATGAGCAGAAGGTCTCTAAGTAATTCCAGAGACTGGTAAATTTCTTTCAGAACATAATTAAGGTAATTGTGTTTGCAGTACATGCACTATCAGTTCAGTGCAGAAATACCAACACATCTGCTTTACTTCTTCAAAATAGTATAGTCCTTATTCATTATACAAACCTATTTCTTATTCGGAATTGATTATGCAAGCCTATTGGAGGAATAAGCATAGATGTAATATTTCATGTGAAAACTAAAAGAATATTGTGCTGACTTAGAAATAGTGAAATTCAAAGGCATTGAAGTGCAATAATATCAAATATAATATTTTATTTATGGAGCTTTTTAATGGATAACATTGTGGGATTTTTCATGAATGTATTTATAGTAAAATACATTGTTGACATGAAGACTGTCTTTCCATCTCTGTTTCAGTAATGATAGAAGGCTACAGAATAGAAGTAGTAGAATGCAAATTACTATTGGCCATACAGTTTGGATATAATTTATTTAGTTAATTTTATGAACATCGTGTTTCTATATATTTATAAATCACACATAGCCAGTTGGTGGTGGTACATGCCTTTAATCACAGCACTTGGGAGGCAGAGGCAGGTAGATTTCTGTAAATTTGAGGCCAGCCTGGTCTACAGAGCAAGTTCCAGGATAGGCTCTAATGCTCCACAGAGAAACACTGTCTCAGAAAAAAAAATCCCACATAATGGATCCTAATATTTGACTACTTTTAGTAAATTACATAGAGTTAAAGTTAAAATAAGACATGTTTTAAAATATTTTAAGTGGCTAATAAAAATCCATTTAAAAGTCCAACATACCTTAGAAAATATGAAAACCACATGTTCCTGAAAGTGGAAAGCAATATATATACAGATCCCTAGCCATTTCAATGGATTCTTTGATTTTAGTAAGCCTAAGAGATACTTTTTGTACAAAGGACAGTAAAATAGACCATAGAAACAATCTTCGTAAACCCCACACAGCAGCAGAAACATTTGAGATTCTCAGCTGTGTGCCACTCATTAGGGCAAATGTTTAGGTTTTCTTTGTTATTTATCTGAAGACAGCTGAGAAGAGCTGCTTTATCCGGAAGAATAGGCAGGCTTTTACATTTCAGTGTTTGTAGGTTCTCAGGCAGCTCTAGCAGTCATTCATAATTTAACTCATGGAGCCCACACATGATACAGTTTTGTCTGGGTTTCCTGTAAAGCTTCACTTACATAATATGTTTTGATATGAACTCTACTCAGCAGGAGTTTGTCTTCTGCTGGTTTCTTATTACAATGTCATGGATTACAAAATCAATACCCAAATGAACTAACCTAAGGTGCACTCCTTCCATTGCATAATCTGCTAGACTGTCTAGTGAAGACTTACTCCTCCTTTATCTCTTGCCTCCCCCTTTAAAAACCTCCAAGAATGACTACAATCTCAAAGCTTCAACTCTCAATTCTGCCTGTTCACTTAGGTTTGCAAACACCCTGTGGCCTCACTTGTATGTCTGCCAAAACACCAACCTACCATCCAACATACCAGTATGTTCTCATTTGCACCCTGTAATGCCATCCCTTTGACCATCTGCCACCCATCTTCTTCATAAACCTTTAAATTACAAAGAAACCCGACAATCTAATAATTCTGATTTTAGATTCATAAAAAGTTGTGGAAAATTATGTAGTATTCACTATACTCTATTGACATGTTTTATAAATAAAGCTTTCAGAGGAGACTAGAAATCGATTTAAATTACTATTATATTATTTATATAAAATATAGTAAAGTAGCACTTTTGAGGTTTTATTTTTTTTCTTTTACTTTTGTCTGGCTGCTCTATCACTCTCATAAAGAAAACGTCTTGCAAAGAAGACAAAAGATTTTATCAACACTTTGGTAATGATCTCTGAAAACTCTTTAGTCTATTTTGACAATTAATTATACAGAAGGGTTATATGCATATACAATACTGTATATAAAAACAAAGAAGAACATATAAATGTATATGAATCAAAATTGGATATCATGTCATCCAGAAATCTCCTCATGAAAAACGTGATAATTTAGGTGACAGGTAAAAGAAGCAAACACTAGCAGGCAGGTGGGTGAATGCCAGTTTATACTAACACTCAGGAGGCAGAGAGAGGAATATGGAGGCTCATGGCCAGCTTGAGTCATGGCCAGGTCACCACCCAAGAATTATAACGATAGACATGTATCAAAAGAAAATGAGAAAGATAAGGTGGTGGTTAAGTATGGGGCTGTTACATGTTCAAATTTAAAACCCAAACAATGAATACTAAAAAAACCACAATTATGGCATAATAATAAAATGGTAGAAGTGAATGGTAAAAGTAACTGTGGTAAATGTTTGAATTTGAACTTTAAGGAACTCCTCTACTCATTATTAACCATACACATTTTTTTAGCACTAAAATGATGAGTCATTGCAAAAGAAAAAAATCATGTTTAGTTACTAGATGTTTAATCCTTGAAGAAAGTCTTTAGTCAGTTCTGGCGAATACATATTTCTACTCTTTAAATTTGTTGAAATGCTCATGACTATTTATGTAGATGTTGGGTCATAGTACTCCTACAATGTCGGGGTTCTTTGCAATAAATATAATGAGGTAAAAATAGGGCTGACTGTGTCTTCAGGGAAAAACAAAGCAACATGTCTGGAATGGTAAAAATAGATTTTTTTATAGTTTGTTTTCTATGATTTTTTTTGAAGTTTTGTTTTCATAGAGCGCATGAGTCAGTTTTCCTTTTGTTCTTGGGAGTGGGAGGAAAAAAGGTGAGAGACAGCGTGGGTTAGTAAACCAAGCATTGGGAAATGGATCAAAAGGGCCGCATCAAAACAACACAAAAAATCAGCAGTGCTTGAAACATTCAGAGAGAACAAAAGCGTATTTTTCCATCTATACTAAGACATCTACTAAAACTGCTTGCTAACACAGAAATTCACACATCCCTACTTTGGGGTCAGACGGTGCACACAGTGTTTAACTTTGCAGCATTCATGCTCAGAAAGTGTAAAGCCAGAGGACAGCATGGTTCTGTCAGGTGAAGCCAGATAAATGTTAGTAGCTGGTGACCCTGAGACTTGACTGGTAGGGGAAGGAGAGCCACAGTAGAATCAAAACATGTCCCAGCTCCTTGTTGACAGCAGTTAAGTGACTCAGCAGGGCACAGTGGCTGCCACATCCATTAGAGGATGTCTGATGTTTGGTTTGTAACTTAGGGGCGATTATGTGTGCACTATTTTGTTTAGGAATGGGAGAAATCACTAAATGTTTTCTTGAAACCCTGTGGATAAAAACAGAATTTTAAATGTTTATGCTCGGTGGAGAAATTAAGCACATTACAGCGCCAGCTGCGAGTTCTTATTTGAAGGCCAAAAATAAAACTATGGGGATATTGACTGCTATGCAGCTGACAATGCTAAAGAAATATAAAATAAGCTCTGAAAAGCTCCCAAGGTTTCTAATGGGCCTCAAACAAAAGGACTGCATTGCCATGCCAATGCACTGTGAAATTCGCAAGAAAGAGCATCAGAAGATACACTAAGAGCTGCAGAGTCAGGACAGAAATCATTTCCATATACAATGTCTGCTTAAAGTTCTCATTTAGTACAATTTCAAATGTCTCCACACAACCCATTATTCTCCTTTTCACTTAAATGATCTTTAAAAAATGATATCATAAGCAATTCATTGCATATTTTCCGATGGAAAATTAGTATTACAAAGAAGTAATTTTAAATGACACAGTGAAGGCAAAAATAATTGATAAATTTTTTAATAAATATTTTATAAATGATATTTATAAAGTCATTTGTTTTCTTATTATTTTTGAGATTAAAATATAGTCACATCATTTATCCCTCAATACATTCATCCAAGCAAACCCTCTTAGGTATGTATCAGTCCCTGCTCCCTTTCAAATACATGGTCTCTCCTTTTTTTGAAACTTGTAATATATATATATATATATATATATATATATATATATATATATATATTGAAAATCATAGATATATAAATACATACTTTAAATTGTGATATACATATCACTTAGGAATACCTATATTTATATATATTCCTAAATACATGAATTTAACCTGCTTAGTCTGTGTAAATTCTACTTTCATATATATATATATATATATATATATATATATATATATATACTCACCATTTGGTATTGAAAAATAAATCAGTAAATGCTTTTCTGGGGAAAACATTAATTTTTAAAAATATGATTGTATATATAACTTGAAAATACACATCAAATCAAGAATGTAGAGAACTATGGATGGATTAAGTATTTATGTTATTAAACTACTATCATTTCTCATAATAATACCATTGCACATCTTATTTGATATAGCGTTTATGATCAGGAATGGTAAGTGAACTGAGAAACTTCACATGTTCTAAACAAAAATATTTTCTTCATGACTTACAGTATTGAAATAGAAAATACAGTAAATACACAACAATACAAATTTATAAAATGTGTCACAAAGTATCTGTTCATGCACATATCCATGAAATAGAATACTAATTAAATTTTAAAGATCCAATGTGCTTTGTTACCCTGTGAATGGTTTAGACATCACTGTACAGAGGTATTGGTGGTCTCTTTCATTGCTAAAATCTGTAGGACTTACAAATACACTTTACAGTTAGAGTTAAGCCTAGGACTTAGTCTGGCAAACCTCTTTACATTAAATAAATCCTAGTCCCAAAAGACCCAACAGGAGGTTTCTGAAATAAATCAGATCCACCATGCTGACTAGGAATGACTTTATGTTAGAGGAATGGGCTGTTCTTCCATATTAGCCAAGGCATGAACAAACAGATCCCTAATGCATTCCATTAATGGCTTGTTGGCTGATATTATGACTACAGCTCAATTATTAGAGCTGGTAAACTAAGAGGCTAAATTTACTTAATGGAGAATTTTGGTGCTAAACTTAAAATTTTACAAGTTACTAAGGAAGGTTACTGAAGGAAAACGTGCATATCAATCAACAAACGTTTCACACATTTCTTCCTACAATTTTACAATTAATTTCTTTACCATGTTTTAAAATTCTTTTTAGATTTTTCATTTCATTTTATGTATGAGTGTTTTGTTGCATGTATGTGAGTGTGTGTGTGTGTGTGTGTGTGTGTGTGTGTGTGTATGTATGTGTATCATGTTCATAAGTATGTCCATGGATGTCAGAAGAGGGCATAAGATTCCACGTCATTGAAACTGTGGATGATTGTGAAGCGGCATGTGGTTTGCTGAGAACCAAATCTAGTGTCTCTGATAGAACTTTAACCATTTCTCCAGCTTCTTAACCTGGTTTAAATTTAAAATAAGACTGCATTACTAACAGCATATTATTTAAAGCCAATAAGCTCATTAAATTAAATCAAATATTCACAGTCTTTTTCATACTATATCTTATAAAATAATTATCCGGTTTTATTATCTTAATATATGTGATTAATATTTAATTAATGATCTAGGGAAAACAACATTTCAGAAGAACACTGATCATTTTTGTTTAGCATAGCATAAGTTTTCTAATGATTACAATTTGACTCTCGTTGCCCAGGAGCTAAATGGTAGATTCATTTAGTTGTTTTTAAGAATAGACAGTTGCATTTTATTTATGAATTATATTTCAAGAAGAACTAAAATGTGGCCAAGTCTCTGTAATACAATGCTTGCTAGATTTTTCTAAACAATGCATGGTATGATTCGTCTGTCACCTGTATAAACCTCTTTGTTCAAACGTGTTCTCTGTGTCACTCCATCTGGTCAAATCACATTCCTAATACATTTTAAGTGCAGCATGAATGCTCTCTCTGCAGTCACCTAACTGGCTTGCATTGCAAATCACACCTCACACAATTCTTGCTTCTTGAACCACACAAGGGCCATGGAAGCAGGAGTGGCAGGTGATTTAATTCCTTCGAATCCAGAATCCAGACAGCTTACACCACTGTCTGACACACTGCAGACTACATACCACTTTAAAGATTAAGTAGCAGAAGTGAAACAGTGTTAACCTGAGAGCTGACAACAGACTTTCTCTTAGAGGAAAAAACATTTTCCAAGATGGGAAGAGAGGTGCTATAGTGTGGTGCAGTGGGACCTAGAGAGATGCCTGATGAAGAACAGTATAAAATGTCAGTTGGACAGAAGAGGATATGAGTGTGCACCCTGCATTATTTTTAAAGAAAATGGGTATTTGTCTAATAAATGAGCAAAATAAAATTTTCCAAAACATGTTTAATATTTAATATGTTTTCTGTTTCTACTCTGTTATTCTTGATTTATAGGTATGTTCTATACCCAATCCATTGTTTCTGGGAGCAGAATAATTACATATTGAGTATTTCATACTTTGTATTTAAATATGTGAGAACTTTATCTTATTTTAAGTTGGTTGTGATGACCATATATTTTCATAATGGAATTTCATGAGAGGTCTTACATAGTTGTTAAATTTTCTGAGCATTCAGTGGGTGACTATGGCCTCTCAGCATTAATAAGAGACTACAGTTTAGGTAGCAGAGTGATTTTTATTTTCATTGAAGTCCTACCTCTAAAACTACTAGTAACTATTTGCTTCTAATTTGCAAATGATTATTTTAACTTCATTCAAATTGTTTAAAATTTGAATTTATTATCTGTAAATTTGTAAAATATGTTATCTATAAAGTTGGAGAAATTTCTGAGGGTATGTTCACATCATTGCTAAAAAGTTCTTTCTTTTATATTTTTTAATTATGATTACATCATTTCTCTCTTCTATTTCCTCTATCTAAACTCTTTCTTTCCTTATTCCTCTCCTTAGTCTTTTCCAAATTCAGGGCCTCTTTATATATGTTCATATAAATATTTATATACACATACATACACAAATACATATATGTGTGTATAAAATATGTATATACATACATATATATCTATATGTCTACATATACATATTTATAATTTCTAAACATATAAAGCACAACTTGCTCAATCTGTATAATGTTACATGTATGTAAGTTTTTAGGACTGATCATCTGGTGTGAAAAACCAACTGGTGTGCTTTTCTCCTGAGGAAGATCATTTCCACTGCTCTCAACATTTTTAAGTTGTCTGTGGTTCTTTATGTAGCATTGAGGACTTCTGGCTTCTCCTTGTCCACATTTGCATGTCTACTGTTGTTTTCCTTAAGATTTTTTTTTTTTTTTAGAATTTTGAAAGACTTTTTTTTTCATAGAAAATACTCTCTAGTGTACTCTATGAACTTCAGGAGTTCAATTTATTTAACCCCTACTACACTGGTTACTTTTCTGTCACTGTGGCAAAAGATTAAGAGAAAGTTAAGGAAAAAATGGTTTGTTTTAGCTTGCATGTCTAGAGGGATAGAGTTCATCATGGATGTGAAGGTGAGGCATAGAAGCAGTAGCTAGAAGCTGGATGAGCACATTTTTATCTACACAAGAGGAGATTGAGAGAGTTTTAAGTGAGGAAAGTTTTTAAACTCTCAAATCCATCTCTGATGAGATACTACTTCCTGAAGGTTTTACAACATGCTTTTAAAGAGCACCACCAACTGAGGACCACGTGTTCAAATTCATGAGCCTATGGAGGAACATTTCTCACTCTAAGTGGAAACCTGTTATGTTCTGTTACTTCCCACTTAGAACAGATTCCCAGAGACCCCAGATTTAAGCCAACACTGAAATATCTTCCTGGAAGCATCAATGCTGCTGTTTTGGATACATCCACATGACATTTTTATTTAGCCATCCATGTTTTCAAGTAAAGTAAGGAGAAATGAATTGAGATTGATATGAGATTATGTACTACTATTGCAGTCATTTCTCAGGACTTTCGGGTGTCTACTCATCTCATGAGAGCTAGTCTTTTAGTAGGGTATGCCTATGGATGCCTTCGGGTACAGTGAGCCAATTGAGCACACTGTACTCTTATGAGTGGGGAATTATAGCAGGTTTAAAAAAGTGACAATAGTAATATTGGGTAACAATAATGATTATCACACAGAGTTAAAAACTGCTATAACTAAAGTACTAGAAAGAATCCCACACCACACTAAATGTTCTCCAAAGTTGCCTCATTAATACACAGAACTTTCAGGGTCCTCAGTCACCCTAAGCTTGTTTCTGTTTCTGTCTGGCTTTCTCACTTTAGCCATTGTAAATAGGTTGGAATGTTTCAGGTCCTGAGCCAAATATATCAAGTTATCTTTAGCCCCCTAAATAACCATTAGCCGGGCAGTGGTGGCGCACGCCTTTAATCCCAGCACTCCGGAGGCAGGAGGCAGGCGGATCTTTGTGAGTTCAAGGCCAGCCTGGTCTACAGAGCAAGATCCAGGAAAGGCGCAAAGCTACACAGAGAAACCCTGTCTTGAAAAACCAAAAAAATAAGTAAATAAATAAATAATAAATAAATATCCATTAATTGTCCACTGCTGTTTGTGAGTTAACCTCACCTTGACTATGGGATAAACATTTGGGAATATAGGTAGCTTTCACTAAGACACAATGTAAACATGTATGAAAGCATCTGAGGCTTGTTGCCCAGAGTTTCTGACAGTTCTGTAACATCCTAAGTGATGTGTACACCAATGTATTTGAAGATACTGATACATAACCAATTTTTTCTTGTTATTCTAAGATTTTTATGAAGCTATTATCATATTGGAACATGATCATTGGGATAACCTAACGCTGTGTTCTCCAGCCATAGTCACTTACATTCGGAGCAGAAATGAATTATGCTACTCCCTTTGATTTGAGAACTGCATTTTTATAAAGCATTACCACCCATTCTAATCCTCATATATTTTGGAGATCTGTGTGCTGCTTCAAACCTGGGGTAAGGTTCTGAGTCAATTACAATTATCTTCTTTTTTTTTTTTTATTAAGAATTCTTTTATTCAGCCGAGCGGTGGTGGCGCATGCCTTTAATCCCAGCACTCGGGAGGCAGAGCCAGGCAGATCTCTTTGAGTTCGAGGCCAGCCTGGGATACCAAGTGAGTTCCAGGAAAGGAGCAAAGCTACACAGAGAAACCCTGTCTCGAAAAACCAAAAAAAAAAAAAAAAAAAAAATTTTTTTTATTCATTTTGCATATCAATCACAGATCCCCCTCTTCCCTCCTCCCACCCCTGCATCCTCCTCCCCTGACAATCCACACCACATTCCCTCCTACAAGAAGGCAAGCCTCCCACCAGGGGCAGTCAGCAGAGTCTAGTCCATTCAGTAGAAGTCCAAGCCCCTCCTCCAGCTTCCATGCTGTGTAAGGTGTCCCACCACAGGTAGTGGGCTCCAAAAAGCCATCTCATGAACCAGAGATGGCTGAAAGACTTTTAAGAAATTGTTCAACATTCTTAGTCATCAGGGAACTGCAAGTCAAAATGACTCTGAGATAACATCTTACATCTGTCAGAATGGGTAAGATAAAAAACATGGATAACAGCTTACTTTGGAGAGGATGTGGAGCAAGGGGAACACTCCTCCACTGTTGATGGGAGTGTAAACTGGTACAGCCACTTTGGAAATCAGTATGGTGGTTTCTCTGAAAATTGAGAATCAGTCTTCCTCAAGACCCAGCTAGACCACTGTTGGGCATATACCCAAGGAATGCTCAATCATACCACAAGGACACATGCTCAACTATGTTCATAGTAGCATTATTCATAATAGTCAAAACCTGGAAACAACCTAGATGCCCCTCATCTGAAGAATGGGTTAAGAGAATGTGGTACATTTACACAATGGAGTACTACTCAGAAGCAAAACCAATGACATTATGAAATTTGCAGGCAAATGGACAGAACTAGAAAATATCATCCTGAGTGAGGTAACCCAGATTCAGAAGAACAAACATGGTATGTACTCACTCATAAGTGGATACTAGATATAAAACAAAGGATAACCAGACTACAACCAACATCTCCAGAGAAGCTAGCTATAACATGAATTGCTAAAGGTCTTATTATAAAAAACATGGAGCCTGATAATGAGGTGAAAGCTGAAAGATCAGAGGAATAGAACAAGCCAGTCACCAGCTCATACCTCACCAACTCCATGAATCCTCTGACTGAAATCCTCAGCCTGCAGAGAGTCTCAAGAGAGCAAGTTCCTGTTTTCTCAGACTGAAAGCCTCTGAGTACTCACCCAAAAGATCTCAGCTGAACTTCTTAAAAGCCTCTAGTTCCTGGTCCCCACACCTTATATACCTTTCTGCTTCCTGTCATCATTTCCTGGGATTAAAGGCATATGTCCTTCCCAAGCAAAGACATGACATCTCAAATGCTGGGAGTAAGGGTGTGTGCCACTACACCTGACTCTGTTCCCAGTGTGGCCTTTAACTCACAGAGATCCAGAGCAATCTCTGTCTCTCGAGTGATAGGATTAAAGGCGTGTGTGTCGCCAATGTCTGGCCTCTATGTCTAATCTAGTGGCTCGATCTGTCCTCTGATCCCCAGATAAATTTTATTTGTTAGAGCATAAATAAAATATCACCACAGCTAGCTAACAAGGAGGACCCAAAGTAGGACACATGAATTGTCCTGGGAAGGGGAAATAGATGAGATCTCTATTATCTTCTAAATTTCAAAGATTTTAGCATACTAGGAACATATCCATCCTAGCAAAGACAGTAATCATTGAACAATGCCTTCTTTTCCAAGCTGAGGTAATATCAAATCTGTTCAATGAAATTATTCCCAAATTAACATGGGCTTTTAGAATAAAGTAGGGAGAAAAAGTAGGGCTTGGGCCAAATTTTACTCCACTTATTACAAAAGAAACTCTGAATATGGGAAGCAAGTGTCTGTTTAGTGAGAGAGAGAACCAGAGCAGCAAGATAATTAGGCAGATTAAGGTTCCAGAAAGGAGAATGTGGAGAGATACTTGACAAACAGCAAGGAGTGATTTGTTCTACCTCCAGTTTCTTCTGCTAGGAACCACTATGGATTCAAGATTATACACTGGAGCACAGAGCAATAATGAGAGCCTTTTAAAAATTCCAGGGTTGGTACTCAACCTGGAAATGAAAGGACCTCAAGTGGGTGTGACTGATTTTCCCTTGAAGACTTTTTCTAACAAGGAAGATCCAGTTGGAAATTACTTTTAGAAGTCTATCAGAGCTAAAGCCCTACACTAAAACAGAGAAAGGACAAAAGGACCTCATTAGGCCTGTCTTGGTATTGAGCATGCAATGAATCTAGGAGCACTGTCAAGCACAATCAAATTCTTTGGAAGATACTCCAGATTTACTGTTTCTAGGAACAGAGAAAATCAGCGATGAGTAGAATCTACTCAGCTCACCTTCTGATTGGATTCATTTGAACATGTTTGGATGGGTTTTGGGAGGAATAGTGTATTAACATGAAAACATAGTGTCGAAGTTTGAAATTTTCAGTCCCTTCCACAGTGTTGTTGGGAATTTAACCAACAATACATTATTGCTGGGAGTTGGGTCCTACTCAGCAGTTTATAGATCTGTTCAGCTGGAGTGGATTTATGCCATATTGCAAAAAGCTCCTTTCAATGGGTTCTCTCCTTTGTTCCTCTATCATGTGGGAGATAGTGTCTTCCATTTCATACAATGCAAAAACTCCATCTTGGAAGCAGAGAATGCTCTCTCTACCTTCCAAAGTAGCTTTAGGTTTGTGAGAGAAAAAATTTACTGTTTTCCAAGTTTCCCTCCTCAAGTACATTGTTAAAGAAAATTGCAAGAGAGAGTGGTGTAGTTTCCAGGCTATGTGTTCACAAATATGTCACTAGACACATGAGGAAATATGTCCCATTATCATTAAGAAAACAAACAAAAAGCATATTAACAAAGAACAAGATTGGAATCTGCTCCTGTAATTAGATTAGGCTGATATCCAATATCACTCTTAAGACAGATATGTTCAAGAAAATACACAAAAAATTAAAAGATGCATCAGTGTCTTTCATGTCTGTCACTTAAAAATGGCCACAAACCAAACAGTGAGTGTTTGGAACACATTTTCTCTGACAGACCTCCTGCTTCCCCAGCAGATCATTAGCTCCATGCTGGTGTTTTCTTTCAGTATATTCCCAGCATATGTCACAGTGAGTAATGAAAGCTAAGGAAACCCGAATAACTCTTAATAAATAAATGAAACATTTTTGATGATTTTAGTTTTTCAATTCCCCCATAAATTAGTAGATTACAAATTAACTAGTAATAAAATATGTAAGAAAACATGCAAAGAAGGAAGAAAACCTGAGCATCGTATTAAATCATGTTATTCAAAATGGAGTTCATAACAAATGGGAATCTTACTATAATTCAGATGAAGGAATACCCTTTTAGCTAGTACAAGGAGCCTAGTTATCTCTTATTAATTAATCTATGCCTAAGGAATACTATAATGTCTCTCTAAGATGAAATATATATATATTCTTTTTTATTAAAGAGGCACTTTACAAGTGCATTATAGAATTCTTATAGGATTAATTCAAGTACCATATAGTTTCTTATAGAATTTAGTTCAATGATGAACCAGTTATTGTGGGGGATTCTGTCTTCATAAACTTTCAACCTACTAACATGACATCATGTATAAATGCTCAAAGACAGCGCAGTGTTCCTGAATGAAGAGCAAGGGATATTTTACATATGTTCTACTGAGCAGAATACATTTCGATAGTTTTTCATGTTATTATAGGATGCATAGGGATGATGTGCAACAGACTAGGTGCATGAGGAAAATACAGTGGAAAGCATCCAGGGAAAACTGCCTTCTCAGACAAACATCTTGTGCAGGAGGTAGTACTTTGAAAGGAATGTCCTGACATCACTAACCAAAAAAACCCAAAAAAAAAACCAAAAAAAAAAAAAAAAAGATACTCTATCCCTGAATCCTAAGGTTATCACAAAATGATTATTAATAAAAATGATTCTTTGGCCTTCTCACAATCCATTTTCTATGAAAAAAATGAAAGCACTTATTGATAAATCTTATAATACTAATTGTCTCAAATTGTTAGTTTTTATATCTTTCTCTTAAGACGAGAAATAGAAGCGCCTAGTTCCCATAAGCTATGAAACTTGGATTACTACAATATATCTTTACTGCCCATTCTTAATTTGGTTTCCACTTTTCATAGATGTTGACATCATAAAGATATCATCTACTTCATTTTCCTCATTCTGGTACATCGCCAGCCTCAGGCATTCAAGACTCACTCAACTTCTGTTTAAATCATTGAACCAATCTCCTTTTCTGATGTTAAACTTTCATCATCGTTGATTTAAATCTGGGGAACAGTGGACTATAACTCTTTACAACAGGACCAGATGTATCATGTCTAAGCTCACCAAACACTCCCTGTGCTTATTCTTGCTGCCATTGGAGTGGTGGTAATGGCAGGGGTGTTGGAAAGAGCAGGAAGTGGATTCTGGATGTACTTCTGAAAACATACTCACACATCATAAAAACTGACATAGAGAGTTTCCAATCTATACCCAATGAATATGTTAGATGATTTTATATCTACACTAGAAAAATTGTTAGACTTATTTCAGTGAACTACTTCATTTGTGTGGGAAGTAAAAGAAAATATCACTGCTGAAATTTGATAATATCATTACACCATTTTCTATAAATATGTATTTTATTTAGATAAACAGAATATGTACACATTTTATTGTGGTACTGTTCATAAGTCTCAATTCTGCCCAGAGTTAACTATGTGTTTTATATTTGCCCCAACATATGCAGAGAAAGGATACATGTTCCTTATAAGACTGATATACTATTGTCTCCCGTCAGGATTTTATACAAAATGGTAAGTCCTAGATCATAGCATATTCAAATCAACATCATAAACATTTGGAGGGATGTTGGTGCTAATCAGAAAATTACATATACTAATTACCTTTCAATATCCCCCCCAATAAAACAGGGTCTTAAATAAAACCTTGAGGAACAAATAATCTAAATAATGATATATTTCCATAATTACTAACTTGGGTGGGTTCTTTTTCTCCATATAAGACAGAAAATTGAATAAAAGTAATTTTAAAAATATATACTATAAACTTTTTAAAACAACAATATCCTACAATTACAAATATTTTCTGTCCATCTTTTAGAATACATTTACCATAACAAGAGACAATGCAATTTGTACAGCACTTCTGGTTAGTTTTCCTAATGCAGCAAATAATTTTCAAATATTACATCTGATTTCGTGGCTCTCTTTGGGACATATTTTTCACTTTTCCTAAATTAAATATATTTTGCCTTCTAGCAGTTGCTGCAGTAATTATAAACACGTTTATCAGCTAATATTTCTCTTACAATTTGCCCAAGAGCACACTGCATGTACATTTCTTGCTTAAAGAAATACTGAGTAAATTCAATGAATGTTATCCGTATATATGGTTCAGTTTTAAATACAAGCTAGTCACAGATCATAACACGCTAACATCAGGTTGAGTTTGAATGTCGGTTTGCAAGCTGTTCCTGGGTATAGAGGAATGAGACGAATCTAATAATGCCTGTACTCTGCCAGTCAAAACAGAAAAAACATAGATAAACAAAACATATCTATGTTCACCTTCATTATCCTTAAGTGTAAAGTTTGGGTTCACGGGTAGGCGCTCATCAAGGAAGAAATTAAACCTTGGTCCATTGGCAAAGTCATCTTTATCAGTGGCAGTGATGGTGTGAATAACCTAAAGAAAAGACAGACACTAACAGTAACTTTAATTTGTTTATTCCTTTGATTTAATTATACTGTCATTTTAGTTGTTGTAATTAACGAATTTTAAAGATCTATTTTCCAATTCAAGTGTTTAAAATTAAACACATTAAAGAACCAATTAACTGGCTTACCATCCAAGATTTTAGGAAAAGAGTTTTAGTTTAATTTATAAAAACCCACACTCTTATTTTACATAAAGATATACAAACAATTTGATTTTATTTCCTTTGTGTACCATGATACACTGGGGCTTATATTCTTATGACTCACAATTCCTTAAGGCTAAGTGGTTATAAAATTTCGGTGAAGCACATTTTTTTTAAACAGGAAGCATTTTGCATAAATATAACATTCCAGTGTCCCGGGAGAAGAGTGTTGCTATAGAGGTTGGTCTCTGTCCAAAAATGTAGGAACAACACAGCCCCGTCCTTAACGATTCAAGAGAAGCAAGAAAGGACAGTGTCGGCCCTAAATTTCCTATGAGAGAAAACTGAGTCCCATGAACTGTGACATGCCCGTACACTAGAACAGTGCTGTAGGTGACCACAGAACTTTCAGTGAGGCACTGATGAAATTTGACCTTTATGGTAGCTCCGGCAAAAGAGAGAATACGAATTCTAATTACCTTGACCAACACTACCCTAAAAATATGTACCCAAACAAATGAAAATGTGTGATGTTTCCTCTTTTAGAAATTATTATCCTAAATATTCAGATTATCAACTTCTTGTTTTCAATCGAAGAAAACACTAAAATCGGTTCTATTGATGATATAGAGTATGAAAACACAAAAATAATACAGCAAAAAAATCTAAATCCCTCTCTTTGTAATGAAAATATTGGTTGGTAAATGAGATAACTAAGACAAAATAGAAAAAAAATAGAACCAAGGCAATAACAATAGCCTGCCTTTGTGTCATGAGATGCAGGAAGTATTTATACTCTGGAAGTGGTAGATGATTTCCATACATTCTCAGGTCTCCCTACACACCCCTGCCATCAGTCATCAACCCCTGAGATTTCTGTGGGAAAGAATTCCTCAGCCTCCATCCTGATTTGCAGAGAAAGAAATCTCTATGGTGCTTTTGTAATTTATTTCATTCTAGAGGATTTACTTTAGAGATAAAAGTTCTTCCTGCTGTTTTACTCTTCCATGTTAAGTACAACTCCTTCTCCACATAGATTCCTTTTTCCAGTTTGACTTTTGATTCCAAATAGACAAATGCGCTGATGAAGAATCAAAAGCAATCTCAACTGCACAGAAAGCTTCAAATAGAGTTCAAAATGTTGTGCCGACTGAGCAATATATTTGCATTCTCTACACATCGGTTCTTACTTAATATAATCTAAGTGAAAATCATGTTTTATTTTAAAATTTGTTTTCAGGGTTAAATACACTCAAACATCACACCTCATGTCTTAGTGCCCAATTCACTCACAGGCAGCAGGCACATGCACACTGAAACACACGCATGCACTCTCACATGCTCATGCATTTATTGTACACACATTGACAACATACAAAATATATATTTCTTTTATCATGTTTCAAAACTAATCTTATACCCATGATGTTCATTATGATTCTTTAGTTTTTAATACTACTTTCCTTGAAATATTTTTTAACATTATAATCTATTTGCCAATTCAGTTGTTAACTAAGAGTAGAATTTTGGAAGGATAGGCAAAGAACAATTCATCTAGACAAACTGAGTATTTTATTTTGTGTTTACAGGGAGTATCATTTTCTTTACTAGTCATTTCATAATAAACTTATAAATAAGTTGAATATGTTCTAAATCCTAGAGTCATAAGCTCCTTTGTGGTAATTCTGGGGTAATTAATCTTGCATTGTGTTCTCTATTTTTTTAGTCTTTCTATAATATCCTTTCCATTTTTACACAAATAATTTTATATTTGAACTCAACAAGGAGCTCATTAATGACATCTGTTGGCTTGAAACAACCTCCAGTCACACCCACGGTACAAACAATATTACAATGTGCTTCTCATGTCCTGTGCACCTGATACTTTTGCATTATTGATAGTCAAGGGCAAGCATATTTACATTTTTATTCACTTAATTTTGTAGTCATCCTTTCCTCTCCTTTGTACTTATGACTTCTTTTTATCCATTCGTCTATGTAATTATTACTTCATTATTCCTTTATTAAAATATATGAGTAATCCATGTTGGGTATTTTATATCATTTTAAAATCTAGCACATAGCTAGACAACTGACAGTTCTCCATAAGCAATATTTTCAGGGTTTGTATTTTATTCACAGCTTTGAGGGCTTTCTATTTCTGTGATTGCAGGGCAAGGTGCAATCTCTCACAACTTGGTTTTGATTCTCATGTTTTCCTGGATTCACACAAATGTTCTCAGTCACGAAGCCAAGCTTGGATTAATGCATGATATATTTTGGTTATTTTTTAAGATGTGAAAGACAGAAAGCCATAGAGCTGATTTACCTTTTGAAAGTGGAATCCACTTGATAGTCACTAACTACAAGCTAACAGATACTAAGAAAATTTTGACAATATCTGAAAACAAATGTCACTGTTTTTAAAATTGTATTGACTATTGTGTATTGATATGAGGGTATATTATTAGGAAAAATTCAATATCCTATGTTTAAATGAATATAAATTTTCTCCCTGGAAATGCACTTTTATATTTTTCTTTGGTTACTTCATTTTTATTTTTCCATATATACTGAGCCAGTACCTTGAGTCTGGCCCATGGTGTAATAAACAAGCAGTCTACTAGAGAGGTACATTGCTTGCTGCCTACAATTTTGTAAAGTGCACTAACCTCAGCCCTCACACTCAATATGGAGTCCTAAGAAACACTTAATATGCTGTTTAAGTTAATCAACGATTTTGATTGTTTATCAATATCAAATCCTATATGAGATCACCAAACCTCATTTTATAATAATATGAACCTTTGTAGGTTAGGTGGATTGAATCATGATAGACTATAAATCTGTAATCAAACATGTTATATTTTCATATGAAGTTACATAATTAATAAGATGTATGTGATATGACAGAGGCTATGTAAGTAATAATTTTTGTTTCATTTTCATATATTTTCTGATATAGGTTAGGCTATCCTGGGCTTCTATCTTTTTATGTAGGATGGAGGAATGGAGACTTCAGATCCTCCCACCTCCACCTCCTTCATGCTGAGATTACATGCATGGGACATCACACCTAATTAATTCCTGAGCTAGCAATAGATCTCAAAGCTTCTTCGTGCTAGACAAGCACTTGCCCAACAGACCTATATTCTTAGCCAAGAAATGACTTTTAATGTTAGCTAACCCTGAGCTTGTTCTTTAATATAAAGTAAAAAGACAACAGTATATTTGATATTAACAAAGGAAGTTTCCAGTTTAGGCATATGCATGCTTTTGGATTCACAGTGGTTTGGGAATTGACTACAAATTTCATGCATACCCGACTTTCTGTTTGATGTGGTTTAATGTGGAGTAACGCATTGTTGCTATTTATATTGGTGTTTGATTTGACCTGATCTTGATATTAAGCAAGTTTAGACCTTTACAAAGTGAATGTTTCTACCATAGCAACATCCCAATACATTTTGGTGCTCAACACCCTAACAAGAAGATCTTCAACCTTATAAACAACTGTTGCAGACTCTGTGTTATTCCCCTTCAAGGAAAACATAAATAGACTTCTGCAAAATTATTACAGAACTCAAAGTTTAAATACTATCATATGTCAATTCTGGGACAACATTTATGAAATTCCATCGAAAATGCTATCATTCCATCCAGAATGCAACAGAGAAAACTGAAATGTCCAGAAGGGTTTATCTGTTAGGGGCAAATCACAGAGTTCAAAAGGATCAGTGATGATTCACTTAAATATTGTGAAAACTATACTTAAAGATACTTTTTTTTTCATCAGAAGGTAATGTTCACTTTGATACCAGAGTTGGAAACACGCCAAACATCTCTCTCTCTCTCTATATATATATGTATATATACTTAAAGGTATATATATATATATATATATATATACATATATATATATATATATATATATATATATACTAAGTTTTTCCCAGGAAAAATTTTAATCAGATGATTAAATCTGATTCAAAGGACAAATATTACATGTGTCTTCTCATTTTGAGTACTAGATTACTAAACATTTCTTTTAGGGTAGTTTGATTAGTTCCTTGAGAATTTTATTTTGATCATATCACTCCATCCCTCAGCTCCACATGAGCTCTTGGTTCTTAATGGGTATAGAGAAGTAAATACATATCATTACCAATCAACTAGAAGCTATCTAGGGTTCCTAAGGGAACTAATGGAAACTAGGACAAGAAGGGGGTTGGTAGGAGCATGTGGGGGATGATGAAACCATATTTCATACTCATATATACATGACCTTACGAAATCAAGTCAAGAAGATAAAAAAATAAAATAAAATGCAAGAGAACACCATGATGATCGAAATCTAGCAGGCTAGCAATGCAGTGAGAGGAGAGATTTCTTAAAGGTACTGACAAAGTGAACTTCCACATGCACAAGTAGGGAGCAGTGGAGAAAGTCTGGGTCTGAAATCCAGTCAAAACCAGTTCACATATGACCCATGTGAACTGACAAACTGATTATTTCTGAGCATCATTTCTTCCTACTTCAAGTATTTGGCCATGAGCCAGTATGTATATGCTATACTACTAAAAGGGAACATACAATATTTCTGAACTTCCAAATGGTTTCACAACCTCAAAAGGTATTTATGTATACAATTAAAAGATACACATTTTCATAGGTGCTCAGTGTGGTGGCACATGTCTTTTTTTTCTCCTGCCAGCCTTTGGAGGTAGTGACAGGAGGATCTCTCTGAATTCCAGGCCTGTGTGGTCTATACAGCAGGTTTCAGATCACACACTGCTACACAGTGAGACCCTGTTTCAAAAGTAAATCAAAATTAACTATGATAGTATAATAATGTAATAAGTAGCATTTGGGTTTTCACTCAGAAAAAAAGTTGACTTTTATTAAATTAGCTTTATTAAATGCTTTGTATTTACCTACCTGACCTGATTATTTTTTTTCCATTTTAGTGTATTGTCTTTCCTTTATTTGGTTTAATCAATGCACCATTTGTGACACCTTAATTGTATTCAGAATGGAGATCAGCACTATGTAGAAAAATGAACATTAATACCAAAAGCTGTCTACTAATGTTATTGAAAGATGAGTAACTGCTGTAATATTTTTTCTAGTCTTTGCTGTCATTCTCTTTGAAGACAGTGTTGTGGAGATATCCTTTTTACATGCAATCCATTTAGTTAAAAAAAAGTAGGCAGTCTTTCTAAGCTATCTAAAAATTAAAAATAAAGAAGTAAATGCATCAATTCAAAATTTTAAAGTCATATAATTTTAATTTTTTACTAGCATTCTATACGCACAAATAGTATAGTTCTCCTACACTATTTGTGATACTGTAGTTTACTTTCTCTCTTTTAGTTTTCTTGCCATGATCTTCTATTTCTATGAGATCTTCAATATTTTTTGAGAGAGGTGGTCTAGCTCCATTTCATTTATTAGTGTTCATAAATAATCTGTTTCTATGTCATATAGCTTAATCTATTGTAGTATCAAAAATAAATGTATAATTTAGTTTGCATTGTTTTATTTTCTTTCCATAATATGAATTTGAATTAAAATTTTGCCAATAACTATGGAATAATTTCTGTGTATTTGATATGGTATATGTGCACCATCATTCTTATTAAATATTCTTAATAATTTTCTATTTTATTCTTATAAAAGAACATTTAGCTATATATTCCAGAGGATAATATTTGGGTAATATTTTTAACTTTCAACATATAATATAGCATAAAAAGAATGAGGAGAAATATATTTTTCTAATATTTAAAACTTTGTAGTCTAGCCAATATTAAAAATTTGGTATACATTTTGTGAAAAGTTGAAAATATGTATCAATATAATATGAGAATAGCGTATTTCCCATTACATAAAGCTTGACAATCATGATACCTAGTTTGCAATATCACTGTCAAAATGGTATGTGAATATAATATCTATTGCTGAGATGAATCCTCAGACTACCCCACTGTTTATGGTTTTGCATCTATTTCTTCTTCAATTTAAAATAATGTATATCTAAATGCATCATTGAATGCTATTTTGTGTACAAACTTTATTATGATAATGAAATCTGCCTCTAGATCATTTTATTTGATAAAGTTTATTTTTCTATGATTGCATATACATGTGTATATCTATAAACATATGTATGTATTGAAATTTTTTTATAATTTCCATCTTTCTTTTAAGATAGGATAACAGTATCTGTTATGTAACAGACTATTAACTTTTTTCCATTGGAATTTCTTTAGGTCACAGCACTCTGTACATACTGAAACAAGGAAAGACTCAACATTATCCTACCACTAATAGCCTAGTTCTGTGTATATGTACATGGATTACCTCATTTTTTAGAGTAACATGGTTATTTCTTTATCTTTTTTTATTTTCTAAGAATCAATATATTTTCTTCCTTTGAAATAAATACAAACCAGTTTGAAAGGTAGGGGATTCTATGGGAAAAAGAAAAGTAGAGACATGCTCCATTCTTTTTTTTTAATCTTATTTCTAATAAGTTTGTGCTTTTTTCTTGTAGTAAGAACTATTTTCATTTATGGGATTTTCTTGGATTTATTACTGAGGAACATGTAATGAAACTATAATTAATGGCTGTCTCCATGTTTTGTCAATTTTAAGTTATTTTTTATTTTTGTTTTTATCTTTTCTCATGAAACATCAGCTCATAGTATTATTCTTGCTTTGTTTGTGTTATGTGTTCATTTTAAATTTCATACTTAATATCAGGAGAAAGATAGGTAGTTGTATAAAATTACACATAAATATTTCATGCAATCTCTTCTGTTTCCCATAGAAATAAGATATTATGCAATGGTGTCACCATGTATGTTTTGAAATTAATGAGGACATGACTAGGAACACCCATATCATCTTAATAATATTACATCATACTATCATATTTGGGGAGGGGTCACATCTCCATCTTTATTCCCTGTCCTTTAACCTCCAGCTAACAATAATATGTTTTCTGGCTCCTCTATACTCCTGTGATTCTAAAAGTCACCCAGTTTAGACTAAACATAAACATATATATTGATCTGTCAGTATTAAGATGAGTAACCAGTTTACATGCTAAGACGCTTCTATTGATTATTTTATATATATGCATATAAAAATAAATACTATTTCATCATGAGCTTCATAAAATTTTAAGTAATTTTGAGTGGTGTACTCCTTCTGATGAACCCACATAGGTTCAAAGTTGTTTAATGCAGTACTTTGATACTTTCTCCCTTACTGGATTTACCTGTAGCTGACAATTTTTAAGGTGGACTGCAAGAATACACATCCTTTTCTAATCCCTTTTCCTTAAGTGTGAAAAAAACCCGTGTCTCTCATTATCAACCAAATCTGCCAACCAAATCTGCCAATGGAACTGATGATTACAGTGTGGAAGACAACTGCTTTGCTATGTGTAGGAGGAGCTCACTTTATGCCGCAGACAAAGTAAGCAACTGGCTTTGTAGAGAAAATCCATGTGGCAAGAAACTAGGTATGGTGTCTCCCGATTGTGGGGCCCGTTAGTGGTTAAGAAAACACCTAGAATTCTTTGAGGGATTGCTAATGGGAAAGTGAAGCTGCAAACAATTTGGAGACAATTTATAGAATCCCAAGAATTGGCTGAAAACAAGAATGCCACCGTGATGAGAGTCTTGTGAGAGCCTTGGTAGACTCAGGGTAGCCATACATTAGTGAGGGTGAGTCACAGTAAATGCGATAATACAAGCACTTTTATTTTGGCTCTGGGTTTTACATATTTTGTCATACAGAACATAAGATTAATGAACATTCCCCTTCTAATGGGTGGCACCGTGCATCCAGTCTCCTTCCCTGTCTATTGTTCTTTACTTTCCCCATCCCATAATGCATAGGGGCTCTTCATAGTATGTACAAACTCAAATGTGTACACACACACACACACACACACACACACACACACACACACACCTTTCATAAACAACATTTCATCATCATGTTTTTTGTTCCAAAAGTGAATTGTTCCAGACTCTCCTCCCCAGATACAGTCGCTAGGCTTCATCAGACCATGAGAGAACACTGCTACTCATTGAATACAGGGCTGTACATAGACCACTCAATGCAATTTAATTGACATATTGAATGGATCATACCTAAATGAGTTCATTTTCTGAATTACACTGTAATGCATAGAAAATTCATTTCCTACAATGCTCAAAAATTTATTTGTACTTAAAACCTTGTAAAACTGTCGTCACTGAGCATAAAAATGACACTGAGGGATTTGGGGGATAATACCTAAGAATAATAGAAATAAAGCTGCTTATTCTTCTTCCATTCAGGAGGTAGGAAGAAAAGAATTAACTTACCTGACCAGGCTTAGAATTCTCACAGACAACAATATCATATTCCCTGGCAAGTTCAGGTGGATTGTCATTGACATCCAGAACTCTAATGCCCACGGAGACATGGCTCAGTAAATCAGGATTGTCTGCAAAACACACAGGGATGTATTTAGTATTTCAATGCACACTTTAGAGCTTTGGCTTACAGCAAATCTCCTTAATGCTGTGGCTTGCCTCTAGCTTCGTATGCTTTAGTGGGACTTTTGGCAAAAGACAACTATATGAAGCCTGTCTCTGCTAGAACTCATTAGCTTATAGAAAAGAATGAAAAATGAACACCACGGCTTGACATGAATACCAAAATGATGTTTTGCTTTGTTTTTTTCCTATCAAGGAAATTACATATTATTCAGGAGCTGGAGTGAGAGAAAGTTGTCAGAACTCATGGCAAGCTGTCAGAGCGTAAGAGATGACAATTGGTTTTAACAGTACCCCAAAAAGAGCACAGAAAGCAAAAAAAAAAAAAAAAAAACACAGTGTGTAAAACACTCAAGGTCTAAATTGTGAGTAAACTCAGAGAAAGCAGTAGTTGAGATTTTTATAACACATACGCTCACATTCTTATAGGGAACTCTGTGTAGTTTGTAAAAAGAATGTTCAATTTTAATAAAAAAGTAACAAGAAATTGAGACATAACAAACATATTTGAAAACATTATATTCTATATTATAAAATATGCCTTAAACTTAGTCTTTGCATTTTCCAGAAAGTTTATTAACTCTATAATTCAGGATAAGAGAAAAAATATTTATTTTTTTTTCTATTCTGTTTCAAAGCTAAAAATTAAGAAATCCTTGCAGGAAAACTGAACCTTCCATTGTCTTTAGCTGTTTTGGTTTTGATCTATCTTTATTTTTCATTTTCTTTCTAATTGCTGCTATGTCCTTATGAGATGTATAACAAGAAAACCATACATTAAATGTTGACTGGCAAGAGTATTTAAACTTTGGAAATCTGTTAATACATCCATGAAAAGGAAAAATTAACATATTCTACAAAAGGATAATTTAAATGCTTATGAAGAAGACACTAGTAATTGCAACAAAAAATTAAAAAGGTGAATCTCAATGTCCAGCGTTCAAATTTTTCACGCTGATACATGATTATTTCATCTATAAAGTCCATGTTCAAGAAAATCAATGCCATAATGCAAAAGTAATTGCAAAATTTGTATATTAAGTGTTCAGTAAATTTACAGTAGTGTTTTCAGTTGTACTTATAAGTATCCATGGCTACATGCAGCTCACAAGATAAGGGTGGGATATATCAAAAAGGAAATGAATAATTTAAATAAAATTATAAACCAAATATATTTTAGGGAAATTTTTAGAAAGAGAAAATATTTGGCATGTTATCATCGATAGTTAATGAAACATGTAAATTCACACAAGTGTAATTTACTCTAGAAAATATTGTCCATGAGAAATGTGTCCCAGGCATAATGGTGGACACCTTTAATCCCTGCACTTGGGAGGCAGAGGCAGGTAAATCAAACAAAGCAAAACAGAACAAAAAGTGTTTCATCTTATGTTTTATCATTTAAAATACTTTGACACTAATACAATGCAATCTTCCTAATGACTAATGACAGACATTACATATCTGTAGACTAAATAAAATAATAGTTAAACCACTCCTCTAACTTACTGAAGAGAAGTCTGCTGTGGTGAATATAAATAGATACTCACACATACATACATACATACATACATACATACACATATATATGTACATACATGCATAAACATATATATATACACACATACATACATATATATATATACATACATGCACACATATACATACTTGAGAGCTGTGTAGACAGAGAAGTGGAGAGGGAAGGGAGAGTGTCTTAGTTAGGTTTCTATTGCTGTAATAAACATATGACCAGAAACACCTTGTGGAAGAGGGAGTTTATTTGGCTTACACTTCCACATCAAAAGTTCAACATCAAAGGGACTCAGGGCAATAAAGAAAAGCAGGGACTGAAGCAGAGGCCATGGAGGATTGCTGCTTTCTGAACTATTCCAAATGTGTGCTCAGCCTGCTTTTATATATAACCCATGCACACCTGCCCAAAGATGGCACTGTCACAGTTGGCTGATGCCTTCCAAATCAATTAAAAAAAAGTTGTACAGATTTGCCTCCACACCAATTTGATGGAAGAATTTTTCTTGGTTGAGGTATCTCTTCTGAGATAACTGTAGCTTGTTTCAAGTTGATAAAACAGTAACCAGATCAAAGATGAATAATTGTAAATAAATAGAAGTTATCAATCTAGCAAACTAATTAAAGAACACATATAACCACTGAACATAGAAATGGAAAACAAGAAATAAAGCACAATCCCCGTGCATTCTAATGACAAAACTAACAAATATTCAACATAAAATGTTCTTAATTATGAAAACTAACAAGCCTAATTAACCAAAGATAAAGGAACTGAAGAATAAATCTAATAAAATATGCGGGCAATCTATATCCAGGAGGTTTTATTGAATTTTATTACAGAAGAGCTAACACAATTAAGATCTCTATTCTGTCTGTGGTTAAGGAGACAGAATAACATAAGCAAGACTGCTCTTTGCAGATCGATGTGTGGATTCAATATAATTAAATACAACCTCTGCAAACTTCTCATCAAATCTGAAATTTGATTCGAAGTTTCATAAGCACAAAGGTTACTTGGACTTTCAGGGGAAATACACAGTAAGAGACTAGCTGTATGATTCATCGAAGCTTCTTTATCATATCAAAACTAGGTACTGTGGCATGGTCAGGGAGACAGCCAAACAGAAACAGAAGCAAATGTAGGGTGACTGATGACCCTGCAAGTTCTCCAAAATAATGAACGTAAGGAAGATCAACTGAGGGGGACCATTTCATCAAGGCAAGATTTTCTACTCATTCTACTCAGGGTCTGCATAACAGAGAAATAAAAGTGTTAATGCTGATATGCATTACAGTGTTAAGTTGACATTGACCAGTTTTACACTGAACCTTAAAATATATTTTGAGGGACATAAATGTATATCCTTATGTACACATACATTTAGAAAAGGTATTAACATGAACATATGACTAAGATGAAAATTTCCAAAAGCCAGGATGTAATAGTCATGAATGTAAGAGTGGCAAGCTTGAAGTAAGGGATTATAACATTCTCTCAGTTCGACAAAGAGTATATCTGTATATAATAAAATTATGTAACATAGGAAAGCTCAAATGATACAAAACAAAGGAACAGTATAAAGCCTGTTTTGTTTACATAATGTTCTTAGAAGTAACACTAGTTAATAGTTGAAATAAACTTAAAGTCACATTACTTGTTTGTATGTAGGTATTTATGTTTGTTTGTGTGTCTGTGTGTGTATGCTTGTTTGCACGTGTGTGGGGCTCATGTGCAATAGGGTTTGTGAGGAGGTCAGACTACAACTTAGAGGAGTCAGTTCTCTCCTTCCACCTTCTGAGACTGAGGATGAAGTTCAAGTGTTCAAGCTTGACAGCAGGCTACTTTAATGGCTGAGCCATCTGGCTGAGTCTCTCAACATGAATTCTTAAATAAAGGTATTTATTTAAAATCTGTTTATCAGTATCTTATGAATGTCTTCTTTGAAGACGTTAGAGAACACACTAAATTTATTAAACTAATATAAAACATGTTACATGTAATATATATATATAGTTTTCTACAATTCATTCATGCAATTACCAAAAACCATTATTTTATCCTCTATACATAGTAAAAGATAATGGGATACCTGTAAATTATTCTAAGTATGTTATATCATACAGATAAAATAAATACATATTTGACTATGCTATTTAAATTCTGACTTAATTTTGTATGTATTTATTGTGTGTGTGTTTTTTGTGGGGGTAGCAGCAGAGTCAAGATGTTGTCCTGTAGCCAGGCTACATTGATACTTACCATGGAAGCTAGTTTGACAAAGTATTCCAAGTTTCTTCCTCTGCCTTCCAAGATCATTACAGCCATGTGTCGTGCACATTTTATATACTATAAAATTCTGACTGTCAAAGTAAATTAATGCTATGGCCTTTGTTTGAAACATATTTGGCATATGAATCTATGTTTAGTGTTTTATTTCATATTCTAAAGTTATTTTTTGTTTTGAATTTTTATGTTATAATATTGGAAAGATCTAGTTTGTACAAAGTACCTTGGCAAAGCCAGGATTATTAACATTTGTTGGTATTCATATTTCTGGTCTTGTATTGCCACATATTTGCATATATTTTCTATCCTAAAATTATCTATGAGTTTTCATGTTTTTAATAGCTCACATTCTGAGCAAATGAAAGGATCCCAGAAACTATTAAGAACACTGCGGTAACACAGCCTTAGTACATCCTGGTAGCTTTCTCCTATGCTTAGCAGGCAGGGTTGAAGCAACTTCATTGAAAATAGAAAAGGAGCTTTCTATGAACAGATTCTTCATAGATGACATCTCCAGTAATAACTTAGAGAAAAGAGAGAGCAGTTCTTGCCTATAATACCCTGTGCTTCCATGCCTGCCTGTCTAGTTTATTTTGTTGTTGTTGTTGTTGTTTGGCAACTGGAATATACTTGAATCCATTCCACTTGAAACTCAACCACTCAAGATTGAGAAATGACTGCATCCGGTTCCCTCTGTTGTTGGATGAGGTTTCTAGCACGACATTTAGGGTGTTTGGCCATCCCATCACCAGAGTAGGTCAGTTCGGGCTGTATCTCGACCATTGCCAGTAGTCTATTGTGGAGGTATCTTTGTGGATTTCTGTGGACCTCTCTAGCACTTTGCTTCTTCCTATTCTCATGTGGTCTTCATTTATCATGGTCTTTTATTCCTTGTTCTCCCTCTCTGTTCTTGATCCAGGGGGGATCTCCCGCTCTCCTAAGCTCTCTCAGAGATCCTTGACCAGGCCCCAAGTGGAGCTCCAGGAGTCTAATTGGTGAGAAAGAGGAGGGTTTGTGTGAGCGAGAATTGTTGAGACCAAGATTAGAAAAAGCACAGGGACAAATAGCCAAACGATTGGAAACACATGAACTATGAACCGATAGCTGAGGAGCCCCCAACTGGATCAGGCCCTCTGGATGAGTGAGACAGTTGATTAGCTTGAACTGTTTGGGAGGCATCCAGGCAGTGGGACCGAGACCTGTCCTCAGTGCATGGGCTGGCTGTTTGGAATCTGGGGCTTATACAGGGACACTTGGGTCAGCCTGGGAGGAGGGGACTGGACCTGCCTGGACTGAATCTACCAGGTTGAACTCAATCCCTAGGGGAGTCTTTGCCTTGGATGAGATGGGAATGTGGGGTGGGCTGAGGGGCAGGCGGGGGTGGGGTTGGGGGGAGGGGGAGAACAAGGGAATCCGTGGCTGATATGTAAAATTAAATTATAAAATAAAAAAAAAAGATTGAGAAATGACATTTACTATGTGAGGTGCTCCCCCCAACAGTCCTAATGCTAAATAATTAGGCCACATTATAATCGCTAAAATAGAATCATTTAGGTCAGACAAGTAATTCTTCTTTATGAACACCTTCTCTCATGCTGATTCAGAATAAGCTGTATGCTTAAACTAAGCACATTGAGAAAGTGTGTGAGCACACTGTCTACATGTTTAGTCAAGAAAACATTGTGTGAGACACTGAATAAGAATAATTCAAGCAGGGTGGTGGTGGCACACGCCTTTAATCCCAGCACTCAGGAGGCAGAGCCAGGAGGATCTCTGTGAGTTCGAGGCCAGCCTGGGCTACCAAACGAGTTGCAGGAAAGACACAAAGCTATACAGGGAAACCCCGTCTTGAAAAAACAAAAAAACAAAACTAACAAAAAAAAAAAAAGAATAATTCAAAAGAGAAACAAGAATGATGGGAAAAGTTTAACTTAATTCCAAGTCCAAATTGAAAACAGTTTATTAAGAGTAGGGTGGTATATAAAAACGTACCTTAATTCCATGTTATTTTGAATAAACATAATTTTAATTAATTATGTGTTTGTGAACTGGGCCCTTCCTCTGATTCTTTTTTCATTATTTACATTGGTCCCTGAGCTAACTTCATCCCGATTGTCAAACATCTTAGCGTCAAATGTGTTTGTATGTGCTACGAAATGTTTGTAAGACTAATTTAGAGATTTTTTTAAACTGCTAATGTAGTATTTGTTCTTGCATTTTTTCTTTTTTATGTCTTATTTCTAGAAATAGGATTGTGTGTCCTTCTTATAATATTTTAAATAAAGTGCATTATTACCAAAGATACTCAAATATGACTTCAAGCACTCTACAATGCCTGTAAACTTACAAATTTGCTATATTTAGGTCTTAATTGGTGCATTATTTAATGGCTTGTTTCTTTTTTTTTTTTTTTTTTTTTTTTGGTTTTTCAAGACAGGGTTTCTCTGTGTAGCTTTGCGCCTCTCCTGGAACTCACTTGGTAGCCCAGGCTGGCCTCGAATTCACAGATTCGCCTGGCTCTGCCTCCCGAGTGCTGGGATTAAAGGCCTGTGCCACCACCACCCGGCTTAATGGCCTGTTTCTTATAAGTTGCAATTAAGGCATCATGCAAATATTGTAATGGTGACCATGGGAGAAAGTAGAATGGAAAGGTCAATCACATCAATGCAAAAATCATAAAAGAACAAAAAAAATGTGATGTTACCAATTCTCTAGTCCTTCTTACAATATGTACATATAATATGCAAATGATCCATGCCTTACAGACCATCGGTGTAGCACGAACTCACATATGCAGGCAGTTCTCTGTGAGTTCAAGGCCAGCCTGCTCTACAAAGTGAGTTCCAGGACAGCTAGGACTGCTACCCAGAGAAACCCTATCTCGAAAATTAAAAAAAAAAAAAAAAAAAAAAGAGAAAGAAAAAGAAAAAAAGTTTACAGCCTTTCTTTTTTTCCCTGTCATATGAATCTCACTGTTTTATTCCTTGTGTTGGTGCTTAGCTTTTCATGCTCCTTCTTTGCCTCAGAATCACATCTGGACAAATGTCTATAAGTGTTTTGTTTGCTTGTTTTTTTTTTTTCTTTTTTTACCTTCATTTCTGTGAAATGCCTTCTCTTTTTCTTAGCAGATGTTGGCAGAGCAGGAACTTTTTTTTTTTTTTCTCTACATGTCCCTGTGGTTCATTTTGACCAATAAGAGGAACTACAGTAGTTATTTTCTGTTTGTTTAATAATGCTTTCCAATGTTCCCTTTAATTCTCCATTAAAAAATCTTTTGTATTTACTCTTAGTGTGTGTGTGTGTGTGCATGTGAGAGAGAAAGAGAGACAGACAGACAGACACAGAGAAAGACAGAGATCAAGATACACAGGCATGTGCACACACACACACAGACAGAGAGAGACAGATACAGAGACAGACACAGACAGAGAGAGACAGAGACAGAGAGATGAGAGAGAGAGAGAGAGAGACAGAGACAGAGACAGAGACAGAGACAGAGAGACAGAGACAGAGAGAGAGAGAGAGAAAATGCATTCAGATGCATACTATGCTGCACTCCAGGAGGTCAATGGACAGCTTCAGTGTGTCAACAGTTCTTTCCTCCCATCTTGGGCTCTTGAATTTTGACTCAGGTGTCAGGCCTTGTGGAAAGCACTTTTATTTGCTGAGGCAAACCTATATTTACCTTAAACTTGTTTCATTAATAAAACTACCTCTGTAGTTATGAGAGGCCAATGTGGCAAAGAGTCCCTCGTTTTTTCCTCTCTCACTTTATTTGATCTTGTTTTAACATCAAGAAATCAAATATTATTTTAAATAATGTATTATTATAGATAATTAATATGATTTTTTATATCTGATTGAAATTTCAACAGGTAAATACAATGGTCTACAATAAATCAGTGAATAAATTGTATATGACTGAAAATTAAACTAAATCCACATGTATAAATTTTCAAACAATGAAAGATAATATTTTACAAAATAAAATATATGTGGTTTAAAAATACAGAAAGGCTGGGTGGTGGTGGCGCACGCCTTTAATCCCACCACTTGGGAGGCAGAGCCAGGCGGATCTCTGTGAGTTTGAGGCCAGCCTGGGCTACCAAGTGAGTTCCAGGAGAGGCGCAAAGCTACACAGAGAAACCCTTTCTCAAAAAACCAAAATAAATAAATAAATAAATAAATAAATAAATAAATAAATAAATAAATAAATAAAAATACAGAAAGAGGGAACTTACAATTAAAGCATCCAAAATACAACTCATGCACCCATTCTATGTTTTTTCTGTGAGCACACTGTAAGTTTATTTATTTCATAGTCATTCGTCCAAGCCCCAGAATGAAATGAAATACTTAAGGGGGAATCCATTTTCTTCAGGACATGGTTTCGTGCAATTTACACACAAATCCAACAATTCCCAGTAGGTCTTCTGTCTTATTGCTAGACAGTAACATAAGTTAGAGGCTTCACATTTAAGCTGTGCCTTTGATCTTGGAGAAATGAACACTGTCTTTGTTCTGTAAAGCATAACTCCAGAGTCAAAATAATTCACTCTTATTTGAAATTAGGGAATCTAACTGTTCACATTGATTATAAAATAAATTAGAATCTGTCCTTTAGCTGTGCAAAGATGACGTAATAGGTCAAATCAGTTAGATTAAGAAAACCTAGCTGAAGTTTGTCCTCTGATGTTTCTAATATTTCTGAATTCTACCAATTATTTTCCATTTTAGTGTCCTTACTCATAATAACTGTGAAAAATTTTTTAGCTTTCATCTTCATAGAATGTAAAAATTCATTACATGATCTGCTCTTGTGCTCTCCTTTGAACTTGCGTTTACAGTGATGCTTCTGTGCTGCCTAGAACTTGACCAACAGGCTTCAGGAATATTTATTTCTGAAGAGAAACCCAAGTGCATCATTAGCAGGAGAGGTCTGACCTTTGTACTGTTTTATTTTCTGATGAAATAATATAAATACAATAAAATGTTATTATAACATCATCAATAACAGATAATAATCATTTGGTTAATTTTGGGAAAATGGAAATTATGGGAAACATTTTAGGAAACAGTAGTATTATCTTTTAAAATATTTACAAATTATGTATTTGTAGTATTTGTAGGAATGATTATTCACCAACACCCAATTTCTCCAAGAAATGACAACATTTATATTTTAGGATGTATTTACATTGTTTAAAACTAATGCCAGGTGCTTATGTAAAAGTCATATATTGAGACACCCAGGAAGCTGAAATTTGACTTATGTGGAAAAATAGGCTGAAACTTTTTTAAATATTTCAAAAATAGCAATGTTTCTTCTTTGAAATTCCTTGAGATTTTACAATTGCCTCATCCTTTTCGGAATTGTATCACCTAAAATAAATCAAGTTACATCGTCCAGCTGAAGAAAATTTTAAGCTTACAGTAAGGAAATCTATAAACCTTGATTACTATTGTGTACTATTTAAATCAATTGCCTAATTACAATTCATTTTCTGGTTCAGAAGTAGAACTCCAGAAAACAACCTTTTCCTTTTCAGTTAGAAGAGGCAGCTGATGGCTTTCTCATGTCTTACTATGGATATCACAAGTTATCTTGGAACTAAGCAAATGGTCAAATGATAATATCAGAAAGTTGATGATCTGAAAGAAATCTATGATTCTTGAGAAAAAAAGACACAAGGACTAAGCCCTGGGCTCCCTGGAACTTAGATGAAGTGGATTATAACCCAGCAAAGAGGCTGGTTATTGAAACTTAAAGGTGTTAATTCCAAAAGAACCCATCATAACTAAATTTAGACATTCTACATTTGTTGTTGTTGTTGTTTATCTTTATAAATAAGTCCATATTTTTATGTATATGTGCGAGCACATGGTCCATGAGTGGAGTATCTTCAGTAGGCAGAAGAACATGTCAGATCTCATTGGGCTCTTGCTAGAGGTGGTTGCTTGTTGACAAACTGGGTGTTGGGAATAGAACCTAGATCTTCTGATAGAACAGAAAGGCCTCCCCAAAGTTAAGTCATTTCTCAAGACCATAACCTATGGTGAAATCCATTTAACTCACTTTCTCTACACAGTATCACCTCCCAGAACATTCAAGGACAGACAAATCATTATGTAATTTGTAGTATAGAAAGAAGTGAAAAACAGTCTAACCTGGGAAAATGTGTGGACCTCATATTTTGTCAAAATAAGTTGTTGTCATAAAAGCAACAAGTATACTAGTTACCTGAGTCTGGATAATGGAAATGAAGGAAACAATTGCCAGTCAGACAACTTCAAATATTCTATTACATAATTCAGTGGTTGTTGTTATAATTATTGTTATTATAAGTTAATTGGTAAGTAGAATCATGATAAATATTTGAGGGGATAGAAATAGTAGTTTCCATGATAAGATCATGATATTATATACAAAGTTTATGTCCATACACCTAAACTTCCATCAGTGAACCCATTATTTTGTGTGAATTATGGATAAGTAAAAAATTCTAGAGTACATTTAAGCCTAGTTTGAAACACAGACACACACACATGCACACACATCTATATGCATATATATATGATATGTATATATACTCATACAGACAATATATATACATATATATATAGCATGCATATATGCACACAATATGCACAGACACATATATGTGTGTGTCTACATACATGTAGATAGATGAAGAGATAGAGAGATGTGTATATGTGTGCTGTGTATCTATCTGTATGAGTGTGAATAGTTGTTAGAAGGATATATAAACAACCTGAGGAAGCAAATAATGAACAGAGATCAGAAAGGAATGCCTCATCATAAAATGAAAGTCGTTTATGTTAAATATATAATACTTTAAAATCCAATTATAGTCAGAGAAATAGTTCAGCTGTTAAAAGATCTGGCTGTCAAGAGTAAGAACTCAACTTCTATCCCCAAAACCCTAATGCTAGAAGGAGAAAAATGATTTCAACAAAGAATTTTCTGACTTCTACGCAGGCTCTCGCAAGTGTTTCCAATGCCAATTAATCAGTTACTTATGAATAATGTGAAATTGTTAAATGCATAATTAAACAGTCTCAAGATGAAATACAACTATAAAAAAGCATGTCTGAATTATAAAATTGACACGATAATGTTTAGTTATAAGTGCTACTCTGGTGTCTAATATGTGATCTACACTAGAAAAATAGAAGATGATAGATAGATGACACTATAAAAGTAAAAAATATAAGTAAATTTGTTCACAAAAGATTTTCTCATACAACTATGAGAACATAGAAATACCTTCTAAAATATTTTGTATTCACAGTATCATATTAAAATTAAACTGAAATTCTATGTATACTCAGATAAATAAAATTAAATGAAGTATCATCTTCAATGATAATATCTACAAATAAGAAGCTTCACTTTTGTAAAATATTAACAACAAATTTAAAGTCAGTTTATGCTGGGCAGTGGTGGCACACACCTTTAATCCTAGCACTTGGGAGGCAGAAGCCGATGGATTTCTGTGAGTTCCAGGCCAGCCTGAGCTTTAGAGTTCCAGGAGAAGCAACAAAGCTACACAGAGAAACCATGTCTCAAAAAACAAACAAACAAACAAAAACGAAAAAACAAAAACATGAAAGTCAGTTTATTTTCGAGAAATGTAGAGACACATGAATTTATTTTATTAATAGAACAATCATTGATGCGCGTCCAGAAAACTGAAACTTGGGTGCAAATATTATGTAAACTTTGAAGTAAGAGCACCAATTGCTAACATATTAAATATTAACTAACAGGAAAATAGTTCACTAAGCCATATAGTGGAATATTGCTAACAAATAATAATTAAAACGCCTGTTCTTCTTGGGAACACAGGTAAATCTAAACATACCATGCTGTTTAACAGCAATACAGAGTTGACAAACAATATGCAGAAAGTCTTATAAACTTTGTTTCTGTTTATGGAGTGTTCTGGAAGTGCCAGAGATTGAAGTAAAACAAATGACAGCTGGGCAGAGGGGAGCAAGGAACAATGCTAAAGAGAAACGTCGGGAAATTTCAATGAAGTCCACTTTACATCCTGGGATAGAGGTCGGGTATGATTTCAAAAAGGTGTGCACTTTTAACTCATTGAAACGTAGCAACATCTGCCCATTTCATTACATGTCAAAATTATCTGATCAAAGAGAAACTGCAGGAAAGGAAAACCAAATCCACATGCTTTCTGATTATGATCCTAGTAGTCACCCTGCAAGTTAGGTCAAGGATTGAGTCTTACAGAAAGTAAATGGTAAAGAGTGAGATTAATCAATTCACTTTACATATGACATGCTTCAATTATAACATTATTTCCTAGATGTCCCAATAATAGCCTGACTTTTGGTTACATATAATGATCTAGAAAAGCTCAGTTCCAAATTTTCTCATATATATAAATATATATATATATATATATATATATAAAATTTTATCATATATATACATATATAATTTCTTCCAAATTACAATAGTATTTCTATTATATATCTAGTAATGGTTAGTATTAATTTAGCATGATTTTCAACCAAGTTTATGGTAATAATAGGCACTTACATTTAGTATTTCACTATGTGCAATGTATTATGTTAAATTAATTTTTTGGTGATCCTCACTACAATAATTCCTTGCATATGAGAAAACACATTATATCTTTGTTAAATAAGCTCTCAAAATTCCAAAATCTTGTGGTGACTAGAAGTAAAACTTACATGGTAATAGTATTATTACAGAGTCTGTAACCTTAAATATTATGTATAACTGTTCTATTAAGGTTAATTTAAAGACTTCATTCACAAGAAAATGATAGGTAATATATAAAGTATGTAGATTTGTTACAATACAGATTGAAAAGAATATATGATTAATAAAAGAAACCCATGTAGCTGTCACATCACAATTTCTTAAACCCCTTCATGACTCATACAAATATCAGAAAATATTTCAGTAAACTTTAATTTTCTAAACTTTAAAGTTACATACGATGGTTTTCAAACCACTTTGGAACTAAACACAACAGGTACTTTGGAGTGCAATTTTTCTTTATGAGCTATGTTAAGAGATTTAAGTAACATTGAATATAGATTAGTATTTAGCTAAATTTCATATAAACACACATTTATTGAAACTTAAGTGAATAATAATACTAAATAAAACAATCTAGAATATTTCCAACAATACATAGCCATCTCTGCACATAGTTATCTTAGATGTATTACAGGAAATACATTCCACAATATCCATGTATATTGAAAGTATATTCAAGAATATTCAAAGGATAATATATCAGCAACATCTCTAATGCTAAAACCATAAAGTACTGAAAACCCCAACACCATTGTTGGTTGCAGACATCAACTAATGTAAAGTTATTAACACTTCAAATAAAAATGAGTAAATATCTAACTTTTCTTTTAAGTGTACAAACTTGTTCTAATTTCTTCTAGACACAGTCAATAATACCTCAAAATCAACAACATATAAGCTGAAAATAAAACTTAATATATATTATAACTGGCCAATGAATAAGGATGAAAATATGGGCATTAATACTTAGTAGTCAATAAGTTAATCTCCAAATTATTAACAACAATAGTTCTGCCAATTATGGACACATGCTAGATAGTAAATAAGATATAATGGCAGCAAATATGCACTATCCTACAAAATATCTCAGAGCAGCAAGATTTCCCACTACTAGAGAAAGTGATCAGTGTTTCTAGGTTGATAATACGGATGATCGTGCTCCAGCCTATAATTATACCTCCATGTTACTGTGCACACATGTAACATAGAAATTGTTACAGAATATTTACTCAAGGCAATAAATGATAAAAATGATACAAAACTGGAAAATCAATAAAAAATGGGAAATAGATTAGATCAAATAAAAGCTGAAACTTATTTCCATATGAGTTTTATAAATCATTAGATATCTTCTAAAGCAAGAGCAAACTAAAAAATATGTCTTATTTTTTCTTTTCTAATAATTGCAAATATTTTTTATTATTAAGAATTTTTTTATTCATTTTACATACCAATCACAGATTCCTCCTGTTCTCTTCTCCTGCCTTAGTCCTTCCACCCCACCCTACACCACCATTTCCTCCTACAAGAAGGTAAGGCCTCGCATGGGTAGTCAGCTGAGCCTGGTACATTCAAAGAGGCAGGTCTTTGTTAAATATCTACCACATATTAAGAACCCTCTATTTCAATACTCAGATTACTGTAAAATGCTTTCCTCCATGGGGAAGTCATTCTTCAGTCTAAATTCGGTTTTATAATTTAGAATCACTAAGAACACTCTGATGGGACTGTGTGAGCGAGCATCATGGAAAGAGTTAACTGAACAGTGTGACAGGAAGACATTGCCCTTAATGTCCCATGGCCTGGAATTCTCTGCTGAATAAAATGTCATCCCAAAATCTGTACAACTTCATGGGCTGCCTTGAATCTGAACCATTCACCAAAAGAGTTCTGATTTAATCATCTAACATGTGTGAATAATATACTTCAAATGTATTTAAAGTCAGTGTTTGGAGTACAAATTTTTCTTGTCACTCCTCAGACTAGACGCTGACATATATATGCATGCCCAGCATTCCATAGAAGTGTTTTATTTCTCTTGACTGTTGGTGAAAGTGGTAGCACTTTCACTGCTGATATTCCCTTTGTGTGCCAAGGGAAGGAACCGTGCCAATTAGGATGGCTGTGTGTGCTACATAAAATTGATAACATGAACACATTTGCGGAAGGCAGATGATATATATCAAAATATCATAGTGACAGTAACAAAATGATGTGTGGAAGCTTTGGGAACTTGAGACCACTCATTCTCTGCTAATAGATTTTCGAAATATTAGATGCACCTGCCTAAAAAATAATTTCTGATTAAAGTCAACTGGGACTATATTCATTTCCCCTAAATTTAATTTGTACCACCTGAAGTTACCAGTTGAATTAAATTTTAAAAATCTGGCTTTGGTCTTTAAATATATTTGCATGAGAAAAAAGAGTCAATGAATAGAGAAAGATATAAAAATGACTTTTCAAATGAGTTATGCATGCAATCAGAGAAAAAAAGTTAAATGGTGAGCTGAAACTATGTATCCATATCACAGCAAGTCACAAACCATTGTTCCTGTTACCATTGTTTAATAATAAACCTCTAAACTTCTCTGATCCTCTAAAATCACCAGAATCATATTTGTAAAAAAACATTCATTTATGCATGCAAGAGAATCACAGCTAAGAAACAAAAACAAATAAATATGCTTGTCCAATACCATAGAGGTTCTGATTTATTCATTCAGGATGGATACAAAGGGCCCGCACTAATATTATTTGAAACACCACAATTTGAGAAGCACTAGTTTGGATCTGAGTATCCTGAGTCACAAAAATTCTGTACAATATAAGAGGATTTTGATTTTGGGAGAAGTGCATTTGCCATGCAGCAATAAAGAACAGACTCTCACTTTGGTAAATTGATGAGGTAAAATAAAACGTGATACTTAGCACATGCGAGAAAGAAGAGTAGGCTGTGTAAGGCAAAGTGGGAAAAGAGTAATTTAGTGCTGACTCTGGTGTACAGAAAGAAATGCAGTTGAAGGCAGAAGAGTAGGAGAGCAATTGTCTACCATTTACAAGGCCTAGGGAAGAGGAATCAAGAAGTCAAAAGAGAAGACAAGACAGAGGGAGACATGGAGGGAGGCAGAGGAGTATATAGTCTTGTGGTCCAGACATTTGCTAAAGGAAGAAATGAGGAATAGAGAATATTCTCATATTTAACAAGATTTTACTAATCAATTCCTTGTGCCAATAATTTTACTATGTATTGTGAAATGACTTGGTCAATAAGATTATAATAGAGATGGTTCTTAAATTTGAAATGGTAACAATATACTAGAAACAATAAAGCATGGCAAAATGAAATGTGGTAAGATTTGCCTTAACTTAACCCTTATAGAATCTTAGATTGTGAGGGCCGAAGCTGTAAAATTTTATAACCAGTTGAAAAAAAAAATGTACTAGATATTACTACATTGCAACAGTTAAGTTATAAAGATAAAAAAGAAACCTACAAAGCAGAACAGAGAACTAAAAAATGAAAATAGTAACAATTTGTATAAAAAATTGGCATAATTGGATGCTATGAATAAAATCATGATGAATATATTTCAAATTAACCTGACAATATTCTCATGTGAGTCATATTAAGTTAGCCTTTACCTGTAGCTTAAGTTTTCCTGCCTGGCCCACAGTCAGGACAAATCTCTCTCACCTGCCAGTCCCACAGAAGCTCAGACCCGACCAAGTAAACACAGAGACTTATATTGGTTACAAACTGTATGGCCATGGCAGGCTTCTTGCTAACTGTTCTTACAGCTTAAATTAATCCATTTCTATAAACCTATACCTTGCCACATGGCTTGTGGCTTACCGGCATCTTCACATGCTGTTTCTCATCATGGCGGCTGGCAGTGTCTCTCTGACTCAGCCTTCCACTTCCCAGCTTTATTCTCCTCCTTGTCCCACCTACACTTCCTGCCTAGCCAATGGCCAATCAGTGTTTTATTTATTGACTAATCAGCAACACATTTGCCATACAGAACATCCCACAGCATTTACCTTTCTACATGGACTTTCTTTCATAGGTTGTTGGTGTGTGTGCTTGTGTGCACGTGGCTGTGTGTGTGTGTGTGTGTGTGTGTGTGTGTGTGTGTGTGTGTTCAGGTGTGTGCATGTGCATGCATGTGTATGTCTGTGTGTCTGTGTCTGTTTCTATGATCAGTAACAGATCAATGATTTGAAATGATCCATCAATGGGAAGACTCTTTTTAAGTTCACATAGGTTCTCATTTACAATTGACTATTTAACTTATACATGTAAAAGACCAGAGCAAAAGCACAATCAAATCTAAACATCTATATACGTTGCTAAGTACTAATTCAGAATAAAGACAGAACTCTGCATTGCTCTATTTAAAATACCAGAAATTGAGATATATAGAAATAAAAGCAGAGACAACAAAATCTCAATATATTGGAATGGGAAGTGATAAAGAATGTCACTTACAAATGGGCTCAAATAAGAATACACAGGAGCCACAAGATATAGAGAGGGGTTTTGAAACACCATTTCCTGGGTAAGACATAGCCATTGCAATCAGGATCTCACTGCAAGTGTAGATGATGCCATGGTGTATGCACAGAAACAGACCAAACAGTCAGGAATAGATGGAAGAGGCAGGGGTTCCCTTTAATGCCAAACTATTTGCTATTGATAGATTCAGAGACAGGAAAGTCACTGCCTTCACTTGTTTATACAATGATGACTTCACCTGACTCTAGTAAATAATTCGATTCCAACGCTCAAACAGATGGCCCTGAATAAAATAAATGGGTCACAAAAAAATCCTGAATCAGAGAAAAGGTCTAGTGGTAATGATAAGGTTAAGGTTTTGGAGGATGAACAGGGGATAAATGATGGTGTAAGAGACAAAAATCAGAATATATTATACATGTGTACGCAACTGTCAAGGAACACAATCAATAAAAATGACACAAGCAATCTTGATTTAGATTCAGAAGCTGCAAAATCCAAACAGTATGAACAAGAAATCTGAAGCCACTCTGAAGTTAATTTTATGTGTCTCCTTGGATGGATCATGGATTTCCAACCTATGAGTTAATAGTTTGTTATGTAAGTTTCTATGACACCCTTTTATTTGAGATTAATGTTTAAAAGGACAAGACAACCAGAGCTGATTGGCTTCCATGCTGCACTTGAGCCTCAGTCACATGGAGTTTCCAGGACAGCAGAAGTACTGACTCCTAAGCAACAAAGAAATCCCTTCCTGGTGGCATTCACCCTGGAGTATCAGCTTCTGCCTATTCTAAGTCAGCCTGTTGGCCAGCTTGTCTTCAAAGGCTATGTTACTCTGCATTTTAAAGGGTGCTGTGAGTCAATACATTGCTACAAATCAGGCTCTCCAAGTTGCTTCTCTCTCTCTCTCTCTCTCTCTCTCTCTCTCTCTCTCTCTCTCTCTCTCTCTCTCTCTCCCTCCCTCCCCCTCCCTCTCTCATCCTTCCTTCAGAGATTATATATACATTGTACACATACCCCATTCTCAACAATACTGACAAATATTTACCTATGATTCTATCTAGAGTTTGGACAAGATAACCAGGGCAAATACTCATCCTTCTTCAGACAATTGAATAGATTCATAAGCCTCTCTATGCAACTCTCACTGAGAGATTAAACTCCACAGTTGTTGTTTTTCTATATCTAATAACAAATATCCTTTTACTACCATAAGGATTATTAATATAACTTTCTGCTTATCTTGTCCCCTAAAATAAACACATTCACAGTCAAAACAATGTGTCTACTATGCTTGCTACCTGAATGTCACTATCTGAAAAATGTCATTCATTGATATTGCCAAAATGTGTTATTCAATAAATGTATTGTTGTGGAGATTTTTAAAGCATACCAAACCAAAGACTAAACAAGAGCCTTTCCCAGTTGGTAGCTCAAGTGACTGAGAGATTCAATAAACAGAAAGACCTATTCTTGATGACAAAGTTTTAGAGCAATATAAGTTGAAATACAAGCTTCCTACACAGGAAGGAACACTCTAAGCTGGTAACAGGAAGAAAGTAAAGACTCACTTCAGTATTCTCAAGGGAGTAGTTTTTGCCAAAGAGAATGAGTTTGAAATCAGATTTGACCAAAGAGCCCCCAGAAGGCCCACCCAGTTGACATATGACTTTAGTATTTTTAAGCCCTAGCTGTAATCCAACCAAATCTACCTCTTGACATGTTGTTTCTTCCCTTTTTCCTTTTTCATATTCTTCTTTTTGATCACCCCTTCTCTGAGACGGATAGAGGCTGAATCTGTAATCCCAGGCTGGTCTTGCATTCATTGTTATGTTCCTGGTCATTCTGAGTTCTTGGATTACAGGAGGAGTCTCCTCTAGTTTAGAGAACCCCTTAACGTATATGCTCTACTACAATATAACAGTTATCATTTACCAATGCAAGTAATGAAATTCCAGTGCTACAAGACATATTAAAAACAAACATACCTGGAAAGGGCAGAAAATCACTAAAGGGTTAATGGAAAGGACTTTCAAGGGAGGTGAGGTAGAACACACTGGCATAGAGATCTAAAAGTAAATATTGCCAAAGGAGGGGCTTAACTAGACGAGGAAGCAGATGGTAGGGCAAAGAAGGAGTATGGCAAGTTACAAATAACTCTACAGTTGGTTTGAAGAAGACCTGTAAAAAACTACTACTGTACAAGATTACACACCTGTACACAAATTGTCAAAGCAGATAAGAATAGGGCAACAATGCACTTCTAGATACCAGAGGACATTTTTAGTGTCAACTACAATTAGAGAGAGTTTTCTCTAGAATGTAGCACATAGTAAGTTGACCTATCTCCAGTGAATAATCACACATCTAAGAATATTTGGATACCATAAATGATCGGTGTTAAAAGATTAAAGGAAATGAACATAAAATTCAGCAGCTATGGAAGTAAGGGAAATCTGAAAAGAGCAGTGGGGGAAAATATGACCAAAGTATGTTGTATGATACTTTCAAAGAACTAGCAATAAAACCACACACACACACACACACACACACACACACACACACACACATATACACACACTACACATACATACTGTTAACTGCAATGGAATATTTCCACAGATAGTTACTTACAAAATAGTAGTTCTTTAAGAACTGTGATAGATGATGTAATAAAGATTTAGTTCTCAACTCATGGGGAACTTTTTGAATACATCTTGTTATAGTGCTCTATTTACAAATGGAAAAATAAGACTTTCCCAGAATTTGAATCAATATGATTCACAAAATTTAAATCAACTTCAGTAAACTAAAGTGCTTGGTTTCAGTAGTATTGGCTTATCTAATGCACAGGTGTAAATACAGAGGCAGCAAATATTCAAATATATATTTTGTTATGCTTCAGTGCACTTGTCAGTGTGACAGCAATAGTTTGTATCCATGTTTCACAGAAGTTTTTATTAAGATAACATATCTGGTTAATTATACCTATACCAGGGAAAAGCCAAATGTCCAATAATCTAGAGTTACATCAGTCCTTGTGCTCAGAGATATGCACAGAAATTTTAAGCATACAGGGTTTTCTCTTCAAAAAAAGAGAAGGATAACCTGTTTTCCACCTGGAAGGCTGACAGTGGACATGGTTTATAGACCAGTGACCTTTGTCCTATCTGTGTGGCTGAGATCATACTGATTTGTCCTTGAGACCCTTAGAATGAGCTCATTTTTCTCACTCAATCTATAGAACTTATTTTTATGAAAAGAGAGTGGATGTAGTCATGTCTTGAGCTTTGTTGTGTACACAAGATTGAGCTAATTACCACCAAGAAATTTTTTAAACAAATGGTTCTATATTTAAATATGCCAAAAATAAACTACTTGGGCTCTGATTTTCTAAGTAGAACCAACACCAGTGGCTTAGACATGTTGAACCGAACGACCTTCTTAGCTCTCAAAGATCATTACTCTGCTAGCCATGGTGATCACAGAGACTCCCATATAATAGTTAATTTTGATCACACTAGAAAATAATATCGTAATCTAGGCACATTGCTATTGCTTTCACCATGTGCTTAGGCAGCTGAACCCCCACAGTGAACAAGGGCAAGAGAATGTTAGAATGAACTCAGATTCACATTCTAGATAGTTAATGTCACTATTGCTACATTTGGGCTCTTGCTGAATGTGCATAGGTATCTTGGTTGAATTCTTCATTGTCATACTACATCATAGACATAAGGTCTGTTCAGCAGAAACAATGCCCTGCTTTCTTATTCCCTTGGCATGCTCCCCCTACAAATCCCAGGCCAGCCTTAGGCTCTTGCCTCACATTTGGGGTACATGGGATTACATATGTGCTTTGCACCCCGTGCCCAATATTCTTGTTCTCCTAAATCCTGGACACATTGCCCATGAGGGCTCTTCTCTTATTTGCATAATTCCCATAGTAGAAAAAATAAAGTGCTTTAAATATTAGCCAGTAAAACCAATTCCACAGAACAATCTACTGTGTAGAAAATATTACATTAAGAAGAATTTTAAAAAGCATTTGAAAAAAATAGCAACTGCATTCCTAAGCAGAGCGTGTTTTCCCCATGGGGCTAATGTTGATGTTAATGTTCACAATTAGGGGAGAGCTTCTGCCCCTACTAAAGAACAGTTAGGCTCGGCAATAGGTGCTGGAGATATACTTCTCTGAAAGAAATCTCCCAACATGGCTATAAAATCTTAACTATTGCTTATTCATGTTGTACACCTGTTTATGATTGGGATTAAATTATATTTCAGTAATGCTCATTGAATGGGTCTCTATGGCTTTTTTATTACCAACTATAAAATTTAGGAAATTACAATTTAGTAGACTGTTTTACTTAGTAGATATATATTAACTCTATTCCCACAAAAAGAAATAGCAAATAGAAAAAGGAAAAAAAAAACTCAAGTAAATAATAAAAATTTTACTATTACAAAAACAGGAATTCCATTTGGTAATGGCTGCAGATGATACTTTTTTATATGCAAGTGTTTGTGTCTCTTTGTAAGTCAGTTTCTATTGGACACAAACTTTATTGGGGCTTAAGTGATGATTCAGGGTTATATAACAACTTCTTATCTAAATGCTGAAAATTGTTTCCCTCCTCAACACAATCTGCTCAATGCTTTCAATATTCCTTTGTAGATATTTTCAAATGTTAATCCCAGTTTCTCACCGGATTCTTAATATTATTTATTATTTATTTAAATGCTCTTCCACCAATAAAGTTGTAAAATAAAACCATTTAGCCTGGAGATTTAGAAAATGAAAATTATCTGGAATGATATGAAATTAACCTATTCATGTGTCCTTCATGACACATCTACTTTCTAATAGTATGATGAAAATACAATTTAAATAAACGTAGAGGAAAAGACATTATAAAAGTTACAGATTGGAAGGAACATAGTGAAACAGTGTCTTCTGAAGATGACAGGACAAAGCATTTATGGACTCGCAGTAGTGACTGCCAGAACAAGATCAAGCCAGGAAAGAGTTTAGCGTGGATGGAGCAGGAACTCATGGTGCTCCTACCCCTGGCTGAAAAGCTGCGGAGAGTTAATCACTTCTTTAAGGAAATGGCTTCTGGTAGGTTAACCATGCTCTGTGAACGGCTCCATACATGTGACTATGGGCAGCACAATGGATTTTGCAGGTTATAAGAAAAAGTGTACATGAAGTTGGGAGGGAACAGGAGGGGAAGTTGTCAATATGGGAAGAGGTAAAATGAGAAATGGGGGATATACTCAAAATTGATTGTATGTATGTATAAAATTCTCAAAGAATTGATAAAATTATTTTTTTAAATGTGAATAATATGGACAAAATGAATAAAAGATTATCATGAACTAGTATGGATTTATTAAAAAAATACAAAAGAGGACATGACATAGAGATATCACTTCACATCCTCACAAAGGATAGGCAGGAGTATAGGTCAATTGCAGTATAGGAATTTGGATCTCATTTGCACAAATATAAAAACTGTGCAGCTTTATAAGAAAATAGTTTGTCAGTAAAATGGTTAAGCAAGGTACTACCATGTAAAACAGCAATTCCAGACTTAAGATTATTTAAAGAAAATGTAATGGGAACATCACTACCCTAGTATTTTCATGTAAATGTTAATAAAAACATTATTAATAACCTAAATGTAAACCAACACTGAAATCTATCAGTAAGGAGAGTTAAATAAAATTTGTTATCTCCATACATCATAGGAAGCTTTATTTTCACATGGATGTACCATTACAAAAAAATAATATTCTAAGTGAAACAGTTCAGATACAAATTGTCACATATTCTATAATTGTCCTGGAAGAATCACCAGTAAGAATCTATTTTAGAGAAACAGGAAATGTATCTGTGGTTTTTCTTATTCTGCAAGAAAAAAATGAAGATTTTCCAATATCCATTGTGATAATGGAGGAATTATACACTTTAGACATATACCATGCCAATCATACTACATGAATCTCTTCAAATAATTGTTTATATACTGTATTATCTTCAAGAAATAAAGAGCATGATTCCTGTTTACATAGCAATATTTTCACTCTGAAATACTCATACTATTATATTTATTTTTTTGTCATGAGTTTTTTTTTAATTTTTATTTTTATTTTGCAATACAATTCAGTTCTACATATCAGCCATGGATTCCCTTTTTCTCCCCCCGTTTGGCCCCCCTCACCTTCCCCCCAGCCCACCTCCCATTCCCACCTCCGAGTTTTAAAATATTTCTTAAAGATTCATATCATTTTCTTCACAACTCTAAACTGAAGCTAATGGTAACTTTCTTTACTTCCTACCATATTAGGATACCATTATCAAGAAATTAGATCTCTTTATAAAATTTTGTTTCAATTTTATTGACACCCATATTTTATTTATTAAACACCAAAATAATAGAGTTTTTTGTGTGTTTTCTTTTTGTTTTGTTATGATTTCTGTAAATTTGGGTGTTTATGCACTGCCCTAGATGGGTGTCCAGTTCCTCAGCTTTGTGTTATAAGATTTGCTTAAAGAGAGGTTAGATACACCATTGACTTTTCCCGAGGAATTCTTTTACTGTAAATGCTATAAGTACCAATTCAAGCAAGGGTATTATAGTGATATCTAGGGGCTGAACTGCCAGATAATAAGTACCCTTGTTGAAAAGACTTGGTGGCATAAGTGAAGTATAAGTCCATGAAACAGAAAAGTAGCACAATTAAGAGGAAAATCAAATACTCTTGACTCAAGGATGTCTGTAACATCAATTTTCTAACTTCATGCTGGGATGAAAGGGAAGGAAAACACAACAGAACTTACTCATTACATTACAGACATGGGAATGACTTTATCTATATATTCTCTGAAATTCTGACAAAAAAGAAACGGGGGGTTACCTTGCTAGCCAGCAAATCTCTGCATGCGATTTCATGCCCAATGACAATGTTTCCCAGGACACATAAAGCAGTTTACCGTTTTCTGAAGCCATCACTGTGATATTGTACCAAGGTGTTTCTTCTCTATCAAGGACTTTTGAAGTCTTAATGGTTCCAGTATTGGCATCGATGTTGAAAAATCTGTCCTCTTCAGCACTGTGGTTGATGAAATACCTGGAAGAAAAAAAAATGAAAGTCTTCTTTGTAAGAAATGATAAATAAGGACAATAAAAGATAATAAAGGAAGTTACTAAATCATGTGCATTAAAATGCAACTATACTTTAATATCTATATTTGACTTAAGAATTCTTTAACCATTATATTTCATAGAACCTATTACAGTTGTTTTAATAGTTTAATCACATATTAAAATATTGGAGGAAAAAATTAATGAATTGTGTGCATAGAAATAGGCAGTAGATTGGGAACTGGAGAGGTGGCTCAGCAGTTAAGAGAAAATATTGCTCTTATAGATAACTCAAGTTCAATTCCAAACCCCAATATCATGTGGCTCTTAGATAGATCCAACAAGTCAACAGTACAGCATAGAAGGACCTTGTTCCAGTAGATGGCCCCAAACCCATGAGTAGTCAGCACAAATTGATATATATATATCATATATATATATATATATATATATATATATATATATATATATATATATGAGTTGGAATGAATAGGTTGTGGATCTGGGGAATATTGTATTAAAGAGAGTTACAGACAATGAGAAACATTTTAAACAAATGAAGATATGGATTAGTGTATGAGGGAAGCCACTAATGTTCCCTTTTGCCCGTGCATACATTCTGTCTGTTGTGTTGCACTACTCAAGTGACAATGAAAAATCCACTTACTGAGTTGGATAAAAGAGTGAGGGACCGCCATTGTATAGCTATGACATCACACTCAGATGGATGTAGGGAATGGAAGGAAGGATAGGACATAGTATGGATTTCTATGCTTTCTAAACAGGAAATGTTGATTCAAAAATCAATCAGCATTAACTTAAGTCATTGGGACAGTGGCACTGAATTTGAAAGGAAGTTGAAAGAGAAAAGGAAATAAGAACATACAGAGCTAATATCAACAGCCTTTAGAGACTAAAGTAGTTCCATCTTTTTATGAGAATAGGTGGCAGAATAAACCCAATGGAGACAAAACTAAGTCTGAGGAGTCAAGAGACAAAAAAATACAGTGTCCCAAGCAAGGTTTAGAAATTTAGGGGAAAAAATGAACACAAATAATCAATAATTATATGGGTAGGAATTTAACCTCCTTAGCCATCAGTAGATGCAAAGTAGAATTATTTTGAGATTTCATCCCACTTCAGATAGAATGAAAGAAATGCTGCTAAGGATTCAGGAAAATAAGGAACCCTTATACACTGATATTGTGAATACAAAATAGCCCAGTCATTGTGAACAGTGAGTATAAAGATTTCCCAAAAAATTAAATGAGAATGAGAGCTATCATGTGAACCAATGGTGTCACTTCTGGCTTTATACTAGGGTATTTGTAGGTCAGTATATCATAGAAGTGCTTGCAAAAAATATTCATTGCAGCACTGTTTACAGTAGTCATATTAGAGAATTAGCTTAGGTGCCTGTCAATAATGAATAGATAAGTAATATAGAATTTCAACCAAACATACTGAATAAAACTGTGTTGCCTTCGCCGGGCGGTGGTGGCACACGCCTTTAATCCCAGCACTCGGGAGGCAGAGCCAGGCGGATCTCTGTGAGTTCGAGGCCAGCCTGGTCTCCAAAGCGAGTTCCAGGAAAGGCGCAAAACTACACAGAGAAACCCTGTCTCGAAAAACCAAAAAAAAAAAAAAAAAAAAAAAAAAAAAAAAAACCTGTGTTGCCTTCATTAAAAAGGTTATAACTAGATATTGAACACATTTTGATATACTCCATTTTATTTTTTATTTATTTATTTATTTATTTATTTATTTATTTATTTATTTATTTATTTATTTATTTATTTATTTTTTGGTTTTTCGAGACAGGGTTTCTCTGTGTAGCTTTGCGCCTTTCCTGGTAGCCCAGGCTGGCCTCGAGCTCACAGAGATCCGCCTGGCTCTGCCTCCCGAGTGCTGGGATTAAAGGCGTGCGCCACCACCGCCCGGCCGATATACTCCATTTTAAACATACACACATATATGTGCATATGGGAAATTGAGAGCAATGGTGGATATAAAATAGAAACAAGATTTCTGAGAATGATACTGAGCTAATGGGAGAAGGAGAGGGGTGGGTTAATATAGGAGGTGAATATTGTCAAAGTATATGAAATTCCTGAATGGGAATGCACTTATATACTTATCACTATATATGATTAATACATGCCAAAAGAAGCTTGTTGTACAAAATTCTAGTTCTGTCACTACTGTATAATCACCATACTACAAATATGAAATAACCATAAAAAATAATATCTACCCATGATGTAAACTCTTTAGGGTCTATGTTACAAAATACCTAAGAAGTTAGCAGAACACAACTCTGGATGCAGCTATGAGGATGTCTCATGAGAAAGTCAGATAATGAAGCATGTGTTCTAATGAATGTATTGATGCTTTCTTTGATGGACTTATAGTATGGTGTCATTAAATGGACATAGTGAAAAAGGGAAGGTAGGATTTAATTAGAGGCTTCATCTACCATGGCTTTCTCCTGCAGTAATTCCACTGCTAGATGCTCACCATGAAGTTCCTCTAATACATGCTCCCACCATGTGTTTCTCCACCTCATATTAAGTTCTGAGCACTGGACCAAATGACAAATAAGTGAACATTTCTATAGCTGTAAACAAAATATGTAATTTTTCTCTTATTTCTTTTATGTAATGTAGACACTTGATCACCAAAATAAACTAATACAATCTACTGAAAGCTACGTCTGATATGTGACAATTAATAAAGTGAGATATTCATATTGTTGTATAGTTAGATTACAGGAAGTACAATTGACTTGTTGCTAATTGCTAGTTGTCCAGTAGTCCATAAAAACCCTCTTACTGGACCAGTCTCCTGTGTAATCACTAACTAATTTATCACCAGCAGATAAAGACTTCTCTTTGCACCTTACCTAGCAAGAAATATTTTGTTAGAGTTTCAATTTTACACAGAATTATGTGTTATGATTATGTATTTTCCCACCCCCTACTATGACATAAAACGTGTATCTATTAATACTTCTAGTATGTATATTTCAGTGTGAAAAATGAAAGGACTTTAATTTTTCAAAATAAGATGAAATTTATTATTCAAATTAGCATTTCACTGACCAACAAACAGGCAGAAAACTTATGACTATAGTAAACAATATCACTAATGACTGCCTTGAATAAATATTTCCTTTCAACAATGCTATGATAAACAAGTCACTGAGTTCTTCATTCAGCACTCAATTTCCCTATGATACTGTAGGCAAGGGGCAAAGATAATTAATTTTCATGATAAAGTGTATTGGAAAAGTTGTTTCTTCATTTTAATAATTTCCTAATCTCATTCCTCATAGGTATTTGCTTTATGCATTATTTTCTTTCTCTTATACCCAAAAATTAATTTCAAGCAAGCATCAAAAATATATTTCTATACTTATTTGCTCTAAAAATATTAAAGTATAGATTACTTCTCTGTATTATCCTTTATATACTTGTAAATACAGCATGTGGGTGGTAAGGAAAACTCTTTGAGATTTATTCCTTACATAGCTGTTTTGCAATGTGGTTGATTAAGAATAATAGTTTGGGCCGGGCGGTGGTGGCGCACGCCTTTAATCCCAGCACTCGGGAGGCAAAGCCAGGCGGATCTCTGTGAGTTCGAGGCCAGCCTGGACTACCAAGTGAGTTCCAGGAAAGGCGCAAAGCTACACAGAGAAACCCTGTCTCGAAAAACAAAAAAACAAAAAAACAAAAAAGAATAATAGTTTGAATAAGATTTAATAATCTTTAATTATCCAATAAAATATGGTATAACTTGGGAGTTAGACTTTCTCTGCACTTTAACTAAAGGTCACACATCTGAAATATGGCTCTATTTCATATTTTTAAAGTTCCTTTCAGAAGGTTAGCCTATGAAATGCATGAACCATACAGATATTCAGAATATAATCATTCTAAGTAAATAAACCAAATGTATCATTTGTCATATGGCGAATCTTGTATTATATTTCAGTGTCTAATAAAATACCATGTAAACAAAGCATATGCTGTATTACACAGAATTCTCTATAATGATGATGAAGACCCCATCATTCAGCACTTTTATCTAAAGATGATTTTCATCAGTGAATAAAAGAGGACTGCTCTAGTCATATGCGGGCCCTTTGCATCTGAAGTGTCATATGTGCATGTGTTTTAAAGTATAGTCTTAATCTGTATGTTCTTAATATCATTATGTAATTGATAATAATAAAACACAATTAAAAGGCAGGAGCACCTGGTTTTGAACAAGGCCCTACTTCCTCTGTCTCTATTCTTTTCTTATTAAATGATTCTGGGGGATCATTACCATTATATTTGGAGACATTGGGTACTGTTTTGATTAAAGCGTACTTAAACCTGAATTCAGAGAACAATGTATATTAGTCGATATGGTAAGCTAAATTTCATATTAATTTCTCTATTAAAATTAGACAATATTTTAAAAAGTATTTGATGGTAGTTCATCTTTCCTTTAAAAACTACGAGTCGAATATTCAATCTCAATTATTTCTTTTCTATCCACATGCTTCATTAATTCTGCCAATGTAACCATGTCATTATTTTCAAATTTCACTTTTCCATGAGTTTGCAACATACACAGTTAGTGGAGCATTCAACAATTGTAATCCATTGTGGAAAATGTGAATATTTCTGGAGAGCTTCCGAAAGTCAGTGTACCAGACAAGATGCAGTGAGCATGGTAGCAGCATTTACTTACACAGGTTTTAATCAATCTCAGAACAAGCTATGCAAACATTTAGATTCTCAGCCACCATTAAAAAATAGTAAAAAAGCGCGCGCGCGCGCGCTCGAGAGAGAGAGAGAGAGAGAGAGAGAGAGAGAGAGAGAGAGAGAGAGAGAGAGACAGAGAGAGAGAGAGAGAGAGACAGAGAAAGAGAGAGAAAGAGAGAGAAGAATGTTGTGTGTTACAAAACTGATTTACAATCTGGGTCACAATTCAAAATATTATAATGATTTAATTTTTATGTTAGCAAACAAATGTGTCATAAAGACCATATTAAAAATCATTCAAAATATCTATTGATACTTTCTGCTATTTGTAAAGTAATTCAAAAAAGTGTCTATTTCTTAATATCTATAGGAAAATTCAGATTATAAGTCACAGTGAAAAAAGTTAAATTATAGACAATTTATGTAAATTTAGCTCTGAGGTTGTTCATTACATGGGAATTCCAATAATTTTCCTTTTGTGTACTAAATATTTAATGTGTGCTATTAGTCTTCCTATATGGAATGACTCTTACATATGGGACCAATTTTATTCTTCAGATAGACAGACTAAAATGGAAGATACTGTCATTACTACATTCCCTTCTGAGTGCATATATCCATCTATACAAACAACAGATTCGAGCTACAGCCATCAGTCACTGGCTTTCTGATAATTTAAAACACCATGCCAAGCTCCAGGAGTCCAGTCGAAGAGAGAGAAGAGGGATTCTATGAGCAAGGGGCATCAAGATAATGATTGGGAAACCTAAAGAGACCAAACCAAACTAGTGGGAACTCACAAAATTGAGATCAACATCTGTGGAGCCTCCATGGGACTAGACTAGGCCCTCTGTTTAGCGAGACAGTTGTGTAGCTTGATCTCTTTAAGGAGTCCCGGGCAGTAGGATCAGAATCCACCCCTGGTGCATGACCAGGCACTTTGGAGCCCAGTACCTATGATGGGACAGCTTGCACAGCCTTGAGGCAGGGAGATGGGCTTGGACCTGCCTCTACTAAATGTACCTTCCCACAGAAGACCTTACCTTCTTGTAGGAGGGAAAGGGGGTGGGTTGGGATGGGGAGGCTGGAGGTGGGAGAAGGGAAGAGGGGGATCTTTGGTATGTAAAGTGAATAAGCAAAATTTTCTTTCCTTTTTTTTTTTGAGTTAAAGCAGTTTAATAGTCCCTTCTCTGTTGTATAATCCCTGAAAGCAGTATATTTGTCTATATTATTCCAATTAATCTTAGAAATTTATTATTAAAAATAGAGCATATACACATTAGAAATGCCATATATTTTTCTTTTTATAAATATTTTTATTTTATAATTAATTTAATTTTACATATCATCCACAGATTCCCCTGTCCTCCCTCCTCCCACCCCCCAGTGTTCCCCCTAATCCACCCCCCCATTCCCACCTCCTCCAAGGCAAGGTCTCCCCTGGGGATTCAGCCCAGCCTGGTAGATTCAGTTGAGGCAGGTCCAGCCCCCTCCTCCCTGCACCAAGGCTGAGCACAGTGTCTCAGCATAGGCCCTAGGTTCCAAAAAGCCAGCTCATGTACCAAGGAAAGGTCCTAGTCCCACTGCCTGGAAGACAAACATGGTATGTACTTACTCATAAGTGGATACTAGATGTAAAGCAAAGGATAACCAGACTAAAACTCACAACACCAGGGAGGCTACCTAGTAAAGAGGACCCTAAGAAAGACACAGGGATCGCACAGCAACAGAAAAATGGATGAGATCTTCATGAGCAAACTGGGGGTATGCAGGGTAATGGAGGGCAAGGGTCTGGGGAAAGAGAGCTTAGGGGAGCGGGAGGTCCCAGCTGGATCAGGAACAAAGTGGGAGAACAAGGAAAGAGATACCATGATAAATGAAGACCCCATGGGAAGAGGCAAAAAATAGTGAGAGAGAGGTCCCCAGAAATCCACAAAGATACCTCCACTGTAGACTACTGGCAGTGGTCGAGAGAAAGCCCGAACTGACCTACTCTGGTGATCAGATGGCCAAAAACCCTAACTGTCATGAAGGAACTCTCATCCAGTGACTGATGGAAGCAGATGCAGAGATCCACAGCCAAACCCCAGATGGAGCTCCAGGAGTCCAATTGGCAAGAAAGAGGAGGGATTGTATGAGCAAGAGATATTGAAACCATGGTTGGAAAACGCACAGGGACAAATAGCCAAACTAGTGGAAACACATGAACTACAATCCAATGGCTGAGGACCTCCCGTGGAACTGGATCAGGCCCTCTGGATAAGTGAGACAGTTGATGAGATTGAACTGTTTAGGAGGCCCCCAGGCAGTGGGACCTCCTAATTTCTTAATTAAAATTAAAATTTCTTAATTAAAAAAAAAAAGTTTAAAAATTTTCTGCTTTTCTTACAATTAAAATACAAGTTTTAAAGAGTGACATTTTGTTGTTTCTTAATTGAAATACATCAAAGGCATTGTGGGGTGTCTGAAAGGTATTCCCACTTTACATTCTAAATTCTAATTCTAAATCTAAAATCTAAAATTTTACAGTGTTTTATTGAAAGTGTTAAAATTCTACCTATCTAAATGTAAACTCTAATTATTAGCAGACTGTGTCAGATTTCCAAAGGTTGGGGAGGGGGAAGCGTTTATTCACCTGGTAGCAATAGGTTCACATTTCTAAAAGCCTATATCAGAAACAGGATTTTGCATTTCCTAGTACCTTCTATGTGAAGTCCCTCAGTTCTACCTCTATTGCAGGTTGCTTAAACCAATGGGCTTTTGGTACCTGTAGGTGCCACTCTAATTTTGTATATTTTTAAGCAAAAGTAATGATTATATTTCTGAAAATTGCATGTTATTTTGAGTTAAGCAAACAAACCAAAAAAAAAAAAAAAAACAGAAAACACAAAATTGATATGGGTTGCTATAAAAATTGAATAATTTAATAGTTTAGAAAACTGAAAAGCAAAATAAAAATAAAGTTAAGCAGAGTTTCACAATGTTGTAAGACTACAATATTTTTAATATTATCATTTCTACAAGTGGGAAATTAATTTCATTTCCTGGCACATTGCAAGGTACATACCTTCTGAGTAATGCCCCTTAATTACTAAACTTATGATCCTCATGAAAGGAAGACAAATGGGTCTTGTTTTTATTTTTGTTATAATTCTCTTCCTCTTTCTCTCTTTTTCTCAGTTTGTACCTTGCATCCTATGTGAATGACATATTTTTATTAAAATCAATAATGAATGTTACGTAAATTATATACTGTAATAGCAGCTCTGGAGTTTCTAATTATTTCTAGCCAACTGAAGTAAATTCATTTCATTTTTTACAAAGCATAAGATAATTGTTATGCTAATAAACCTATTAGCATTTGAAAACTATGTATCAATCATCTCTCTACGGCAACACCTAATGCTGTGAGTGTTCAGTTCCCTTTCTTTTTTTTTTTTTTTTCTTTTGGTTTTTCAAGACAGGGTTTCTCTGTGTAGCTTTGCGCCTTTTCCTGGAACTCACTTGGTAGCCCAGGCTGGCCTCGAACTCACAGAGATCCGCCTGGCTCTGCCTCCCGAGTGCTGGGATTAAAGGCGTGCGCCATCAATGCCCAGCCTCAGTTCCCTTTCTAATAACATGAGGAAAATACTATGTCAATCAGGAATATCACAGTACAGTAAGTGAGTCATAGAACTAGTTTGTCTTTCTTAGAACATTCACATGACCACACAGGACACTGACTTACATATATTGACTTTATCTTCCAGAAAGATCTTTAAAATTTGATTTTATGAGTATATTTCCTATAACAGTTCATTTCTCTTCCGATGTATCAGAGTTTCTTAATCTTAGTCATATTAGCTTTTGGGGTCAGAGAATTCTTTGTCATGTGACTGTTTCATTGGTTAGACTTTGGGTATCCCAAGTTCTTTTCTGGATCTCTTTCAGTTAGTGTTACAACTTAGTCACACATACCTACAAAATGCATAGGGAGGCCTTTGATGTGTAAGGTTGTAAGAGATTAACTCTCCCAGGAGAGGACTGAGGATATCTGTTGCCAGTAATGGAACATGGGAGGCCTCCCCATAACCCAGACACTCAGGGGTTCTAATATGGAACTAAGAGAAATAAATGTACATTGTTTATAAGCCAGCCATGCTGTGATTATTCCTTATAGAAGACAAACTAACAAAGAGGAAAGGTAATCTACAAAAAACACACAAAATTTAAAATGGCCACAATACCCAATACTTGTAGTGTTAAGTTTAAAAATTAAAAAAATATATTCAAAATAAAGAGAAACAAAATAAGCTTTGCCCAAAAATTAAAAAAAAAAATGATGAAGTCCTTTGTATGGTTATTTGCAATATACTCACATAAGAAAATCTAAATGACTATTGGCCTCATTTCTTTCTCTTCTCTTTGTCATGTGAATTCAGAATAAGAAGAAAGCTCTAGTTGAACTAGGAAGCAAGCTCACAGCAGATAGATAGCCAGGCAGGTGGAGCCTCAGCTTTCCAGGGCAAATAACTGTGAGAAGGAAATATTTCTCATCTTTTCACTACTTATTTATTTTTTTCTGTTTTACCAAAAGCAAGGTTGATGAGTATACACAGATGTTTTTTCTTCGTACTCAAAAGTTCCTTAAAATTAGACTGAAATTTGGATATGTTTAGAAAATAAAACACAATATTTCTACAAATATTACTAGAGAAAGAGGAAAAACACACAATGAAGTAACTTAGAGCTTATTGGGGAGAGGGTATAGTCTATCTTTCTTTACCAGTATAATCTTTGATCAATTTTCTTTGATTTACCAATTATCTCCCTCCCACGCTGTGGTATGAGACTTGAAACTCAGTGGGGACACACAGAAAGAAAGCTTGAAAGTAGGAGAGGGTTTCTTGGGGAGAACTGTTTCAGTGCCAAAAGGAAGAAAATGAGATAGATCAGCAACTGAAAACAACTATAATTCCTCAATGAAATGTAGAAAAATGTCAAATGTTAAAAGTTTTTTTTTGTTTTGTTTTCATGAATGAACGCTAAAATACAGAACTGTATGCAATAAACTAGCTAGAAAACTTTCTAAGAACTTAGGTTTCCAGGGATATAAATATAGACAAAGGAGTCCACACTTCCTATTGCCAAGTAATCAATTTCTGCAGTTTAATCTTATGAACACACTTTTACTCATTCAAGTATGCTAATTCATTAAATCAATGGGAAAAATTAATCTGTTTTCTACAATAGATGTTTAGAGGTAGTGAGATTATATTTTTCTCTGTATGTGGAGTGTGTGTGTGTGTGTGTGTGTGTGTGTGTGTGTGTGTGTGTGTGAATATTTGATTTAAATATTAACCTTAAATGATAAGGATAACCTACTCAAATTCTCTCAGGGATTGCCATCTTTACCTTTAGACTGCTAGAAATATACATAGACTATGATGTTTATCAGATGTTTAGATGACACATACTCTGGTCTTCTTGCATAGGAAGCTGTATATCCACTGAGCCAGCTTCCCAAGCCCATCATATATTAATAATGTAATCAATTTTTGTCTGTTAATTTATCTAGATATTTAGATAATTACTTAACTATGGTAACTCAAGGCATATTTTACATATATTTATAAACATAAATTCATTTAATTCACATTAAATTACCTTGATACATAAGCCACATCTTCAAGTACCTGTGAGGGCAAGAATACCATACCTTACTAAGCTGTTAGCACTGTCTGGATCTTGTGCCAACACGGTGCCAACAATTGTCCCAATCTTGGCATTTTCATAGACGTCCATGACATAAGAAGGCATAGAAAAAAGTGGTGGTTCATTCACATCCCCAACAATGATTTTCAGCATGGTAGCATCTTTGAATGGACCCAGGTGGGAAAAGCGGAAGTCCAAGTGTGTATTTGCTCCTTCAATGTTGAGCGTGTAGGACTTCTTTTTCTCATAGTTTAGTGGCTGCAGAGGAACAATATGATAGCCAATGTTAGGACTTCCACATCTTTCAAAGTTGCAGTTCTTTTTCTACTTAAGAAAACCATACCAGAAAGAAGTCAACTTACTTTTCTTTAAAAAATAGTTATAATGTTTTCCTGAATTATGACATCAAAAGAGAATTAACGGCAACTCCAGACTTAATCCATAGCAAAGCAGAATGTGGTTATAACCAGAAGGAAATAAATTCCCCTCAAAACATAGTATTGCTTCTCAGAGATACTTTCTAGTCCTTCCCATCCCCACCAAGAAGAAATTATTAAATGGATAATCTAAAAATATCTGCTGCTTACTTGTTTTAAATTTGAAACAAATAACTTTTTACATTTACCTAATCTACCTCATATACTTTAATAATTCTTTGTTTATTTTAAATTGGATGTTTGGTGACTTTGCTTTTGACTGTAGTTCTTTCTAGAATTATGCTCTTTACTCATTAAATACGATGTTTGAAAATATTTTCTCCTATTGTCTCTTCACTTTAATTTTTGTGTTCTTTGCTACATAGAAATTATGTAGTTCAGGTATTTTCTTTGTTTTACTTCTAGTAGTATGTAATCTACTTTGTTTCTCATATTCCTTGTTATATTATGATAGTTGGAGCACAGTTTTAAAAGCAGCTTTTTTTCTTTGCTTGGTTAAAGTATTTTATCTTTGAACCTGTATTAATTGGTCATTATAATAATTTTAGTTTCTTCCTTACTTTTATGTTTTCCAATTGGAGCTTTTCTTGTTGTAGGGGAATGAACTTTGGGCCTGATGTATTAGGTAAGTATTTTACAATTTAACTACACAGCCAGCCCTCCAACTAATATTTACCTTCCATTAAAAATATGTATCAGGCATCATAAATTCAACTTTATGTGCAAATGATAGCAACTTATGCCCTTTCCCAAAGAATGCCATTCAAATATTATAGGATAAAAACATTAAACAAGTATTTTATATTAACTTTGTAAGTCATATTGAGTATTATGAATATTAGCAGTGATGCAAACTGATATAGGTATGACTATGAATAGGTACATTGACTCTTTGAGAAGAACTTAAGTTTGGAAAATGCTAACCTTGGTGCACATTTACGCTTGCATTTGGGTATGCTAGGCAAAATGACCTCAGATTCATTTTAATTGTATGAAAGTTTGGATAGAGACATTAGAACAGATGGTGTGAGGGGCTTCCTTTTGCTTGGAACCAACTGAAATATTCATTGATGCTGCTCTTGATAAATACTTGTTAGAAAATGTACACCGAACTATTTCATCCCTGTTACTGTTTCTGATATTAAACTATCCCAATTGAACCTCCTTGCTATTTTCTTCTTGGTGGGATCAGTTATAGCCATTCCTTATTCCTTATAGAGATGCTATGCTATTTTCTTTGCCCCAAAGTACTGTTCTAGTCATTTTTGATTGTTTATATAGACAGCCCATACTTAATAATATTTTACCAGTGAATGTAATCTTATACTAGTTCTGCATGCTAGGGCATTCTATATCAATATCGTGGCAGATCTGTTTTCCGATCAGGTTTGTATCAAATTATGCAAATAACATCTTTCTGATAGCCTTAGATATTGGAGCATGAAACTTTATGTTGTTTCTGTTCTTTTGAAGTATGTTTGTGAAGGTTCATTACCCACACCTAAGCATCTCTTCCAGATTCCATGTCTAACTATTCTCATAATGGGGTTGAAGCTTCAACATGTGATTTTCGGAGTCACATATGGCCCCCTCGACATCATTGACAAAAGGTACCTAAAAATTGCCCTTAGAGAAATTATAAACAAAATCTTCAGTACTACTGATGATTATTTCTTCTGTTCATTCCTGATTGTCTTGGAAATTGGCCTTCTTGAGTTGCAAACACTGTATGGAAGAGGTAACAACTCTTTTGCCCCAAAGCAGGGTCTGAAAATTGGAAAGCTCCTAAATCCATAGTGGCGCAGCTGGACCACTGTAGCCATTTTGCCAATTTTTATAAGTTAAAGCTTTTTAAAAAAATTCTCAAAAGTTGAGAATATGTAATCTACATATATGCACATTGAATAAAAATCTTATTTACTTAGATTTATATATTTTTAGTAGTGCGTAATTAAATCTGCAGTCCATAGACTACTAATTATAACTCGTTCTCTCGGAAAAGAACTGAAATTAAAAATAAATTCTGAAAATAATTAATAACTATCTCCAAGAAGATCTAGGTCCTGTCAGGATGTACAAATCCAAACCTTCTTTTCTAGATTCCAATCTCCTTTAAAGAAGGAAGAATCTGTCTCTCAATTATTTATATACCTCACTCCAGTTTAAATAAATTATCTTAAAATAGTGAATATGTATTCTTCTCAAGGACCAGGGAAGTGCTGGATAGAAGCTTAGTGTTTATGAGCACTACTTTTAGAGGATCACCTGCTGATTCACAGAACCAACATAAAAGTTCACAATTATCTGTAACTCCAGTTGCAAGGGACCTGACACCCACTTCCTACCATCAAGAGCACAATGCATTTACACGATTTATGTATTTGTCTCACACATATCAAAATATAGATTAGAATAAATTAAATTTTAAAACAACAACAACAACAAAGACTTGTGGATAAGAATCATCCTCTTTGCATCTAGAACAGATGATTGATATCTGGATATGTTGCTAATATGAAGCAGAAGACAAGAAGGCTAATATTTGCTTATGATCAATGTTTATAATAATATTTGTTAAACTTACTTTTGTGTAAAACTTTCTGACCAACGTTTTTATTATTCTTAAATTTGGGTCCTATTTGTTTTGCTAATAGTGATTATCACATCTTTTCTCACAACACTGGATTTTAAAACATCCATCTTCATTCATTCATTTTCCCAAAATTTTACTCAGTTCAACACAGTGAAATTAGTGAAGGAAATTCTGGCCCCATTTAGTTTATTTTGATGTTATTATCAAGCTGTGCATTGAAGAGGATAGACCACCCATTTCCTAGCAGATCCCTTTGGCAAAATAGATGTCACATGTCTTAATGCTGCCCACCTAATGCTAAGGTGCAGGCTGTTTGTGTGGACACATGGTTTCCTGTTGATGATCATCTAATATAAGTTTAACTACCTCCAGGCCGAGATAATCATCCTGGGAAACTGGTTTGCCAAGACTGGCAGATGGATGGATAGGGACCATCTGTAGCCACAAAGGAAGAAGAGAATAATTTCAGGTTGGGTCAGAAATTTGAAGACAGTTTTACTGCCACAAATAGAAACATTTTAAAAGTGAGAGTGTCATTTCTGAACAAAAATTGGTGATATTATATTGCACTTATAGAAAAATTGGGAGGAAATATAATCACTCATTTATTCTGTATATTTTAGAATTATGTATTCAATATCAAGTATACTACACATTGTATTATAATTACAGAAGTATATAAATGGGGCAACATATTTACTAATACTGTAAATGTGGAAAACGTGTATAACTAACCCATCATTTATAAACTTAAAAAAATTAAAGATCTTTAGTCTTTGGGATTTATATAGAATTCTACCTGTAGATCTTAATATTTTTTAATCATAAACATTTTTTAGCCTAAATATATCCATCAAGTACAGTATGTTAGAAACAATAAAATCTATTTACAAAATCACATAAATAAAAAATATTACATTGAATAAAAGAAAAAGGAAAATTCACCCTGATTATTGAAGTAGCATGAAAAGCAAATAGCATGAAATCTCTTGAAGTTTGTAAACTGAAAACATAGCACTTTCTACTTCCATGAAAGAAACATCACTGGTCAAGAGTGACATGGTAAATACGTGATAAATGTGTTGTAAAATAAGTGATTGTTCATACGTGTTTCTCAGTACATCGTGACAAACATTCAATTGACTAACTATGGTGCTCAAGCTAAAATAGGAGCTATGGACAAAATGCTTTTAGGGATAAAATTCTGTTTGAAAATAATGGACTCTAGAGCTTGACAATTTGTTCATTATTATTTACAGATTGTTTCACTCATATATTTGTTGGTGGATGGATGGATTATTTGAGTCAAATGCATTGCAGTTTAAAAGATTGGAGAGCTGGGGTAAGTCTCTTGTGTAGAGCGCCATGAGTCTGCATCATTAGTTTGTATTTACTGTTGAGAGGTAGTCAAGTTTATGACGGTTCTGCACTGACAATCATAAACATAGCTTAATAATTACAGAAAACAATTACAGGCATAAGAGCAAAACACTGCTCTGTTTGGTTTTTGTTTGCTTAGTTTTTGTTTTAATAGGATTTGCTTTAGGTTTAATTCTTAGGATAAAATTTTATTACAGTCCAAACTCCATTGGCTTTGTTACATTTAGTTATCTACTGTGATAATGGGTATTGAACTGAACACACCAAGAAAATACTCTACCACTGATCTATTTGATATATCTAACATGAATGACTGGATTATAAATTAAAAAGCTACACTCATAACCATCTACTCTAAGAAGCAGCTTTTCTGATGAGGGATGAATAAGGCACTGATCTATGACTATAGTAACATGTCATCAGGGTTCATTCTATTGGTGTATTTATTTAACAGTGTAATAATAGGAGGTTCCCCCTATTATCTGTGACCTATCTAGTCTCAGGCTCTTTGCCTAATTTATAGTGTCAGTTGTGTGTTCCTTTTTTTTTTTGAATTTTATTTTATAACTTAATTTTATATATCAGCCAGGGATTCCCTTGTTCTCCCGTGTGTTCCTTCTAAAGGAATTGGTCTTAAATCCAACCAAAAAGTGGTTGTTTAATCCTATAACATTTGGAGAGATGTGTGAGAAGGATTTGAAGTCAGGTTCAGTTATCTATATTGCAGGTATGTAACAGGGTTCATAGCTAGGTGAAATTGATGATAAATTCCCTGTCCAATAAGATGTATAGTACTTTCAGCATTCTAAATGTTAGTCCATAGGGGTGAAGCTTCTAGTTGGGTACCAGAGGATTTCTACATGTTCAATGTCATAAGTAAGTGATGGCTTTGTCAATACCTGTTTGCCCTCAGGATGTCAAATGTAATCAGTAGCATTGTTCATTCCTATAGTGTTGGGGGACTATGAAACCCCATTTGGTCAGCCACTCAAAAAGATGGCACCTATTCCTAGCATTGGGGGTTTTATGTGGTAACTTATGTCTAGTTGGGGCATTGTGTTCCCCATTATGTATCTAAAAATTATACATACATAATATATAATATATATGGTAAGTTTTCACACTTTTATCTTTTAAAAATCATTTGGTGTTATTTCTCTCATATTCCCTACTTTAGCATTCTCTTCCTTCTTCAAATTTAAACCTCCAGACCTCGACGGTGTGTAAACAGTGAGGAAATTTGGGGTACTCTGCCTTAAATGGGATGATATTATTAAACCCCACTGTAGCACGAATTGTTAGAAGGTCTTATTAATAAAAACAAACCTGGAGCCAGGTATTGGGGTGAACTCTGGAAGATGAGAGAAACAGAACAAGCCACAGCTTCCTCACCTCGCCAATTCCTCAGCTGATCCTGTTTGTTCAGACTGGAAGCCTCTGAGTTTTCATCCAATTGGATCTCAGCTGAACTCCTGCTAAAAGCCTAAAAGCTTAACCAGCCCTAGTTCCTGGTCCTCACACCTTTTATATCTTTCTGCTTTCTGCCATCACTTCCTGGGATTAAAGGCATGAGTCACCATGCCTGGCTGTTTCCAGTGTGACTTTGAACTCTCAGAGATCCAGATGGATCTCTGCCTCCCAATTGATAGGATCAAAGACGTGTGTGCCACCATTTTCTGGCCACTATGTCTCTCTAGTGGCTGTTCTGTCCTCTGACCCCAGATAAGTTTGTTAGTGTGCACAATATATTGGGGGAAATGATATATCACCACACCACACCCATCAGGACTCAAATATTGATGTAAAAGAGGAATTGGGGGAGGGGAAAGAATATGCCCAAAATATATTTAAAAATATATTGTATGAAAATATTTTTAAATAATTACAATTTTAAAAACAACTACACTAAACTAGATTACAAAGGAAAAGAAAGAAAAGACAAAACAAAATTAGATCCAGTGGAGTGAGATGCTCAGCCTGTGAAGTTGTTTCTTTTGATCACTGGGACCCACACAGTAGAAGGCATGAAGTGACTTTAGAAAGATGCCCCCTGACCTCCAGACACGTGTAAATGCAAGAACACACACACACACACACACACACACACACACACACACACACACACACACATACACACACACACACACACACACACACACACAGAGTGAGAGAGAGGGAGAGAGAGAGAGAGAGAGAGAGAGAGAGAGAGAGAGAGAGAGAGAGAGAGAGAGACAGACTTAAAATATTATATCCAACCATCTTTTGTAGCCAAGAAACACACCTCATTGGACTACAGGCACCTATAAAATGAAAGGATTCTCTACACATTCTGGAGACATTAACAAAAACTGTGTTCTCTGGCTTTTTTAGGTTATGTGCATGCTCAGGCATTACTGGGAAGTAAACCACTCCTTGATGTCTAGGCATTCCAATTGCATTGTAATTCAACAGCCAGCCAGAGAAGCCAGGGGTTTCGTTCAGAAATCTCAGCTCTGCTGCTGTGGTTAATAAAGATACCTTTCAAAGCAAACAGATTTTAGACAATGTAAGCACTGAGCTGAGGAAGTGCAGGGCAGAGCTGTAGGCTTAGAGATCTGACTTGAACCACAAAGGGTTATCCCCGGGACTTGAAATCAGATGAAATGTGCCTTACTGGATTTAAAACTTGTTTTAGACTAGAAACTCCTTATTCCTTCCATTTTCTCTGTGTCAGGATGTCAGGCGTGCTAACTACCTTCTGCGCCTTTCCTAGCACTAGAGATTGGCAACAGATGGTTTATTTTCTAAGCTCATAGGTCTACAGATAAAGATGCTTGCCCTAGGATCAAACATACTCAGAATTTCACCAATTTTAGATTTAGGTGGAGGGATTTGGAACTTTGTACTGATTTTGCATATCACTGAGGTTTATGAACATTTCAAGGTGGGGTTTTCTACGCATGGGGCAGATATGGATTTTGGAGAAACAGACGTAGATTATATATAGTAACCAAATTGTGACCTGGACTCCTCTCTCTCTCTCTCTCTCTCTCTCTCTCTCTCTCTCTCTCTCTCTCTCTCTCTCTCTCTCTCTCTCTCTCTCTCTCTCTCACACACACACACACACACACACACACACACACACTGAGACAAAGAGACAGATAGACAGACAGACACATAGAGAGGGGTTGTGATAGGTAGGCTTACCTTGGTTATACAAGTGTGTGCCAAATTAAATTACTACAATTCTTTAACTCTTTCAGTTGAGAGATATAAACAGTGTGAAATATTGTTACCATATACACACAAAGAAATGCTATAAGCCAAGACATTCTCAGAGCCTTCAGAAGAGTGCTCCCTAATGCTGGGACCCATTAATACAGTTCCTCCTGTTGCCTTGACCCTCATACCTAACATTATTTCATTGCTACTTCATAGCTGTAATTTTGCTACTGTTATCAATCATAATGTAAATATCTGATATGTGACCCCCAAAAGGGTCATGACCTACACAAGTTCAGGACCACTGCTCTAGAAGACAGCAGAAGCAAGGAGGGTTTCATCTCAGGTGTTAAGGAGAGCCCAGGCTAGCTGTTAGAACTCTGAGGGAATCTGGTTAGTGTTTCAAGTCACTGAGTGAGTACTCTCTGAGTATAACATTCCTAGAAAGACGTAGACACTGATTGGCTGTATTTAAACATGCCATAGAAATGTCCTGTTGTTTTAATGAGTCTGAGGGTCAAGTACAACTGGATTTATTTGACTTTTCAGATTAGAGAAAATTAATTGGAATGGATTTAGAAAGAGGTTTCAGTCATGCATTTCCAATTTCCTCTCTTCAAACTCACTCCATATGAGTTTATTATATTTTTGGCTTCTAAAAATATTTCCCATGGAAATTTATTGAGAACAGCTTTTAGATTTTGTAGCTCTTTAGTATTTTCTATGTCTTAAATGCTTCTAAATAACATCCAAATGAATTTAGGATTCTGTTTATCAATTTTTGTGTTACTAAAATTTATTATTTTGTTTAATTTTTGGTTGATGTTACTTAACTTTCTATACCTATCTTCCAATGTTGAACATGTATATGATTTATCGAACTTTATTTTATTTTTTGAACCTTAACACATTTAGAAGTAGAATGGTCTGAGAAGTACTTAGAATATCACTGTGTTAATGTTGTTTGGTTTCCTGAGTTTGTATGGACAGTTTGAATCTATCGTGATGGGCACCATATCGATTATTTGGTCTTGGGCTTCCCTTATCACTTATAGAACTTTAACTACTGTGTTTTAAATAGCTTTAGTTCTGTAGGATAAAAGCCTTTTGATATTTGGAAAGGTTCATATTTTTGCTGTTCTTACTTCTTTTAGTGTATAAATTTTCATATTCAATCTACAGCTATTCAACAGTAAATATTAATATTATAATGTAGTAAAATAGAGCACCTTTCCCCACTACTTCCTTTATATATTATGAGCTTTACTTATTTCACTCCCTGTACATTTGACTATTCTTATAGAAGTAAAACTTGTTTACTGGTTTTGACTTACGTTTTTTCATTTTTAACTATTACCATTAAAAAATGGTGAATTTTTTTACTCCTGGTTTGGTTTCTTCATTAAGAAGTTTATTATTTGTGTTTTGGAGTGAACACTCTTATTCTAATCTCCACCCAACCCTGAGTCTAATTGTCACTGATACTCTGACAGGCCATTTTGTTTCAGCCCACAAGTAGCACTCTAGAAGGTAATGTATTTCCGAAGACAGTGACCTGTTGTTTTAAATCTTTGTATGTTTTTATATATCTGTGTGTGAGTAGTACAGGAATGAACATGCCACCATACATAGATGGAGTTCACAGGACAAATCTCTGTTGAATTTACAGGGATTAGTCCACCCACACTCAAGTCATAATGCAAGTCATAAAAAGTTCTTTACTCACTAAGCTGTCTCCAGCCTACATCTATTTTTGAAGTACATATATTCTAATGGCAAAATAGTACATAAACGTATTTGCCTCTAATATTCATATTTGAAAGGTAAAGTAACCAGATGTAAAGCATTTACTCATAGTCAGTTCTTGAGAATATTACAGGTACTGCTTCAAAGAAATTTAAATATAATCACTTCAGCAAATTTCCCTGACAGTCTCCCACTTCTGAAAAGGTGGTCTTCCTAAATAAAATGAGATCAACACAATTCAAAGACCAGGGTATGTGGCTACAGTACTCTTGTGCGTTGACAATATTTCATATCTATATAGATTTCCTCAAGAAAAAACTTATTATCATAAATATAAACTCATATTTATATTTCGTGTAACTAAAATAATTTTTAATACATGGAAAGCGATTGAGCCCTTCATCACTGTCAAGTATACTGGTGTTTAACACGTTACTTCAACAACACATGCCAATTCCATATTATTTTGGAAATTTGAATTCTAAACAGCTGCATGTACCCTAAATTTTAAACATAAATTTATTCACTTAATATGAATGTATAATTAATTGTTCATTTGTTTCTCTCTTACAGGTGAGGAATCAGAAGTCAGAAAATTGAATTGAGAAATTCCCCAGTGGAAGCAGGCTATAAATGATGTGAATGAGTTTTAAACTCAGGTTATGAACTCTCACTTGTAAAAGTGAGGTTATATTGTCAGAAACTTAACAGGAAAACGTAAAAAAAAACTGGCATAAACATATTTGAATGAGTAAAAAGAATTAATCTGTCTGTGCATGTATTGTGTTGAGTAACAAAATCTATTTGACTCTTTATTGTTAAATTTAAAATGAGTCAATACATTCTCTAATTATAACTACAAGACATCCAAGGAATTTTGTAATTTATTTAAGTCAAACAAAAATATGGCTAGGAAACTAACAATATTTGGGAAAATTTCTTTATCTCTTTGGTCTCTGCAAGAAGTGCTTATCCTTGGGGCAATTTTAATTTCCTTGGTCAATTGGATTTCTCTTACTTCTTTTTAGCTACTGCTCAATTTTCTAATTTAACACCTCATTATCAATGAGTTCAGTGTGATTTTCACAGAAGATTTTACTTTCTTAATTTTATCTCATTATTCTTAGTAATTGCCTTTACATATCATTGCTCTTTCTCACATATAATGCAGAACTTTTGCTCTTTAATATTAATCTATTTCATATTAATGTAGATAGTTGTCATCTATCACATCAGTCTAGTTCCATCCAGCTTTACATATTTAGGATAGTTTAATAGTTTCTCATTAATCTCTTCTACTGTCCCTTCAATCACCCTTGTGTGTTTCCCTCCTGGAACTATATTACCATGAAGAATATATGGATCCTGAAACTATTATCTAGCCAATAAGACCTATTAGGCAAAATTTCATCGAGTACAGGAGGACTAAATGTTCTGGTCTCTCAGGCAATAGGAAAGAGTCTAATCAGAGCTTTTGCTTTATACAATTTATATGTTGTTCCTTCATTTGGACTTTGAACTTCACAGTGAGTAGGTAATGATTCCATTGTGTTCACATTTCTGTATATTAAAATTTAATTTTAATTCTGGAATACAGCCAAATTCTAAGTAGTAGACAATATCATCATTATCTGTATGTTTTCAAAGGGTGCACTGTAAACTATGGTGTGAAAATATAAGGACAGATAGGATTAATTCAACTAATGCCTCTCTTTCTGAACTTCCTTGCTTGGCATGCTTTGTAACCCTCTTTTGAGATTTTCCTAGGGTTGTGGACCTTCAATAGAGAATAGAATTCATGCACAAGCATTCTTAATATAGATTTCACTCAACAGAAGAGTGAACATTCATTTGTGTATAATTTCAATATTAATAAAAATTATTACATATTTTATTGTAGTCACTTGAACATGGGAAATAAGTGGAAATATCTTTCATCTCAATCATTGTGCATGTAATTGGAAACAACTTTTTATATGTATATGAATGTCAATATGTATGTACATAAATACTAGATGCATAAATATGATAGCTCTACATAGGGCATAAATAAACCCAAAATATCAAAATTTATCAATATCTATAAATGAATCAAACTCAGCCAATCATAATATTTTATCAGAAAACTTGTTTCCTAATAGAATACAGAATTATACTATGAATTATTATATGTGATTGAAACTATACTGAAAATTTGGTAAAATTTCAAATGACTCATTATTCAATGCTCATGATAATGCCTAAAGGTAAACGTCTAGAACATAATTTATTCAACAGCAGTCCTTAATCAAATATATTAAAATGCAGTAATCCAGTTGATCAAATTGAAATCCTGACCTTCTTTTGATTATTTCTAGAAGATCAAAATAAATTCTCAATCATGAACTCAACAATTCTCGCTCATACAATCCTTCCTCTTTCTTGCCAATTGGACTCCCGGAGCTCCACCCGGGACCTGGCCGTGGACCTCTGTATCAGTTCCATCAGGCATTGGATGAGAGTTCTAGCATGACAGTTAGGGTGTTTGGCCATCGGATCACCAGAGTAGGTCAGTTCAGGCTTTCTCTCGACCATTGCCAGTAGTCGATTTGCAGGGACACTTTGCTCAGCCTGGATGAAAGGAGGAGGGAACTGGACCTGCCTGGACTGAATCTACCAGGCTGAGCTGTGTCCCCAGGGGAGTCCTTGCCCTGGAGGAGATGGGAATGGGGGGTAGTCTGAGGGGAGGGCAAGGGGGGCAGGAGGAGGGAAAACAGGGGAATCCGTGGCTGATATGTAAAATTAAATTAAATTATAAAATAAAAAAATTAAAAATAAAATAAAATAAATTCACAGAAACAAGAGCCCTCAAAGAATTAAATATATTTGCTTAATTTTTAAAAATAAAATAGCTAATAGTTGTTCAAATGAATAGTGTATTAGAATCACAATGAAAAAGATAATTAATCTTTGTGTTTGTATGTGCATTCAAAGATAGTCATTTTATTTGTTTTTCTTTGTGGTTCAATAAACATTCAAGTTTTATAGAAAAGAAATAAAATACAGTGTAGTCTTCATTTTCTCACTCAAAGTAAGAGAATAACCATAAGAATCTCAATAAACACAATTTACTAAAGACCAAAAATATGTTATCTGGCATAATAGTAATATGATTATCATAGAAAATATATAATATACTTTTCTTAGAATATATTATATATTCTATATATAATATAGAATATACTTTTCTATTCTATACATAATATAGAATATATACTTTTCTTACAATATATTGTATGAATGTATATTTTAAAGCCAGAATATCCACACACAAGAAGCTATACCTAATAACCTACAACAATAAGCCTAATGTGATCCAGATGATGAACTAGTAAGATTAATCAAGATTGATGGTGGAGAAGGTTCCATGAGACAAGAGTTGTCAAGCTAGGGTAAGGTGAGTTTATATTAAATATTTGCCTGATTAATGATAAACAGACAAAGTTGAACTTGTCTTTTATTTATGTGAAAAAAATTAGTAAAATATCATGCATAATTTTTAAAAATAAATAAAAACAAGAGCTTATGTTTTCAATTAATAGATGTATAGAAAGTGAAACAAGATAGAAAAAGATAAATAAGTATGAAAATATTAGTTGGTAAAATAATTAAGACAACAACTAAAATTGGAACCTTATGCTTAAAATGAGAGCTCCTGGAGAAATGGCTCAGTTGTGAAGAGCAGTTGTTTTTGCAAAGGTATGGATTTGATGTCCAGAGCTCATATGGTGCTCCATAACCACACATAACTCTATTTCTAAGGGATCCTAGGCCCCTTTATCACCTCCACAGGTGCCAGACATGGAAATAGTACATATAAGTACTTTCAAGCAAAATGTTCATACAAATAAAATAAAGTAAGTAAGTCTAAATACATTAACAACAATACTGACTAGAACAATTTCTGTAAAGGTACCTCTTTATATAGTGATCATAAGGAGAGGTTCTGAAAGAGATTCCTAGCCAGAAGCCCACCTTTAAGTTTCAGAGGTTTTTGTCAGAGGCATGGATGGAACTTACATTCATCCTTATCTCTTTCGCCTTTCCACCTAGTCAGGCTCCATCAAACTATGAATGAAACTTATCAAAGTGTATTTACAATGTACCATGCAATGCATCAGTGAATTCAACTTGGCAATTTCCTGATGAAGCGATGATATGGATGGGATGAGTCAATGTGTCTGCTGCTGAGTTATAGAGCAGGACTGATTTTGATCTCGGGGGAGATTAGCTTTTCTGCTTTGCTGACTAAGGTGAGCTGCCTTAAGAGATTAAATGAGAACAGGGTTTCAAGGACTCTTTCATCCGTATCTTGCCACCTTAACCAGTATCTTCTGAAGGTTAAAACACACTGAAGAAAAGAGCCTCTTTTCTAATTACAATTGCTTATAAATAACTGTGAAATTGATAATATTAATCTGAAGATATAGTAATATTGGAAGTACTAACATTAATTCACCTCTGAGGAAATATACCTAGGAAAGCAAGCCAGGGTTGAAGACAATTAGGTCTGGTTATCAAGACTATTTTCTGTATTTCCTCAATAAAATTTAGCCAATTGAAACATTTTTTCAAAATGTCCACTGTATACATAAAAAATCCAATGAAGTCAATCAAATATGTAAACATATAATCATTAATTTTATTGTTTTATAAAATTAACTGTGGCCGTGCAGGTGCTAAGACCTCTTCATCAACCTCATTGTCAAAAAATTTCTTGTACTTTATTGGTACACAAAAACTAGCTACTATAGGCTTTATTTCTGAAAAACTAATATTTTCTTAAATTGCATCAAGTTGATAAGACTTAGTACTGGGATGGTCTCAATGCAAGCCTCCTGTTACTAGATTGTTGTAAATGTCTTTTTATCTACTACTTACTCCCTCCTGCCCTTCATTTTTCTCAATAAAGGATGCAATTGATCATAAATAATAACTTTCTTCTACCATTGATGGACTCCTTAAAAGACTGTCTCTCCCTCTAATTTCTCTCTTAAAATCAATGGTTCTCTTGACTTATCTCCTGCACTTATTTTACACTGAGCTTTGTTCCTTCTGTATGGGAACATGTTTCAGTCTCTCTCCTTAAAATTAGCACATCCCATCATGTTCATATCCTCTTGCTTCCTAACCTTTCTTATATTATTATATAGCTTACCAAATAAGGTGACATGCTTCTCTATTTTCGCACAATCTTCTTTATTCCTGCTCTTTCATAACAGCAACACGATATTCACATTATATTGATATGAAACCATTAGAAGAATAGAAGAGAGAATACATTGCAGGCAATAGAGTATACGTGACACACACTGTCAGATAACCAGTCAGATGGACAAATCCACTTCAGCATCTTTAACTTAGATTACAGTTTTTCTCAACCCACCGCTTATCATTTTTCTATAGGAGAATTACCTCAGTGACTGCTGAAATGGCAAATACCCAGACACATTGTGGTTTTTCTTGAAAATATGCATTAACTCAGACACTAGGAACCTGAATTGACCATCTCAGCAAGATGAAATCTGGACATATTGAAAGATCTGGAATCTTTCCACCTTAATTGTTTGTGTTATGATTGAATTATAAAATTGGTTTTATTCTGATCTTAAGAACAAAATCTAATAATTAAGTTCACAGTAGGTAGAAAAGAAATTAAAAAAAGACAGATGAGTAATTAGTGGTTTCACATACCTGACTTAAAGGAACCATCACTATAAAATGATTTGTATTTCTTAAGAAGTATAAAATAAGAGTTTTGTCTCAGAAGTTTATTGATGTTACTTAAAATAATATAACATAGCTAATGACAGCAACAAACTAACATTCATCATGACTCTGTTATTGCAAAATGCAAAATTCTGCTGCACAAACGTAAGTATTTGGGAATATAGAGATATTTTGAGCTTTTTAAGTTCATTTTACATGCACTTGGAGAAAAATGAAAGAAAAAGTATTCAGCATGAGAAAGCAGATGAAATACAATGGTCCATATACTGAAAATGTTGGATATGAGAAAAAGATTAGGCATAGGGCAGAACTGCAGAATCAATGGAACTTGGAGCGAAAATGGATGAGCAGAAATAGAAAGGATTAATCAACATGGCTGACAGAGAGAACCCCAGCACAAAGAGATAACAGCACGGAACAGCCAGAACCGTGGAAAGCTGAGTCTAACATCTACTTTTTGAGCTTCAGGCTCTCAGGTGGTTTTCTGTGGAGTTGCAGTTACATCAGAAAATACATTAACATTCTTAAACTATAAGGTTTAACATTATTCAATATATTTCTTCACATTTTTATTATTTTGTCTTCATTTGATAATAATTCCAAAATCTCTCCTTTCCCTTTTTTTTTATTCAGATCCTCCTGTATACTCCTCACTCTATTTCAAATTCATGGCACTTTATTTCTTCATTAATTGTGTATATATATATATATATATATATATATATTATACTTAGGAATATATATTCAAACAGTATAATGTATTCCTGTATGTTCTCATTACTAACAATTGGGTATTCGATAACCAGTTGGTGTGCTCTTGCCTGGGGAATATTATTTCCCTATTTCCTCTTTTCTGCATTTCTTAGTTGCCTGTAGTTTGTTTTTTTTTTTTTTGTTTTTTTTTTTTTTGCATAGGGTTAAGGATTCATGAATTTTCTTCCATTCACTTCAGCATGGCTATTGATGTTGATGTTGGCCTTGTTCAGCTCATGTTTAAGCAGTCATGCTGGGGAGACTGTATGTGCGAGCTTCTGACATGGCTCCAAGACACACTGTCACAGCGAACCCTGATTTTACGTCTCTGTCAAACGTTCTGCCCCCACTTATGTAGCGTTCCCTAAGCCTTAGTTGCTGTAGTGTTTTGTAGATGGAGCCACGGTGACTGGACTCTACATGTCTGCGTTTTGACTGGTGTTTTCTGTAGTGGTACCCATCTCTTCCAATGGCAAATAGGTTGGTAGATTCTCTAGATCTTTTAAAAAACAAAAACAAAAATGTGTGTGTGTGTGTGTGTGTGTGTGTGTGTGTGTGTGTATGTGTGTGTATGTGTGTTGGAACATCAGAAGAAACTTGGGGAGGGATGGAGTCTCATCATGTACTCTTCAAGTTCAATGACCAAACTCATTGTCAGGCTTGGTAGCAGCACCTTTACCAGCCAAACATTTTTTGTCATCTCAATTATTCCTATCACATACTTTAGATTATCATATTGGCTGAGAAAATAACTTCAAATATTTATAGTTACTTAGGAACTTTCATAATATTTATGGAGTCCAGTCTCTAGTATTTCACATAAAGTTTCAAGAGCAATAATTCTAAGATTATGCATCTTCACATGCCTATTTGATTAGTATCACTACAAGTATTAAATGCTCTTTATTCCTGTTATAGAAACACAATACAATATTTTGATGACGTTTTAGTAATTTTCATTTGGGGCAATGTATTGCCCTTATTTTTTACTTGATATGATTAGGGCATGTCAGAGAAATTTAGGCAAAAATGAAAACTGATATACATATATTCATAGTGTCTTCTGTATTCAAATATTCCTACCATAAGCAACATATATTCATGACAGAGGACCCGGAAATCAAACACAAATGAAAATTAAATTTAAATACATCTTAGAGTAAAAACAATAAAAAAATCATTGATAAACTTACAGGAAATTGTGGGTGAAGAAACAAAAGGAAACGATACTACGAAGAAATAGCATAGTGAAATAAAGATTTGGGTATGGCGGAAAATTGAACATTTCCACTGATCATGGAAAATCTTCCTTGAGAACACACATGCTATGTATGAGGAGAACCATTGATTTAAAAGAATATGGCAAGGAAGAGATAGTCTTCAATGGAGTCTTTTATTCACAAATACAAGAAAATATATAATACTGTGCACCTTTCCTTTTAAACACCAGAAAGCAGGGCTATTTATATTTCTGTCAAATTTTGATAGCTTGACATACTGATGGGCTATTTGAATCAACATTATTTTTTGATTGCTTACCTTCTTTAAGGAGAGTATCCCTTCCCTGGTGTCTTTGTCAGTGGAGATGGAGAATATCCCAATCCCGTCTCCATTAGTGATGGAATAAGTCATATCTGCATTTGAGCCTGTGTCTGCATCATTTGCCTTAATTTTCCCAACAGCTGAACCAACTTGAGCAGACTCAGGAACGTACAGCTGATAGTGTTCTGGAAAAGATTTCATATTAAAGTTACTTAGAATAATTTTTATAGAGTACATACCTCATAAGAAAATAATGACATCTTTGTCGTCAAATGAACATTGTATAGAATGAACTCAATGGATTTCCATTACATTTTTAAACTATTCTATTAGTTGTTATAAATGTGGAAGTATATATAAAGTAATCTGAATACTAGAACATGAAATATTGTATTACTTCTACAAAACTAAACAGAAAATAGAAAAATTCATTTATATAGCATGATTAGTGACAAAGAGGAGGGTTTATATGAGCAAGAATTGTTGAGATCAAGGTTGGATAAAGCACAGGGACAAATAGCCAAACGAATGGAAACACATGAACTATGAACCAATGACTGAGGTGTCCCCAACCGGACCAGGCCCTCTGAATGAGTGAGACAGTTGATTGGCTTCATCTGTTTGGGAGGCATCCAGGCAGTGGGACTGGGTCCTGTGCTCATTGCATGAGTTGGCTGTTTGAAAACTGGGGCCTATGCAGGATCGCTTGGCTCAGCCTGGGAGGAGGGGACTGGACCTGCCTGGACTGAGTCTACCAGGTTGATCTCAGTCCGCGGGGGAGGCTTTGCCCTGGAGGAGGTGGGAACAGGGCATGGGCTGGGGGGAAGGTGAGGGGGACGGGAGTGGGGAGAACAAGGGAATCCGTGGCTGATATGTAGAACTGAACTGTATTGCAAAATAAAATAAATAAATAAATAAATGAATTATCAATCATAAGTTTAATCCCAATTTACTTTTATCTTCCCATTAGTGTGAAGTTCAAATATGTATGTATGAGAGGGAGAGAGAGAAAGAGAGAGAGTGCACAATTGAAATTTAACAAGAAAAAGGAAAACAATGATACCAGAAGATACAGGCTAACACTTTATGAATAATTTACTATATAAAATATGTAAGCATTACAAAAGAAAAATTATAAATATATTTACAAATGTATCAAATATTTCCAAATACCTATAAAAGATTTGATAGCACTGCATAATAGCGAAAGGAAAAGTCTATTTTCACAACTAAAGTCTAAACTAGTGGACCAGTTCAAGAATGGAAGTCTTCACACATAGTGATGTAGTAGTTGTGCAGTGGCTTCAACTTTGATTTTGTTTATCCAATGTGCAAACCATACTCGCAATATCAGTATCATTATTCGGGATTTGGAAACAAAAACAAACTGATGTTTTACTGATATGAAATACTGAGTTGGAATATTTGGTTGGAAGGGAGATACTCTGAATGCCTAAGAAGAGCTTCATCTACAAGCCATGGGTTAATAAACAACATCTACTTTTCCAAGGTGTGGGGAGATACACTATTATGGCTTGTAGATCAGGGAGGCCATAGATGATGCTAAGACAGCTCAGGTTCTGGTTATTTCTATTGTTTTCCCAGCATAAGGACTGTGAAATAGACATCTTTAGAGCAGCACACAGCCACTTCAATCAGTCACAGACTTCTGCTATCTTCAGATGTCTGTAAGGGTTGGAATAAGTATGGTCTATTAATAATCAGACATGGGACACAGGGAACTTAGGGAGCTCTAGCCGTAACTGAAAAACCATTTCTTGATAATAGATTCAAGAAAGAGAAAAATAGCCTTCACTTTTGTTCACCCAATGGTAACCACACCTGTAACCCACGGATAAATACAATCCAATGGTCAGAAACATGACACTGGTTTAACTAATTGAGTCACACATAAAAATGCAATGGACCTAGAGAAAGATCCAGGAGTAAAGATGAAGGCTTGTTAGGACTAAAAACGAGCTATGAGACATACGGAGAAAATAGTAACCAGAAAGCATTAAATACATTTATGAAAATTACAAAGAGCTAACTTAACACAAGTAAACAAATGATTACAGTTAAAATTGACAATTTTTTTCATAATTATTAAATCTAAGATGAAATAGTTTTGTTGTTGTTGTTTAAATAAAAAGCTAATCTTCTGCTTTAAAATTTGTTGCTCAGAATAACATCTTTTGTTACTTATCTAATATCTGTTATTTTAATTTTATGTTCACTTATGTGTGTCAGTGTGTGTGTGTGTGTGTGTGTGTGTGTGTGTGTGTGTGTCCCCATGTCCGAGTACAGATGTTTGGAGAGGTCAGAAAAGGGCCTCAGACCCTTGGAACTTGAATTACAGATGGTTGTAAGCCTTAGAACTGGACCCATGACCTCTGCAAACAGTTCTTATCCATTTAGTATCCCTTTAGCCACCATGTAAGAACTTTGGGTAATATGCTGTAATTTCCTCAACACCCGATGCCTCCCCTTGACTTTCAGTTTATATGAAAAAAACCACAGCTAGCTCTGGTGCTACGCATTTCAGCTTCCTCATTGACTTCTCATCATCCTAGAATTCAGAATCATTTCTGCTCTGTTCTAAACTTCATTTTAATGGAGAAGTGTGTGTTACTGTGTCTCTTTCCCAGATCATTAAGATTTTCTGCAAATCAGCAACATTCTTCCTATTCTAATAAATAACAATTTTATTGGAACAGGATTTTAATTTACATTGTGATCCTTTGAAGTTACAGGTTAAGCCGGGCGATGATGGCACACGCCTTTAATCCCAGCACTCGGGAGGCAGAGCCAGACAGATCTCTGTGAGTTCAAGGCCAGCCTGGTCTCCAAAGCGAGTTCCAGGAAGGCGCAAAGCTACACAGATAAACCCTGTCTTGAAAAACCAAAAAAAAAAAAAAAAAAAAAGAAGTTACAGGTTAACTCTTCAATACTAGAGACCCTGACTTCCAACTAATGTCAGTGTTTATCATGCCATCCTATGTGAATGCAATTGCTCATTTTTAACTCAACATATAAGATACCTGACTCTTTAACTGGAGAATTCAGAATTCATTGCAGTATTATTAGTTGGTTAATTTCCATATTGTATATCAGGAAATATAAAAGCCCAAAGACAGGGATAGATGTGATGGAGTGACCAATCTCTGAGCACTCACAACATACACAGTGTTTATCGAGTAAGTGTGGCATCCTGTGTGGATATGGATTGTAGTGATCCGAAACAATTACAAGTATAACAATCAGGATATCTGGTCATAGACCACTACAGCAAGCATTGTGATGGTGAAACAGTTTGAAATACTGTGAAGATCAGTGAAACAAGACATCAAAATTTATTTCAAGAAAATCATACTTATAGAATTGTTGGAAATAGGTCTGCCATAATCTTTATTTTTCAAAAAAATGTATTTACCAACTGGAATATAATTAAGGGAATATGATGAGTCATGCTTATAGAATAATATTAAACTAAATAAAACATCCCTTAGGATTGTTAAACTTTCTTCAAAATGGAAAAAAAAATGAAGTAGAAATACCACAAAGGCAGAGGATTAAAATAATAACAATTGGATCCCTAAAATGGAGTAGCATCAAGTAACACAACTATTTTTACTAAAATATTAGTTTTGCTGAGGATGAAGCTCAGACTTTCTGAGACATGATGTGAGGCAGCTTAGATGGGACTTTAAGCATCATATTATATATAGCATGTTAAAAAACTTCACATTTTGAAATTCATTTGCTATATTGTACCAAATTAGCACATTTTTCTTGTAATGTCTTCAAATGCTTCCAGAATCTTAGCACTGTAGCCAAACCAACCTCATTATTCCCCATTTTTGTTTCTGAATGGGCCATAATTTCATGCACCATATGCGATCTTTTCTCATGATTTCTTTGACTCCACTGTGAACTGGTAATACTTTTCTAAAGCACACTTCAGAAATAGAATCCTGGTGGGTAATGAAAAGGTATTTAGCTCACTAGCCCTTGACCACTTTAATATATACATCCCCTCCCAAGACAGTGATAACTTTAATTGCTTTTATTTTTTCAAGAACTAGAAAGAGGAGAAAAGTTCAACACAATGACTTTTAAATTGGAAGTATTAGGAAAAGGTTATAAATTAAGTGTGCTCATTACATTTAAATAAAGAAGGTGGAGATCTTTATCTTAAACTAAAGCTCTGCATTAGAAAGTATGAACACAGCTGAGTATTTCACTACTGACTGAAATGTGTGCTTAGTTAATGTGGCAGATAAATTCACCCGAGAATTAAAAAAGCAGAGAAGTAAATTCATATAGAGAATACAGGCAGCATAAAATATCCAACTTAAACAACACTGATAGAAAATGTATCTACGAAACAAAGGACAATAGCTTGATGGTGGACACAGGACAGGTATAGTATTATAAAGATGAGTAAGTTGAATAGGCAGTGACAGAATTTTCTCACCAATCAATAGATATCTTTACAAAGAGTTTACATGGAGGAGTATAAAATCAGTTAGTGCTTATGTGTATTACAACTAAACTACAGAAAATATAAGAGAATATATTACAAAAGAAAATTCTGTTAATACAGTGTAAGTAAAAGAGTATAGGATAATACTGTAATCAGATGTTTCAAATAAAGACAGGCTTAGTTACAATATGACAGAATGATTACTAAGCACATGATTAAAAAAAAGTCTATTATCTTTCCATACATATGAGATTAATGGAAAAAGAAAAACATTTGAGAGCCTAATTGAGAGTGTTGTGAAGATTGATACTAGAGTCAGTTGCAATGGTGTGATAGGAAACACCTGCGAGTTCTGTGAAGAAAGGTCGAGATCACAAGTGTATAGATTAAAAAGAAGAAAGATCCTACATGTCAAGAGAGTCAGAATATTGGATCAACCTCACCACCAGAGAAGAATCTGTATACACTTTCAATTAGAGATTCATGGACATCCCAGAGCTCTGTGAAAATGTAGTCTTGCTTATCTGTCTTTTATTTTTCAAGTAGCTTATCATGATATCCCACTATGTAAATAGCTATTTGAATGGCAACAATGTATCTACTTAAATCAAAAGACTCTTCTCTTGTAATATAATGATATCATAGTGGCCCAAAGTTAGTCAACATACAGCATTATGTTTAGTTTTAATCAATGTCAACAACCATCCTTTAAAAAGGACACAACAAAAGATTCTGGAGACATACTATCTTCATCTCAAACTTCTAACCACATTTCTAAGTGTGGCAGGGTCGAAATCTGCTTTCACAATGTCTGAAATGCTGTAAGTGGAAGAAAGCAATTACCCTTTGTTGTTGTTTGATTTTGGTTCTTTTTTTTTTGGGGGGGGGTCCTGTCACCCAGCTCCCAAATAAATCACACACAAAGTCGTATTATTACTTATGAATGCCTGGCCTTAGCTTCTAGCCAGCTTTTCTTAAGTTCAAATTATCCCATCTACTTTTGCCTCTGGGCTTTTCTCATTCTTTTACTTCTATAAATCTTACTCCTACTCCATGGCTTGCTGGGTAGCTGGGTGATTGGCCCCTGGAGTCCTCCTCCTTCTCTGGATACTAGATCTTTTTCACTCATCCATCTCTTCTTTTTTTTTAATCTTCCCAGATTTCTTCTTCTATGTATTCTCTCTGCCTTCCAGCCTTACTTATCTCTCTCTCGTAACTTACTATTGACCATTCAGTTCTTTATTAGACCAGTCAAGTGTTTTAGACAGGCAAAGCAACACAGGTTCACAGAGTTAAACAAAAGAAACAAAACAAAAGTAACACACCTTAAAATAATATTCTACAACAATCCCTATTTTATGAACTAATGTTTTCACACCAACGTTATCTGCCAAAATAATGAAATTACAACTGCATTCGTATCATATCAAGATTCATCTATATAAACCACATTATCCAGATGTGGCAAAATTTCATTATTATTTAAATCCTTTATAGAATCTTAATTGGCTTATGAATGTAGTAGATATTTTAAAGACAGAAATAAGGATAACCTGAAAAATGCAAGTTTACTTAAAATGAATGTTCATTAAGCCCCTATCATGTACACATTGAGTTTAGGGGCTATTTAGAAATTCAGTAATAAAATCTTTCTTTGAAAAAAGATACTTAAAAATATGAGATTATGGAGAGGAATTAGTAGTAGGAGAAACATGGGGGGTGCCATGTTTAAAATATGTTACGTGAATTTTTCAAAGAACAAAAATATATCGCTATAAAGGTACTCTAATGTAACAGAAAGGATAAAAAGTTTCATGTTTCAAACTACCAAAATTTATGTTCAGTTATTATGTCATGTTCTTTCATTACTTAAAATTTTATTCTGTCATTAATTGACAAATACTTTTACATATTAGTGCAATAAGAGGTTTCAATACATTTACACCTTGAATAATATTCAAGTAAGAGAATTACTATGTCTATCACTTTAAAATGTGTCATTGCATTTTTTTTCAGAATACCTAAAGTGCTCTCTTCTAATGTAAAACATTCAATATATTATTAAACCAAAGACAATGCCAAAGCCAGAGAATATGAGCACTTATCAGGCAACAGATAAAAAACTGGTCAAGTAACAGAGGAGTATTAAATTTTTTTGTAATGCCACTAAAAACGCCTTATATCTCCGTTGTTTTCATACTGTAGAAAGATACTTGTATCAGAGTATAATGTTTGTTCTATGATATTTTATTGACAACATGATTAGAAATATGTATTACATGGGAACACTAATATAAAAGATCCTTGAGTACTTGTATTTTTAAAATTGTTTATTGAACTTTAAATATATATACATCAAATTTTAATGTTGACACATTGTGATCTATCGTTTGTTTTTTTAAACATAATTTTCCAAAGTGTAAAAGCCATATAATTGATCCTGTTGCATTCTGATCTCTGGAATAATATTTTAAAGAGATTTTGATTTCACTATGTAGTTCATTTATCAGACATTTATAATGGCATTTTAAACATTGGTTGATGGAAAGAGTATTGAAATTCATCTAATTCATTCACTCAGCAACAACTTAAAGATTATGGTGAATAAGATGAACATTTATTGTGGCAAAACAACTCAAACTAGTAGTTTGACTTCCATATAGTACAGGAAATACATGCCTCTGGGAATAAACATAAGATGGACAAGTATGTGAAATTCAGTAAGAGTTGACTATCCACAATTTTGTTAATTGTTGAATAGATTTCAGACAAGTTCCAGCAGGGGTATTATAAAACCATTTAAGCACATAAAATATCCAGGTGAAATAAAGTTGATGATTCATTGTTTTATATTAGGATTAGGTATTGTCCTAGCATATCTATGGCTGGTGTGTACTGAGAAGAAGAAATGAGTCTGAGATGGGCATCTCACAATGACTTACAGAGTCTTCATTGGTTCACTGTATTGTGTACTTGATCATAGTTTTAAACAGCCTTTGCAGGATGGATATCTGTGACAACACACATGCATGGTTGGTATGGAAACTGACAATTAACCAATTAAACCTGACTTTAGTATCTGCCATTTCAGAAACACTCCACTATATTTTATTCATATCACTGACACTCTGAGATGTGCATAAAGCCAAATTCTTCCAACTGCACCAAATTAACATCTGCCTGCCTCTGTATTGCCTGTTGCATTATGAATTATATTTTATGCATTATATTCTATTCTGAAATGCAACCTTATTTTAAAGTTTTAACCATGTTCACATTTGTGTGTGTGCGTGTGTGTGTGTGTGTGTGTGTGTGCATGTCAGCACACATGCACGTGCAAGAGAGTGTACAGTTTATAACATGAATTATTTTTAAAATTGTAATTTCATAAACTTAATATGAATGTTTTTTCATGAATGAAACACCCACATCAAAATGTGCAATAAATATTTCCATGAATATTTACTAAATACATACCTCCTTTGTAACAAGTAAGATTTCATTACTTTATGATCATATCATTTTTAGTATAGCTTATGCCAACATAAATCTTCACCTTTAACACAGTACCAGATGTGTCTTAGAACTAGAGGGCATTAGTTCAAGTGCTATCTTTATAAATCACTAATGAAGAGACACAAACACAAAGACTAAAATATTCTCCCTTGATAAAACAGTACATTATATATTGAATAAATTCATTTGTTTTACATAAATGAATGATGATAAATGCAATATGTAGGCAACAGGTACATACTCTGTGGAAACCGTGGTGGGTTGTCATTGACATCAGTCAAGGTTATATTGACAGTTGTGGATCCCGAAAGTCCGCCAACTTGCCCAGCCATGTCTTTGGCTTGAATGACCACTGAGTAATGTTCTCTGGCTTCTCTATCCATGTTATGTAAAGCTGTTCTAATGACTCCTGGAATATAAAGATTTAAGAAACAATCAGTACAAATTTTACACTGTACAAGTAACATGGTTGAGAAACATGAATGGTGTTGTCAGTATTGACTTTTGAAATAGCACATTTTAAGTGAGAGCTACCATTTTTAGAAAGAAAAATGTTATTATTATTGAAAAACTGAGTCATTTGCACATTCATTTGCATGCACATATTATAAACTGTCTTTAGTCTCAAAATAAGAAATCTTTCACTGTTTGATTCTTGGGTTAGGTGGCTCCCCAAGGCAGTTTTCAACCAAGATATGCATGTTGAAGTCACAGGACAACTTGTGAATATATGTTCTCTCTTCTTATTATGTGGGATGTGAGGATCAAATTCAGGTCACTAGGCTTCGTGGCAGCCATCTTTACCCATTGATTCATTTCATTGACCTTCCAGACATTTACAAAACATCCTCATTAATATATCTTAGCCACCTGACCCTTGAGACAAATACTAGCCATGTCTATCAAACTTACATTCAATTAGTTTTCATTGTATTCAATTAGAAGTTACCAAATTCAACTTCTTGGTTTTAAATTTACTAAGGTTTTATATATAATATCTTGACATGAGAAAAATAATTTTTATATCCAAGGATAAAAATAAAAATAAGAGAGGCTGTAATAGCAGAAAGAACTATTGACTCTGTTCACGGTTCACAATACAGGACACTATGATACTTCTTTTTTTTCTTTTTTGTCTATCTTCTTTTGAAACTGAATTGATTGGATTTACACTGATTTAGAGAGGAAAGCCTTAGGCACCAGGAAAAATGTTAAGTATCACAATTTCAAAACTGGTGAAGAAATAATTGAGGGCATTTGGTAGAGACTTTAACAAAGGTAAACAGAGAAGAAAATGATTGTTATCAAAATAAAATCTAACAGTGTGATAATAAATGATCCACCTAATTAATACATATGCAAATTCCCCTGGCATTTTTATTACAAAGAACAGTGTTTCATCACATATACAAACTACAAATGTAGGAAATGGAATCATGTAGGAATAAACATGCATAAGATGTATAAAATATTTTTAAATGGTAGATATTCTGTATATTTCTAGTGTTTGAAAAACTAAACATAATTTTATTTACAAAAACATAAATATATAATATAAATGGAACTTATGTCATAGGAAAATAAAATGTTGCACAGGTTAATATTTAGCATAAAATTAAATTGCTATTTTTATAAAACATAAATATCTAAAGATAAAACCAAACATTGTACAGTAAACGGCAACATTCTCTTTTCTATACATTTTTGAATGTCAGTCATTTAGGAGGACCTAATGAGGAATGTGTAGTGTTTCATGCTCAGTAAATTTGTGTATGCCCCTACTTGTGCACTTTATCTACTTCCTGAACCAACTTGAAAGAAACACAGTATCCAAATTGACTATAGAAAGAACAGGCCATATATAAAATTAACACACAGATTTCAGGAACAGTGGTCATAGGCTCATCTAAACCTTCAAATTTCTTTAATATGGCCCAGTATGCTGATGAGCTATTAGTCTCCATGAGTCACCTCAAAGCTGTAATGACACAACTCCTCCAACAAGGAAAGACTTTCCAAACATTCCCACCAACTGGGAAATGAATATTTAACTATACGAGCTTGACAGAGGGTGGGCGTTATTCCCATTCAAAGATGCACAGTCTACTCTTTTGTGCTGAATTCTCTTCCTGTATGCACCTTCCCTGGTAACATCCGAAGCCTTTGGCACCTCCAACATCCTAGGTTCTCCAACTCAAACCAGGATTCACTTTCACTGCTTCCTGCAATGGCTTTTTTTTTTTGGCCTTCATGCAGAGAACACTTTGCCACATGTCTGGACTAAGCAGCCTTTCTTAGCCATAAATTAAGATCCCATAACCCCTATACTCTTGTATCCTTCATGACTCTTAAGCCAGATGCACATGACTAATGTTAACAAATTAAACTGCCTGCTTGGGATGGAACTTGGTTGTCCTTGAATTACATTTGCATAAATTTTTCTTTGTTGCTTCACTTTAGGAACAGAATTAGAACTATTTTCCTTTCACAAGTTTCCAGAGTAGCTGGGTAGGGGTCTCATCATGAGGGTGAAAGATCCCCACCAAAGGCCCAGACACAGTTCCCCTAGAAAGCCAAAAGAGCTGAGGGAAGAGATATCTTAAAGATAAACAGAACTGAGTCAGTTCCCCCTTCCTGGAGAGGGTGAAGTCAGGAATTTTCAAAATAACAAAGTCAGGATGTCTAGTGGTGACCGATTAACCACGAGATGCCCCTCTCTTGAGATAACATGACCAGACCCCGGAGATGGGTTTTAAAACTCCTGACAGGGAAAACAGATAAGCTGAAATAAGACAAAGTTCAGGCCTGGGAAAAACTGGACCAATCAAGGATGGACCCCTACTAACCCTCTCCCCTCTAAGGAATTGTGTGGTTTTTGCCTATAAAAACTAACTTCCCCAAGAAAGAGGAACTCTCCTCCCTGTCTCCTGGTGTGGGGCGTGGTGAACAAGGGTTCCCTGCTAGCTTGAACTATGCATGCACATGTGCTGAGTCAAATAAACCTTGCTATTGCATTCTGGACATCTTTGGTCTCCAGTGGTCTCTTTGGGGGTCCTAATCTGGGCAGAACAGAGGGTACTACAACCTTTATTTCATTTCTTTTTATCTATTTCAGCACAAACACTGGTTACAACATTAAATTCCCAGGTATTCCTTATTTCTCCTCAAATTATACATTTTGTAATTTTCCCCCATTTAATCTTTTTCATTATAGACCTGCATGAGATTGTTCACTAATAGCCACATGATAGAGTCAATATTAGGCTCTCTTGAAATCTCCACTAGCAACTAAATTGATCCAAAACTCTTTAATTTAGCTTCAGGCAAATTTTTAACACATTCACAGAAAGCAGTCACAGTCTTTGCCAAAATATCATCTGAGTGGTCTCTAATCAGTTACTAACACCATTCCTTTGTGGTGCATTTTGAGCCTGGTGTCCATGGTCCACATGGCTCTTAGTCTTCGAGGATCCTACTAGGAAGACACAATGAGTCCCATTTACAGTATTCCATTGCTTTCCTAGTACAGAATCCTGCAGTCTTCTCCTTACTCTAAAAGGCTGCTTGGTCAGGCCTGTCATAGCAATAGTCAACTCCTTGGTACCAACTTCAGATTTTTTTTATTTTTCTTCAAGACAAAACACCATGGCCAAGGAAACTTAATATTGTACAGTTTATTTCATTCACAGATCATGTGTTTAATATTGTATCTAAAAATTCACCATCATGTCCAAAGTCAACCAGATGAGTGTCCTGACTTTTAGAAAACTCTCAGTTTTAAATTAAGAGTATGTTCTATTTGAGCTTGTTTTTATGTATAATGCATAAAGACTTTTGCTATTTAATTTTTGTTTTCATAATTTATTTTTCTGTGTTTACTATTACATTGTGGAAATGCAGTTAATTATAACATTTCTGTATCAGTGCATATTTTTAGGATCCACAGTCAGTACTATTTTTTGTGTCTTTTACATTTTTGCCACAGTTAACTGGTTATATCTTGTGAATCTGTCTATGCTATCACTATTTATACCACACAACATCTCTTTGTCTCTCTTTCATGAAACATATTATATTCTCTTTGTTAGCTTCACATTTAGTCTTCAAGTTAGGCAGAGTTAGTTCTTTAATATTCTCTTTCTAATCAATATGACAAAATGACACCTCTTCATAATTAGATCTACATATGCAATGAAAAGCAATTCATTAGCAGATTTTTTAAAAAGTTACAAAGCATCTCTTATTTATTGTGTTACTGTATGTGCACATGTTGCCAATAAAGAAAAAAAAGTTAATTTAAGTATGTGGTAGGTGACTGGCTATGTCCCATTCTGAATTTCTGATTTTTTTTTTCTAACAATGTTTTTACACAACTTTAACAGAAATCATTGCCTTTTCTTCTATTAAGATTCTGAGTTAAATCAGAATATCATTTCATTTTGTTCCTTGTTGTATTCCTAGTAAATTATTGCAGCTTCTTTATTGCTGCACATTGCATTCTGAGGTTGTCACATGTGTTTTCTAATCACCTTGATAGGGAGCTACTTGTAACTGGGAATTATTCTCAACTGAATAAAACTTCTCAATTTTGAAGCCTCATCTGTGATTATTAACATTATTTCTTGAGTCCCAATCACTGGTTGACCATAAGATTTTGCTCTTTAACTAATCATATTCATATAACAACATTTCTCCAAAGTGTTTTCTTACATTTTTAATCAGTAAATAAGAAAATATCACCTAAATTTGGCTCATTAGCTATCACCACAGAAAATTGCAAAATAATTATAGCAAATAGACAAGAATAATAAAATACACACACATAATCAAATTTCCATAGTAGCTTCTCAGGTTCACAAAGCATTTAGAGCAAGAACTTGTATATTCTTCTTCATGCATAAACTAGATATGTTCTCTTTTGTTTGGTTGCTAGGAATCTAACACATTTTCTTCAGCATATTAGACTTTGCCAGAATTAATGAGCTACTGAGCAAAAGAAGAAACCCAAGCATTTGAGCATGTGAGAATCTAAATATTTTTATAGGATTAAAGACAAAAATCAGAGCCTGACATTTGATTGTGCTAGAAAAATACAGAGGGAACACTTTGGGATATTAGAATATGACACAGTAATTTAGAAAAGACCTTCAAATTACATAAAATATAAACAAATATTCACAAAACATTTATATTAAGTTAGACTACAGAGCATAGAAATGATATAGAGACAGGGTAAATATTTATAAATTATGTCTCAGAAATAATATATGACAATTAGGCAAATAAGCATTTCCAGGGTTAAAAAACAAATGACTATATTGTATTATAGTAAAATGCACCTTAGAATTTCTTGAAAGAAGACTTAAATAGATATAAGAAATGATCAGTATGAGAGTTCATCACAGCAATGTAAGTCAAAGTCACAATAATATTACAATTCCCCAAAATATGGACACATGAAGAGAACTACTGTATGATTTCAGTCAAATATAAAATATTCTATTGAGGCCTGGAGATGGGGGCTGTTGTGGCACCTTCTTTCTATGCAGGGAAACCTGAGTTCAATCCCAAATGCTATACCCTCCCCCACGCTCATATACACGTGTGAAATTAAGAATACCATAGTGATTATACAGTTCAAGGAGTTTAGGTGAAAGAAATGGAATGAGAAAAACTGCAAATCTTAGTAAGTCATGATTCGATAAGGTACCATTACAGGTGATGATGAAAAAAAATTTAGCAATAAAGTTCAATTTAAAAAAGCCAAGAGAAAAAATAAGAACTTCCTCATCCACCAAAACTGTAGACATCTGAGGTAACACAAATGCCTCATCCAATCTAATTATTACACAATGTGCATATTGGTAATATCATAGCACCCTATCAATAAGTATAATACTATGTTTATGTATTTCAATATAAAGTAAAATTGTTATTAGAAGTTTCAAATTGTTGTTGGGGATATGACTCTGTGGTTATTAGTCATTGTTTTCAAAGTAGGAAAACATGAAGTAAAATCTCTGGACTACACATACAGAACCCAGCACACAATGGTTGAGAAGTGGAGACAGGCAGATCTTGGCAGCTTGCTTAGATGAAACAAGGGCTTCAGCTTCAGAGAGACCCCCTCTCAAACAGTAAGATGGAGAGAAATAAGAGTATCTGTTGCAGCATCAATTTAATTAATAAAGAAAAAAGACCATAAAATATCACATAAGACATTACAAATTTAAAAGGAAGCCATACTTTCACTTAACGCTATTACTCATTGAGCAAAAATGTCTTGAGATTGATCTAGTCGGTAGAAAAGAAATTGAACCTGGCCTTCTGAGACAGGATGGCAGGTCTCAACCCTGAGTTTGTGAGTGATGGTGACAGAAGTGTTTATGGTAATTTTGCAATGAAACTACTGTCATATCCTAGCATAGCAAGGGCTTGAATTACTGCCTGTTTTAGAATAAAGAGAATGCCAGACCTGGAAATGAGAAAAGTGTCCAAAGATAGTCAGGTCTGATTAAAAAACATGTTATCTCTCCTATTATAAAAAGTAAATATTTCATAAATAAAATAAATAAATTTGGCATCTGTGCTCAGTCTACACCATCAAAGCTTCCTAGGCATTGTCAGTTAACCAAGGAAACCACCGAAGATTATCTGTGTTCATACCACATATGAAGCACTGAACTATGCTATGTGTTAGGGCCTCAATGCATGCTTGATTTTCTTTTATTTACTACATGCTGATGCAGTGTTATGATAGCATTTTTAACTTCCTACTTTAAAATGTATAATTTTCAGACTTGGTGATATAAAACCCATTCACATATTCAGGCATCTGGTAGATTTTCTAAGCAAATCATGGCAAGTTATTTCTGATAAATACATAGATAATGTACTGCAAAGTCACCTTTGTTTTACTTCCACATTTGTGCATACTGATGAGATAGATGTGCTTTTATATGTTTGATTTTTGAGATTATAATTACGTCATATGCACACATGTATACAGATATGTGTAACGGTAATTCATGAAAAAGTGGTCATTAGTTTGAAAGAGAAAAAGGAGGGGTGTATGGGAAATTTGGAAGCGAGGAAGGGGAAAATGTTATAGTTATATTATAATCTTACCACCACCCCCAAAAAGGAATACTTTTCAAAACGGACAGAAAATGTACTCAAAGAAGACAATACCAGGTGAGCAATCCAGATTTGGAAAACGAAACAATGCCTGGATTGTGCATGTGTGCTCTCTAAAAGTAAATACTGTGTAGGAGTACAACGGTTCAGAATAGCCTTGGGTTTCTCTGGCCCATGACTTTATTGATTGTAGCATACAATGGAATCCACATACTATACTTGAGTCTTACAAAAAGCACTCTTCACATGAAGCTTACACTCATGATTTAAAAAACTTTAGGAAATATAATTAAGAACAGAGAGGGAGAACAAGGAAAGAGACACCATGATAAATGAAGACCTCATGGGAATAAGAAGAAGCAAAGTGCTAGAGAGGTCCCGAAAAAATCCACAAAGATACCTCCACGATAGACTACTGGTAATGGTCAAGAGAAAGCCTGAACTGACCTACTCTGATGACTGGATGGCCTAACACCCTAACTGTCATGATAAAACTCTCATCCAATGACTGATGGAAGCAGATGCAGAGATCCATGGCCAGGACCCAGGTGGAGCTCCCGGAGTCCAATCAGCGAGAGAGAGGAGGGATTGTATGAGCGAGAGATGTTGAGATCATGATTGGAAAAAGCTTAGGAACAAATAGCCAAACTAGTGGAAACACATGAACTATGAACCAATAGCTGAGGAGCCCCTACAGAACTGGATCAGGCCCTCTGGATAAGTGAGACAGTCGATTAGCTTGAACTGTTTGGGAGGCCCCCAGGCAGTAGGACCAGGACCTGTCCTTAGTGCATGAGCTGGCTATTTGGAAGCTGGGGCCTATGCAGGGACACTTTGCTCAGCCTGGATGAAGGGAGGAGGGGATTGGACCTGCCTTTACTGAATCTACCAGGCTGAGCTGAATCCCCAGGGAAGTCCTTGCCCTGGAGGAGACGGGAATGGGGGGTAGATTAGGGGGAGGGCAAGAGGAGGGAGGACAGGGGAATCCATGGCTGATATGTAAAATTAAATAAATTAATTATAAAATTAAAAAAATAATTAAAAAACAACATTGAACATAGCAAATGGACTGGTATCAAATATTGAGGGGAAATAAAAGCACTGGGTTTGTGCTCACCGTTATAAGTATGGTAAACAGTTAGAATGTTTAGAATGCTGCACTTATCTGTTGACTTACATGTTCTACTTCTAAAACATTCAAGAACTTAGGCACTGTTAACAGGTAAATTATATGACCTTATAGGAAATTATTATGTCTTAAAAACTTACATGTAATATTTGTCTTTACCTAGTAGTATTACTGAGCTTTTACATTATTTGTTCTCTCAAAGTTATTATTGTACAAACGGTCTTATTAATTAACAAAAACAAAAAAAATCTGGATCCAGATACTGGGGTGAAAGGTGAAAGATCAGAGAAACAAAACAAGCTTCAGCCAACCTCACCTCACCAACTCCTCAGCCAATCCTGTTTCCACTAATCCTCAGATTGAAAGCCCCTGAGTCCTCACTCCTGAGGGTCTCAGTTGAACTGCTGCTTAGTTCCTGTCTCCTCACACCTTATATACTGTTCTTCACCCAGCCATGTCACTTCTTGGGATTAAAGGCGAGTTGCTTTCCAAGCAAAGGCATGCGATCTCAAGTGTTGTGATTAAAGTCGTGTGCCACCACCACCTGGCTCTGTTCTCAGTGTGGCCTTTAACTCAAAGAGATCCAGATGGACCCCTGCCTCCTGAGTGATAGGATTAAGGGTGTGTGCCACCACTGTCTGTCCTGTATGTCTAATCTAGTTGCTGACTCTGTCCTCTGATCCCCAGATAAGTTTATTAGGGTACACAGTATATTGGCGTACACACCAATATATATCACCACATTTGTCAGCTAATAATCAAACTTTATTTAAATCATGAAATCATCACTACTATTTGCAGAAAAAGCATTAGATATGAATGCTAAACCATGACAAAAGTCACTCCAAGTATATTGACAAAAATTAAATGACTTCATATTTTAGAATAACTTGCATATTTTGTGATACACAACATTTATCAGTAAAATACATATGTGTGTAGGATTAAATATATGAACATGAATTTTTACTTGTTAAATAGGAATCTGTCATATTGCCCATGATAAATACATTAGAAATAAGTGAGAAAAAGAGTTTTATGTGAAAAAACTCATTCATTATACAAATTCTTTCAGGTGGCATTTTTCAGTCTGAGAAAAAAATCAAGGAGGTCATCTTATCTAAAACGTAAAGGAAATGCTGAATGAACTGAAAATAATGAATCAGCTCAGGAGATATGAGCCTGTAAACTATAAGACTTTTGAGTTTGACTGAAAGTAAGATGGAAAGTCATCAACATATTTCATGCAAGGAAACAGCATAATCTTATATTTTAGCACAATTGGTTTGGATACCATGCAGGGACTACATAGTGTAGAACAAGGCAGAAATCAGGAAACAAGTTCAGAGATGATTACAATAAAGGTAAATAAATGGAAGTGCAGAGCAGTGTCAGGTGTTGAACCTTTGCTGATGGAAGAGCTCTGTGGTATCAAAGGAAAAATGGGATAAAGGATGATTTACAATGTTTGGACTTAGTGCAGATTGTAAGCAGTATTTGTGGGGATATTTTATATACCAGTTCTTGAGGGTGTGTGTGTGTGTGTGTGTGTGTGTGTGTGTGTGATGCTGCAAAGTCAGGTTTGATCATATTCTGTAACAGTCATCTTAGTAACTCAGAAGAGGTATTCTGTGAGCTTTTACAGTATATCAGAGGATCACTAAAACAGTACTTTAAACCTATCATAAATATAAGATTTAAACTTTTAACCTGATGACATTCTTAAAGGAAGAATTATATAAAGATGCTCAAATAGTAAATCCTGGCCCAGGAGAAAGAAAAAAATGCACACCAAAGAACAGGGACAAAAGATGGAAAACAAGGAGGTGTGGCATGCTGGAAGCAAAGAAGTTTTCAGAGAATAGGAACCGTTCAAGTGTGTCAAACGCTAAGTCAAGTATGATCCAGCCAGAACAGGCTGCGGAATGAATTGAAGGCACAGGCATAATAATGGGAAGTGTGGCAGCCTGACCTAAATTTGAACAGTGATTATGAGGTGAAAGAAATATTATGTGAGGCATTTTGAAGTGAATCTTTAAGGACAAGTAGACTGGGCAAGATGTCTGATTACAAGTGGACTATGAGAAAAGGGCATGATATTAATGGTACTCCAGGATTTGGCTTAAGGGTCCAGGTCAGTGGGGAGTCTCTCTACAAAACTAGAAGTACCAGCTGAAGATCACTGAAGAGGGTTAGCTCCTGACTATTTTGACCTGGCTGTACTTGACAGGTAACTGTCAAAAAGAATGAAGGGTATTTGAACACATAGCACTCTCTAGAAAGGTCTTGGATTGACAAATGAAGATAATAATTACAATTTCAAAGAGAAACATGAAGCTGATCTCACCCCTGTAACATCAAAGAATATGCCAATTACGATAAATTGTCAAAATTGCTCTTGATGAGTATTCATTCCTTGAATTATATTCATAAAGTCTACAAAAGTTAGATTTTAAGAAAAGTGCATGAAATAAAAATCAGTCTGTCTGATCTTAATAAATATGAAACAAAATCATTCATTTTGACTAGATTTAACATTACATATATATACATACTGAATGTATAAATTAGCTTAACCATCTTTTATGTAAGTGAGTCAATTCAGAATATGCAATAAGAAGTCACTATGCTTAATTTCCCTCAACTAAATTTGGAGGATCCCTAGCCTTGCATAGTTTGTTTTTAAACAATTGGAAAAATGGGCAGGATATTCCAGAAATGCAGATCAATACAGCTAAAAGGAAAACATATATTAATTTAAAAGTTAGTGAGATTTTTTTAAAGTGTTACCTATTTAAACATTTGCATATCTCATTTCTGCTACCTGTTTACTTGCTGTCTGTATGGCCAATTTATGCCATGCAGTATCTATAATATATCTTGCAAGAAGAGTGAATATTTTATAAACAACAACAGCAAAAAACAGCTTCCATATGGTGGCTTTCTATTCCTTCTGTTTTCCATTTCCTCATGTAACACATGAGTTTAATAGATATATTCTGGTTTTTATTTTTTAATCTCTGTGTGTATATGCTACTTTGAATTTGCACCTCGGTGGTTTGTATTTGGTGAGGTATCACCACATGCTGCAGATTAAGAGTGACTCTCCTCTCTCCTTCTCATGCTAAGGACTTTCCTCCCTGGCTTACTAGCCACTTTGTCCTTCCTATGTGGAATTGTCAGGAACTGAATCAGGTATTTACGGCAGACCATACTTCAAGTAGACCAAATACTGCACTAATGAAGCAATGTACCATAAATGCTTGCAAGGTTTTGGTACCCTGGGCATACCTGAGAATTGTTTGCAGAGAGTTATTTAAGATTTGAAGAATGATCTATATTAGAAAACACGAAAATAACTAGAAAGGGTTATAAAACAAAGCCTGAGCTAGAAAGAAAATTAACATAGCATATAACGGCTGGGGGAAAAGTAAATGAGGCATTGATTTAGGTTTCAGAGACTTTTTTCTATTAATATAATCCTAGAAGTCATCCCATTTTTTATTGATTTAGCCACCTTTCACGTTTATTTTAGTACTATTCATTCTTGAGATTCCAAGGAACCTATCAATGTCTTTCTACTAATCAAACATTGTTCCTCAGGGTTACTGCCTAAGGTCTTACCAAGACAGCATTTTGACCTCATCTTTTGCAGTATTTCCCTTCAGAAATATTTCTAAAGGGAGTTAGTTAAAGAGATAACACCAAATGCAAACAGACAGAAACTAGAACTTCAGGATGCTTCACCATATGGGTAATTAGGATGGTTTGTAATTGATGAATGTTATTACATTTTCCACTGTAAATCAGAAGCAACACCACAATATACCTGACACCCAGTTCTTTTCACATTTACTACCTTGTACCATTTCAGATTTAACATATTCTCTACCTATCACATCTTCTTCTTGGGTAAAAGCACCCTGTTTCTTCAAGGCTGGAATTTAAAAACTCTATATTTTGAGTACTTCTTATTTTAAGAACTTCTTAATATCTTTTTTGTGTGTTCATGGTAAAGTCACTGGCCCAGTTATCTCTCTAATTCTAAAGCTATTTTAAAAACATATATGGGCCGGGTGGTGGTGGCACATGCCTTTAATACCAGCACTTGGGAGGCTGAGCTTGGAGAATCTCTGTGAGTTTGAGGCCAGCCTGGGCTACCAAGTGAGTTCCAGTAGAGGCTCAAAGCTACACAGAGAAACCCTGTCTCAAAAAACAAAAAAAAAAAAAAACCAAACAACCAACCAAACAAACAAAAACATATATGAACCATGATAAAAACTTCCCTATATACCACACCAATATTCAGAGCTTTGTAGATAGTTAAAGAAGTATATAAAGAATATGACCATTGGGTTGGGTTGTACCTCAGTCAAAGAACAGTTGACAAATCTGAGTGAGTTCTGGATACCATTGGTTTGAGCCCTTTCATCATTATAAAAAATAAGGCAACCTAAAATTAGTTCATAAGAAGTGGAAACAATGCATAACATGTTTGAAATACTGACAAGATAAGTGCAACTACAATCTAATATTTTTTTAATTATTCAGATAGAGTATCATTCAAATTGTGTGTGTGGGGGTGGTATTTTAGGTAAAATCTGGGGTCTTGCATTCTACTCTTTGGCTACACATCCCCAGACCCTAAATTTGTGTTTTTAAAATCATGTACTATGTCCATTCAAACTTTTCGAAGTATCTTTGAGTCTTACTCTTGTAACTTTATGTTTTCATCATCAATTGCCTGTTTTAGCAGCTGGGGTTTCTCTTGGCCATGCAGGCATTTGACTCTGTATCACACTTGGCAATATGGAAAACAAAAGAAGTTAGTTAATGGAGGAATGTCTTTTTGTATTCTGTGAGAATGTGTTGCTCTGATTGGTTGATAAATAAAATGCTTATTGGCCAATAGCCAGGCAGATAGTATAGGCAGGATTAGCAGACAAGGAGAATTCTGGGAAGAGGAAGGTTAAGTCAAGAGATGCCAGCCCACCATCCAGGGAGCAGCATGTAATGGCACACAGGTAAAGCCATAGAAAATGTGGCAACATATAGATTAACAGAAATGGCCTTAGTTTAAACATAAGAGCTAGCCAGTGGTAAGGCTGAGCTAATGGCCAATGTAGTTTTAATTAATATAAGTCTCTGTGTGTTTACTTGGTTCTGAGTGGCTGCACACCAGGCGGGACACAGAAAAACTTTCATCTACAGTTAGGGAACCACAGTTTAAATTTTCTGCCTCTATTGGCTTGCATCTTTTTCCCTCAAAAATAAGCAGAAACATCAATAATGTGGGTTTATTTGGTTAATATACAGTGATATTGTGAATATCACATGACAATCTCTCCATAGAGTTATAGTACACTCATAAGAGACTTCAGAAATGAGCATATTTTTGTTGAAAAAAAGTTAGGTTCTTATTTAATGTGCTCTCTCCATCTGTATTCACAAAGGTGTATACTTTCATTGTAATTGTAGTCAGAACTGAAGCCCCAGCACTAATTTTTCACAAGTTGACTACACAGAACTTTTATAATCAAAATATGGTATTTTTCCTGTTGTTCTTCCTGGGTTGTTAGTTTTATTTGCTATGTCTTGATTCTGATTTACTTATTATTTTATTTTACAATCTCTGAACTTCATTTATCCTCATAAATATTTTGCTGAAATTCAAAGATTACTAAGTCTTTATTGGATTTCACCATGCATCACTTTATTATCTCAAGGTCTTGAATAGAAGCCTAGTTAGGATGCATTTAACATACCATGCACTATGCTCAATATGATTGTTGCAATTATTTAATTTATCCTCTTCCTGGTCAGAGCTATTCCTTACTAATACTCAGGAGTATAGAATATTTAAATGTCCAGTGGTTTCCTGCATTTGTTCATTAATTTGGGCACTATGGTTCACATGAAGACAAGCTTATTGCTTGTATTCAGTGGACACATGCCCTTTACTGAAGCATCACATCGACTCCTTTGTGGAGAGTCTTCATTTGGCTGGTGTCTGAGTATCACAGCTGGTTACAAAGATTGTCCTCAGACTGCTGGAGTACACTATGCACAGAACACAGTGTGTTTTCCTCTGAAGGCCAGTGTGATGTATTCATTCAAGGTGTATTAATTGGCCTCCAATGTGTTTGCCAGCTTCTTGTTGAATATGAAGAAAATATAAAAATCCTCAGAGGGCCTAGTCTCTCTGATGTATTTTTTTAACTCTAGGTTTATGTTTCCTTTTTGATTTCAAACAGAATTTAAAAATGAAGCAAATACATCAGCCTAATATGCCAACAAATGTTAAACACAACCTATTTTCTCCAATTGCATTTTATATATTAAAACTACAAAATTCTAACAAATCGGATATAACCAAATGATTCAGTGGCAACTTAATGATGTCATTAATTCAGTTGACATTGATTGCATTATGAGGTATGACGTGCTCAGAATAGAAACAATCACAGAAAATATTTTTAAATTTGATGTGCTCACAGACTAGAGTACAATAATTTTACATTTTAAAATCAAATTACTCCAAAGTGGATCATCAAAAGTAAGCGAACGTTCACTCCCTCCTTTCCTCCTTCCCTTTACTTTCCTTGTGTAATTGAGTAAGATATGAGTTGGGGGAGGAATTGGTCATTCACATAATAGAGTCAGATATAAGGATTGGTGGAGGAGTTTCCCATTCACGTATATGTCTAAATTACTTCACAGACATTTAATGATGTGATGTGCTTCCTAGTGTAAACATCTATAAGAAACTTAATGTGACTGTGAAACTTTCGTTCTTTTTTTTTTTTTTTTTTTGTTTGTTTTTTGTTTGTTTTTTTTTTTTTACTTGCACTTTGGAAACTTTGTCCATCAAAGACCTAGCCAACAGCAGGTTCCAATGATCAGCTTCAAGCCATACCCACCCCATTTCTCTGAGAAAAGCATGCAGTGGTTTGCAGGACTGTCTGCTAAGAGAAGATTCTTTATGTTTCTCTAACCTAATATTACATTGCATTATTTCCTCTGAGTTATTTATAATATGTGAAATACAAAATTTCAAGTAATCATTTTGATACACTTTTGAGTTGCAATTTAAGGGATAGACATTGTGGTTTCTTTTTTTTTTTTTTCTTTTTTTTTTTTTTCTTTCTACTGTCACATAAAACATTTTCACTAGAGTGAATGTACTGTTACATTTAGGACACGGACTTGGCAAGATGACTTAGATGATCTGCAGTCTATACTCATTGGTTGGTTGGTTCTCCATTTTAGTGAAATTATTGTTCTATTAGTTGGTTTCTTATTTAAAGAAAATGCAGGTGAAGAATTGTCATTTGCTTGTAAGGAAACTACATCAATTAAATAACACACCATGCTAAAAATCCATAGAGAATTGTCTACACAAGTGCAAATGAAATAGTAAACAAGAGTTAAAAGTCTTCCTGCTTTGTGATATTATCAAGAGTCCATATGACCACACTCTCTCAAGACTGAAAGTACAAACAAGGCCTACAGTGGTTAGTACCACATCAGGTCCTAAAGCTGAGAGGAGGGCAGAGATATATCTAAATCCCTAATGCAGATGCTATCTCCAATTGACAATTGTTTGCAAATGAAAAACTACTTTTCTCCAGTGGAGTCTCACTGGGGAAACAAAGCACACTTAAAGGTAGATCACATGTCCAGCGAAGATGGCCAACAGAAAACAAACATACTCAGAAGCATCCTTGGGAATTTTTGTCATGTACAGTTGTCAGAGCACTTGGTTGTTGTTATTACCTTTGTTTGCTTGATTGTTTTTCTATTTTATAGGTTTTGTTAATATATTACAGATCCCAAGTTTCTGTGTTTTTTGTAGGATTCCTTAGTCTGCAAACATGCAAGCATGTGTGTCTGTATCTATATACTCTTTTGTGCTTTTTCTTTTGGCTCTTTTTACTGTTTGGTTGTTCAGTCATATTCAAATTTATTTGTCTTGACTTATTTTATTATCATTCCTTAAATGTCTGTTTTTCTCCCTAAGGGAAGCAGACAGAGTTCAGATCAGATGTAAAAGTAACTGGAAAGGAACTTGGAGGGTAAGGAAAAAAACATAATTGGAATACATTGTATGGGAAAAAAATCTGTTTTCTAGAGAGTTTTGTTGATCATATAATAGAGAGAAATAACTCTCAAAGAATATATTTGAATGAATACTGCTCTACTAATTCCACAATGTTTTAAATGCAACACATTTTATGATTAAATAAGGCACATTTTATGAATTAAAAAAAATTTTCAATTCAAACTAGTCTATGAGATGAAGAAGTGTGGAGCCATGTATATACTAGAACACCAAATTCCAGTGATTGTTGATGATGGTTTTACTTTTCCAATTGAAGAAGTACAAGGCAACAATCACATTACAATAAGTAGTTTTTCCTAATCATAGTTGCTTAGGCAGTACTGGCTGCCTCTTTGAAACATATATATTTGATATATTAAGTGACATTTGAAATTTAGGCAATTCTCCTAAAAATCATAGGAAACAAAAACCTCAGGGAAATATTTACGAGAATTCCAAATATTGTGTTCTTTTAACTGGATTCTCTGAACAGTGATGCTGCTGTTCTGATGTTGATATCACAATCACATCTGAAAGAACAGAGAGGAGAGATTGCATCTTTACAACCCCTTATATACAAAGGCTTTCATTTTTAGAAGTAACATTGAGTGGTTATAAATATAAGTAGAAATGTTAAACCAAAGGTAATTAATGTAAGATTGAGCTGGGTGAGTGAGTATCCTGCATTTGAATCACACTAACAACAAAGCATGAGTAAAGATCCTGGGAAAGCAGAGACGTAAGTTGATGGTTCACCTTCACCTCCTATCAAACATCTGTTAGCCCTCATCACCTACCTAGTCAACAATGACTTTACTTTTCTCTTCTTTTTTTTTTTTTCTTTTTGGTCTACCTTGCAAACTATCTCTGAACATAATTTTGAAAGGAGAATTAAAAGACATATTATCAAGTTCTACACAGTTGTACAGACTATAATTCTCAAAGTGATTGCTTTGAAAGGTAACATCATTTTATGGGTTTTGATGGAGGAAATCTAAGACATTGCCATTTATTTTAGTGAAAATGTATATTTGTTACAGTAATAAAAATGATGAAAAAATTTCATGTAAGTAGAGAAGGATTTTCACTTAGTAAAGTGCCAATGAATTGTGAAATATTACCCATAAAACCACTATTTGCTGAAATAGGCTTGGCTCAATCCATTTTCAATTACTAAGTTAAAATGTTCACCCTTGACTTTAATATAGTTGGAATGAGTGAAGATAATAAACTGTACAGAAAAAAAAATATTGTGAGCACTGGATTTATAAGGATCTCTAATTTTGGAGCTTAATTACTGAAAATTAATCGTCTCTTTTTATTACTGCTCTTTAAAAACTGCCATAAACTACTGTGTTTATCGTGAAGCCTGAGAGTTTCTGGAACATACATGTGGTAGAACACTGTCCTCTGAGCGTAAGAGCTACTACCTTCATTTGAGCAGTTGTGAGGACTTGCAATAGACTATCAATATAAAGATTGTTGACATTTACTCAAGACAGAAGAACCTTTAGACCCTTGCCTGAAATCCCAGTGACCCTTTCTTACACATTCCTCCCAGCTATGTGACATTCTCCTGATGGTGTTCATGGTCTCCTAACTTTCTGAGGTGTTGCAGTACATAGAGTGTGGATGTTTAGATGTAGAAGGTCCATTTAGATTTATGTACCTATGGGAGAAGTCATGATCCATGCATGGGTGAGGCTTGTCTGGAATGCAGTTCTCTTGGTGTTTCACATTCTCCTGTAAGTATCCTCATCCACGCTCTGTAAGGAGGCCATCATACTCACGTTCAACGTGCTGGACTTGCATGAGATCACTACTTTCATCTGTAACTGGTGCTCTATCTGGGTGGATTAGATGGTCCCCATTCTTCAGGAAGTGTTCACACAATATATACTGTGGTATCACTAGATATGATTATTTAATACATATATTATCTCGAGTAGTTAGCATGATTTCTCACATGAAAATGTGCAGAATTCTTTACTCAAGTGCTATTTTCATTGTATTTGTATCTGCATTATAAATGTTATATTCTTATTCTCTGTGTCAAGTATGTTATGAAATGCATTTGGCATTTAAATTTTAGTTGTTTACGTTTAAAACACTGACTATCACATTTCATGGACAGTGCCATCACTAATCTCAAAAGTGTGTAGAGATAAATTTTAAAATATTTCAATTGATAAATCAGATTAGTTATGTTGGGGAGCTGCCATAGCAACTTTAAAGTAAATAACTATGCTTGACAGTATATTTTCATTTATCGTTAACATTTTCTCCCATCATGCTTATAGGTACAAACTAGTAATAATATTACAAATTAATCATAATTATGCCATTAAACAGTAAAATTAAGGAGAGGGGTAATGTGAAGTGCCATGGTATATTTTCCTAGCTATATCTGTAACTTATGGGCATTTTGTAGTTAGAAGCTCAGGATGATATCATATTTACATAATAAGCAACTTCAGTTTTATAAGTGCTATGACTCAGAAATGACAAAATAAACACCGTCTTCTCTCAAGCAAAACTGAGAGAAAAGACGTGAGTCTATGCCATCTGTGCTTCTTCTCTAATGAGTTTTTCTTCCTCAGGGGAAAATGAAAGAAGAGCTTTGGAAGTCTCCAGTCTGCAGGTAGAGATTTCTTACCTTCTTTTATTCTCAAGTTTATTTTCTTTATTTCCTTTAAACATTTTAATTTACAAATAAAGTTTTTTGTGTGTTTATTTTCTACAACACTGTGATATCATTTGACCTTTACAAGACGGAAATACTGACTTCTGGATTAAGACGAATGAACCTAAAGACATTACACTGTGTGTAATTAGCCAACCTTAGAAATCACAATACTAAATACACCTACTTACTTACATGTATAAACCAAAACTTCTCAGATCATATATAAGTAGAATAATGGTTCCCAGGACTATACAGAGAGCAATATGAGGGAGATGTTAGCTACAATGCAAACTTTTGGAATTATAATATATAACAATGTAACAACTGATAAATTATTCTCAATATTGGAAAAAATGTAAGATGCTATATCATTCTAAGAGTTCTCCCACAAAATAAAACTAATAGCAAATATGTGAGATTATAGATATATTAATTACATTGAATGTTTTATTGTGGATACATATGTAAAAGTATTGCACCACATGATTTAAATATATATATATATATATATATATATATATATATATATATATAACATTGAATCTGCACGTACATCCCAGTGATGCTATGAGGAAGGAAATGACACAGTATTTACTTGTAATTTAAGGGATTAGTGACAACTTATGTACACAAAAATCTTACTTAGAACAGAGGCTAATGTTGTTAGAGAAAGTGTGTATATTTAGCAAACCATTCACTTAGAATCCAGTGACATGCTCTAATAAAGGATACCTGCTCTGTGCTCTAAATCGGCTTTCCAAGCAAGAGAACCCTCCCGTGCTGCCGCTTTGATGAAGACAGAAAATGAAAGAAGACAAAAACATCTGAGGTCTGAAGTGAGAGTACCCCTCAGCTTTGTAAATGCCACAGGAGGCAAAGAGTTTCCTATATAATTATTGTGCTAAAAATAGCACATACTTCAGTAAGAACTACAGTGCAGATGGAAGCAAAAATTCCAAAAACCTGTCTAAAATATTCTGGATCAAATGGCCTGGAAGTCCAGGGCATGCCAGGTAAGTGAAAGGAGGCACAACATGAACATGGTTTAGGTTAGTCCTCACTTGTACAGAGGGATGCTTCTGACATTTAATTCATGGCAAGGATGAAATTTTGATGAAATTGTTTAAAGGACGTTGTGAATAAACCATATATTTACATGAAGATTCTCTAGGGTGGATTAAATAAAGAAGATGATTCTTTTTTTTTTGATTGCTCTGGTGCCTTTAGATTCTATGAGTCTCTGAAATGGTAATACTAGTTTACATCAAACTAGCTTTCAACATCACATGTGGAAAAATTCAACCAATTTCATGTGCATGTTCAAGTTACAGCTATCCCATGCACTTGGGTCATTTTTATTTGCTTACAGTAGCGGCTAACAATACATTCATTAAAATTAGAATACTCAGATTTATACTGGGCTCATTCACTTAATCTTTATTGACGATAAATGGCTGAATCCATTCACTTTGCAGAGCTGAAAACATGAATATGACAGTGGCATCTTTATGTTATTACAAATACTGTTTCAGATGGCCTTGTGAAGTCGGGAGAGCTCCTGACAACTTGTTCCTAGCTTTGGAACACTTCTCTGTAGGCCATAGCAGCTCTTTGACCCACTAGATATCCCTGGTCACCTATGTCTACCCTTAATCTGCTGGGAGGGGTTGCTTGCTTCTGTGACTAGACAAAAGTTTCTGATGGATGTAAGGTGCAGCCTATATTTGCTCATTATGTGAAGACTGTGATTGATCTAGATGGGATGACAGTGATCCATGGAACTGAAAGATTGTAGCAACTGCAAGAAAAGTATATGCATGCAGTGTTCTCTTTTGGTTATATCATCAGACTACTTTCCATTTTTTCCAGGTTAGTTCTGGCAGTCCTGTATTATATGTTGTCTTTCAATACTGAAATATTATGCTTTATAAAAAGATTGTCCTTTTGGACCTTTTGCCTAATTATGGTTTTTATTACATTTAAGGCAGACTAGGTTACCTAGAAGAGTCCTGTGGTTCCAGGCATGATAGCTGCTGAAGAGATGGCTGAAGAGTTCTTGAGAGAAGCTGAGAATCCTAAAACTCAAATTTCTGAGTTATTACATTAAGAGATAACAGCATTTGAGAGGCCCACAGAAAGCAAAGGACTCTAATATCTAAGTCTCAGAGTGGTAACACAGGAAGCAGAGCTAAAAGTTAAAACACTGGAGGCCCTGAGGGGTAACACTAGGGATGACTAAAGAATTCCAAAGCATACCTGGAGGCAGCATCTGAAAACACTAATAGGGAAACTGAGGCTAATGAAACAAGAGATTGAAAAGACACAAAGATAGCTTACCTACAAAGAAGGCAAGCATGATCACTAAAGTAGTTGGAGAGAGAGGCCAAAGGTTAAAGAGTTGTAGATCATGACACCATGGTTCAGAACCTGTAACACTAGCCACTGCTAGCCAATGAGTGCCCTCTCTCTAAATCCCAATTGATATAGCACTTTCTTGGACACCAACACACTACAACATCCCTGGATCTAAAAGCTTGGAGTTTTAAGCCTTAACTCTCATAGTCCAGAGTTCTCAGTCTCTGCATTTGAAATTCTGCTTGGGAGCCCAGGGATCATCTCAACCAAAACACCCAAGGTGATTACAATTTCTCTGGATTAGGGTACAAGTTCACTCAGGTAGCTGAGTTGCAATAATTACTAGAAGAGAAGTCAAAACACAATTATTTACAACCATTTTAAGTGATAAGTCATAGAAAGACCAGAAGAACCTGAGACATAAAGTTGAACTGGCTTGAATATTATGTAAAGTCATTGTACCCTTTTATAATATTTGACCAGAGGATGAAGGGATGGAAATAAAAGAAAATGTGGTCAGAGTTTAATGTGTAGAAGGAGAGGAAACTAGACAGAATCAATATAATTCAGACTGGAAAATACACTAGGAAATGGATGTAATTCTGTCCCATGTGGGTTATAGATTAAACAGAAACTTATAGAATAGAATGGAGATTATTTAGAAAGATGAGGAAGACCAAAGAGTGCAGATAAAGAGGACACCAGAGTGTCATGGATGTGAAAATGGTCCAAGAACATAACGTGTGTAAATGAAAATGTCATAGTCAAACTCTTTATTCTGTACAACGTATATATGTTAATTAAAAATATTTTAAAATGTTTTATCTATCCTGATGGAGGTAGGAGAGCTGACCCTGAGGTCATAGGAGCTACAGAGATGGTTCTGCCCCTTATCACCTGCAGCACTCAAGATACTACATCATGTCTGGGCAACACAGTAGAGATGACCCTGAAGGTGTAGGTGTAGGAAATCAGACCCTGAGGACTTGAAAGCAGGAGAAGTGGCCCAGCCCCTTGCTCATCACTGTAAGGGGAAAACTCGCTAAGACAATGCAGGAGAGCTCAACCTGATGGTGAGGATAAGGAAGAGCTGACGGGCTTACCAAACCTGCAACTACCTAGGCCCAGACCAGGGTTATGTGTTGGGCCACCTCAATATCCACCCCATCTGTCATCTGCTGGAGCACACGAAGAGACCTGCAGCCCTAAAGCTGCAGGATTTCTACAACACAGGGCAACAGGAGAGCAACCAAGAGGAATTTCAGTGAAGATGCAGCATCTATAGGGTAGTAGAAACCTGAGGCCTCAAACCAGACAAATGACTCTCTGCAATGAACGCTTGCAAGTAAAGATAAATGGATAAAAGTGTTTACTTTTTAACTCGCTGTTTCCACTACAGCTTCCATGAAAAGATTGATTTTTTCCTTCTCTCATTTTTATCTTTTTTCTCTTAAATTTTATTTATTTATTTATTTATTTTTTATTTTGGAAGTAGGGTTACAAGGGCAGAGGGTGAATATGAAGGGATGAGTAAATCAATGGGATGGAGATGCACGATGTAAAAGACACAAAGAATAAATAAAAAGGAGGAAAAAGCTGTATTCATAAGGAGAAAGAGGCAAACTCTAAAAGTCCCTGCAGGCTAAGATCCTGTCTTCCACTGTAGGAATCGCTGAGTGTTGTTTTTCTGTTTTTTGTTTTGTTTTGTTTTTGCTTTTTTTTTTTTTTTTTTTTTTTTTTTTTTGGTTTTTCGAGACAGGGTTTCTCTGTGTAGCGTTGTGCCTTTCCTGGAACTCACTTGGTAGCCCAGGCAGGCCTCGAACTCACAGAGATCCGCCTGCCTCTGCCTCCCAAGTGCTGGGATTAAAGGCTTGTGCCACCACCGCCCGGCTTGTTTTGCTTTTTAAAGGGAAAAGAGGTAGTTTACTCTTATGGCAAATATGAGTGACCATGACTCAGAAACAAATTTAGTTTAGACTAGGTTTTATGTTTTGATGTAGAAGCAGCTTTGTTAAGTTTTTTTTTTTTTTTTTTATAGTAACAGAACAAAGAAAACCATGAATCAAGATACTTTTCTAATACATTGTTGGAGACATTAGGTAGTTGAGTTAAAGGAAAGTTGACAACCTCTGCTGAAATTCAGATACTACCTGATGACACTCAGGGTTTTAGTTGGTGGAAACTAGTGTTTTGCTAAATTAAGATATTCCAAAAGATTTCATTAATTAGTCTCAAGATTTTAGGTTAGAATCAGAGGTGAGAAAGGGATGGATATTTAGAGGGCTAAAGATAGCCCAAGATAAATTGTAACTAGAGTCCAGATCTGCAATGTTCCAATCTCTCCACAGTCATTGAAGTTGTTTTTTTCTTTTTTTTTAAAAAAAATTATAATTTAGTTTAATTTTACATATCAGCCACAGATTCCCCTGTCCTGCCTCCTCCCACCCTCCCCCTTACCCTCCCCCCAACCCACCCCCCATTCCCACCTCTTCCAAGGCAATGTCTCCCCTGGGGAGTCAGCCCAGCCTGGTAGATTCAGTATAAGCAGGTTCAGTCCCCTCCTCCCTTCACCCAGGCTGAGCAAAGTGTCCCAGCATAGGCCTCAGAGTCCAAAAAGCCAGCTCATGCACTAAGGACAGGTCCTGGTCCCACTGCCTGGGGGCCTCCCAAACAGTTCAAGCTAATCAACTGTCTCACTTATCCAGAGGGCCTGATCCAGTTCAGTTGGGGGCTCCTCAGCTATTGGTTCATAGTTCACGTGTTTCCACTAGTTTGGCTATTTGTCCCTGTGCTTTTTCCAGTCATGGTCTCAACAATTCTCGCTCATACAATCCCTCCTCATTCTCGCCAATTGGACTCCCAGAGCTCTACCTGGAGCTTGGCCGTGGATCTCTGCATCCGCTTCCATCAGTCATTGGATGAGAGTTCTATCACGACAGTAAGGGTGTTCGGCCATCTGATCATCAGAGTAGGTCACGGAAGGTATAGCTTTTTTTTCCCCCCCAGGAAACTTTCTTCTTTCATTCATATTGTACAGAATATATATTAAACAAGGTCTCCCATAGGCCAGGCTGGGTTTGACCTTGCCTTGTAGGGATGATCTTTGATCTCCTACTGTCAGATGAGGTCTTAGTATAGACCTAGCTTAGCTGATCTAATTGGTGGAGATTTGATTTCTGTTTGTATTGCAAATCCATGGACTTAGATCATGGTAATACCAGCAAGTGAATTATTTCATTCTGTTGAATTCATATATTGGGACTATCTCCCAATATGGGATGGAAAAGCAAAAATGGAGGCATGTTAGCTATGAACAGGCTTGTGAAATGGGTATTCATCATGTAATACTCAAATTATAACAGTGGTAGTAAGATTCTCATCTTATGTGAGAATCTCAAACTGATAGATATGGAGACTAATTTGCCTTGAAGAAGGAACAATGGTCTTACTTATCTTACATTTATTTCAAACTAATCTTCATGTGAAGTGAAGATACTTATTGAAGAAAGTGGCAACATGATTTTCTCATGGATGGCCTAGAAGGTGCTACTGAAAGGGAATATGAGATTTTTGTTGTTGTTTTTATTGGCATTCTTTACTTTTGGCTTGTGTAGCTAGAACAATGGTCTTTCTGTTAAGTGAGATGATATAGAATTAGAAAAAATTATGTAAGAAAAAAACATTAAAAGAACATAAACGTATACAGTATTGTGTACTTACAAACCTATTTGAGAAAAATGCTTTCTCAAGAACATGAAACACTAAATTTAAAATAATAAATGGAAAACTTTGTATTAATAAAAATCAACATTGAAAAGTTCAAAAAAAGAAATCCCCATCAGTTTAGAAAACAGATGTTTATTCTTTCTCATAGAAAAGATTCAAAATAAATAATGAAAGCAAGAATCCAATAAAAAGTACATTTGGTTATCTTATGAATGCCAATTGAGTTTTTCCCTGAGACAAACTTCAACACAGACAATGTTGAAAAATTCAAGGATGAGCAAAGAAGACAAAAATTGAATTAAGATGAAGTGGAACAGAGATCATTATTACTGAATCCCAATGGATTTTTTTATATGAAAAATGTTCCTAGTGTGGGACAGAAGTTAAAGAGAAAAAACATTTATGTATGTTCAAACATGCCCTTTAAAAATCTATCAGAGTAAAGTACAGTCATTGAACACCTATATCTCAGGGAAGCCATCAAGGCCTCATAACAGAGGTGGCAAAGTTACTATGTTTATCACCTTACTGACTTGATGGCAAGTGAGTTAGATTTGCCTAACTTAAGAAGGATAAAATTCAGTATCCCTTAGACTCCTGTGGGATAAGGCAGTCTTTTGCAGAAGGCCCTGGCAGTCAGCCCTAAGCGTGCACAGATGATATAGAAACAAAACTTTGAGAACAGCTCTCAGAGCTCAGACTCCGATCAAGTCAACTATGATGATGTTATTAACTCCATTATAAGATTTCCTTATATACTAATAATAAGTTCAATATTTTAACACAAATATACATTATGATTTGCCCAATATGAACCAGCATGCAAAATTACATAGTAATACATAAGGTACTTCTTGATGATGGAGGCCTAAGGGCACTGTATGACCTTCAGCTGGAGTTTTCTCTACAGTGCATTTATCAGCAATCCCCCTGTCTCCAAGACTAAAAAGTCTTAAAATTACATATTTCAGTGAAAGACACAGTAAACCAAAGTGCTGAAGATATAAATGTGAAGACTCTGTGTTACATGAAGTCACATGATGAAGTACTCCTGGCTTTTCTAGTTTATAGTTAGGAGCCCCTGAGCACACTCAGGGAACATTTTCTACTGACTTTCTGTTTTTTTTTATGAAATAAAAATGTATGAGAACCACATACAGTAAACCAAAAAACCCCAGGGCAACGGTATCATTTCCTAATATTTAGAAGACAGCTACGAGAATTTCAAAATAAGGCAAAGCACTGTAAGCTATCAATCTTATTATTTTTGAATAAGTTTCTGAATTCACTCAACCAACCACTCAGGACAGCATTGTCTTCAGGTAGAGAACACAGACATGTCCAATAGAAGATATGTTTGGGGTCTGATTTTCTGTTGTGAAATTTGACTGCATTAGCAGACACATTTCCTTACAAAGATATAAAATGTGTCTGAGATTTAGTTAGGACTTATAAATTATTTTCTGCTACTGTTAACATTTAATGTACTTTTATATAGTCAGTAATCACCATTCTCAGTGATGTGGCTCATGATAAATTTCCCACACTCCTGTGGATAGACCTATACCAGGCACATATGGGATACATTGATTGGATATGGTTTAATTAAAAGAGAGAGAGAGAGAGAGAGAGAGAGAGAGAGAGAGAGAGAGAGAGAGAGAGAGAGAGAGAGAGAGAGAGAAGTAAAAGACACAAAGTTGGGAAGAGGAAGATATTGGATGGGTGGTTGGGTAAATAGAGGTGGTCCAAGAACTGTTAGAGATAGGGCATGTGGGGAGAGTAGATATGAATTAAATATATATTAAATATATAAAGATGATTAGAGAAGCAACAGAAAACTATTTTGTACATGTAAACAATAGTTTCCTCACTTAAATGTTATATAATTGTATTCATTGTGTTCACATGTAGGTGATATCATATAATTATAAAATTTATCCGGTTATGTTTTACGGCCAATTTTGGTTTTGTTAGTATCATCCACTTGACTTTTCATGGATATGTTTGTCTTAGCAAACTTAGACAAACAGTGCTATGAGAAAAATTTGTAGAAGACTAACATAATAGACAAATAATGTGCTTCAAATTGAAAGCTGAGGAAATTCGGTAAAGACTCCTCTAAATTCCAATATAATAGATAAACAGTTGATTAGGACAAGGAAACTGTGTCCTATGGACACAATGGGACAGCTGCCCACAAGAACCTGCAGTGATTGTGACAGCATGCAGCAGAACTATTTAAGCGAAGCCAGACTAAATCTCAGGATAGAGAGTGGAGATGGGCACTAAGTTGTACCTCTAGGTGGGGAGCTATTGGGAATTACTAGAACTAATAAAAAATAAATATACAACAGAGAAATGTAGAAAGTAAGCAGGTAAGGACAATGAGAATGATTTCAGTCCATAGATCTGGTATTTCCAGTCACGTACATGCATAAGGTTTTTGAGGAAATATTGGGGAAATAGGGGGTTTATATAGGAAAAGGGATGCATAATCATCAAACTGAGAGATATAAATCAAAGACAAAGTATATGTCAAGATAAAGCTGATTCTTTATCTTTTATCTTGGAAGATGAAGGAAAGACATGAAGATAAATTACTAGAATAAAACACCTACAGAAAAAGAGAAAAGTTTACAAACATTACATCAGGTAAGAGATTGGTTAATATACAGAAATTCTTTGAGAATCTCATGCAATATGCTTTATCATACTCACTCTTCCTCCTAGAATACTTACTTACATACTTACTTACTTTCTTTCTAGAATAATTTCCTTCCCTCTGAACTTTGTGTTCATTGTTTCTACAGCATGTCCAAATATTCTTAGATGTGTGGCTTTCCATGGAACATGGATAACTTATCAGAGTCAGCACTCAGAGACAAAAAAGCATTTCTTTCCCAGCATTTAATAATTTGCAATAACTTCTCAGGTGGGCAGGGGGGAGATCTTTGAGCCCAGATCTATGTGGTAATATTGTATTTGTGTTGAAATGTGGTGATATTTTTATTTGTATGTTAATAAATAAAGCTTGCCTGGAGATCAGGGGGAAAAGGCCAATGATTTTAAGTAAACAAGAAGTCAGGAAGCACATATCCTTAATCCCTTAGTAGGCAGGATCTCTGTGTGTTCAAGGCCACACTACGGAATAGAATCAAGTATGGTGACACATGCCTTTAATTCCATTACCAACCATAGAGGAGTGGAGGTCTGTACAGACAGACAGAAAGTGACAGGACTGTATAGGAAGAGGAAGTGAGGCAGCTGGGCTAAGATAGCCAATGAGAGGGCAGAACAGCAATACAATAAAGGCGTGGGTAGACAGGAAGTTAACTCACATTTGGAAGCTGCAGAGTTGGTGAAGTAAGGTTGGCTGGTGGCTTTCCCTATTTCCCTTATCTAAGGCTTTTACCCCTATATTTGGCTCCATGTTTTTTATTTAATAGGACCCTTTAGAAGTTCATCTACAGATCTACTTTCCACAGAACTTAAATAACTCAAGACCACAAAGTCAGCTATTCTTCCACCCCTCCCACAAAAAGTGACAAAAGAGCAAAGTCAACGTTTCTAAAAAGAATGCCTGCAGACAGTAAGCACATTAAAAACAAAAACAAGAAACAAACAAAAAATTGAGTGATCAACAGGAAAAGGAAATCAAAATTACAATGAGATCACCCTACAGTACAGATGGTAGTGACCTTCAAAAGGACTGCAGATAACCAAGCTTTGAGGAATGTAGAGCATGCTGAAACTTTGCACACATTGATAGGATTGTTGTTGTTTTGGTAGAAGCACTATGAAGTTTCCTCAGCATTTAAAAATGTACACTATTGCAGAATCCAGAAATCTTATTACTGAGTAGGTATTCACAAATCCTGCAATCATTTTGTGAATGATTGTGTATCCCTGTAAGTTACTGGATTTGTTTCTAGTCTATTCACAGTTGACAAGAACCAGAAACAGTCCCTGTTTTTATCAGCTGATGAGTAGGTGAAGACAATGTGGTTCATACACAGAGTGATACCTTGGTCAGGCCCAAAACATCGAGTTAGGAGCTTGAGAAAATATCAGTGGAACTGGAGGTTATTGCATCAACTGAAGCAAGCCAGTCAAATACATACAATTATCACAAGGTCATCATCACGTGTGCACTTTAAACAAAAGTAGAGCTCATATTAGGTTGATAGTTTTTTATTTGGCTGGAGAGAAAAGGCAGTTGTGAGAAATGTTAAGATCTGCTAATGGATGTAAGTTATAGTCAGATAGGAGCAAACAATTCTTATGTCATATGCATGCTATCGTGACACAGTAAACATCATGTGATATAGGCAATTATTACGTTTTTATAACCCTTTACAATATATTTAAATTGTTTGCCAGGCACAGTAGAACATACAAGTAACCCAATTACTTGAGAGTCTGAGGCAGGAGTACTACAAATATGAGTCTAGGTTAGTACACAAGAGGAAATATTAACTCAAAAGCTAAACACACACACACACACACACACACACACACACACACACACACACACGAACAAACAGGCACACACGTGTACATACCAGCACACCCACAAAGGCAACATACTTTTAAAAACAGAAATAAAGGTCAGCATTTATAAAGAAAAGTCCTATATTCCCAGATCATCAACTGCAGCAATTGTAGAGTCTAGCTTACAGAATTTTTATTACTTAGGAAAATAATTCATTAAAAAGGACCATGGAAGCAAAAGATGAGCATTAAAAGTTATAAAATGTCAGCATATGCTGATTACTAAGATTGGAAATAAAACTTAGACCTTCTTTCACTTGGTTTAAGGCCAAAACCAATAGCTTTAAAGTCCTATTACTATATTGAAGTGAATATATCTTTCTTTATGCACCTAGGAAACTAACTCTGCATATCGCCTACATACAGGCAATGGAAATTGAACACATTCTGCTAATTAAGTGCCACATTGGATATCTCTTCTCAACTTCCCTCCTGCATGTTTGAAACAAACCTTCAAACTGCAGGGAAAGTGACAACAAACCCCAGAGCAACACTCTGTGTTTGAGAGAATCAGTTATCCCGGTGTCTCTGGCAGCAAAATCAATTCATGTGCTCTGTCACTCTTAGAAAGGACTCTCTAACACGCTGTCAGCAGTAAATTCTACAGAATATCCCTGAAGTCAATTGCTTCTTCTATTTGGGATTAAGATAAAAGCAAATTGATTCTTCTCATACATAGAGGGAGCAGGAGAGAAGATATAATTTCAGTCTCCTCATTTCTATCCACCTACCGACAGATTTCTCTTGCCTTGCTCATGCAAAGTCCTCAGTAATTGAAATTCTTGCTATGACATATACTTAAGCATAACCAACAGGAAAGCAATTTCTATTCTAGCAACTTTCCATGATAGTTAAAAACGGAATTTATTTATGAGAAACATTCTGGGCACATTAAAAATAGAAAAATTAAGGTAACTCTTTGCAATGTTTTAACTGACATGTCGGCTAGGTTACTGAGACAGTCATGATGTCACTACAGTTTCCAAACACCAGTGATAATAGCAATTTGTGTTCATTTTACTGGAAATGAGAAAATTCTTCATTAGCACTTTAAATTTCTTCATACATCATTTTTTTTTTGTTGTTGTTGTTGTTGTTTTTCGAGACAAGGTTTCACTGTGTTGCTTTGCACCTTTCCTGGAACTCACTTTGGAGACCAGGCTGGCCTTGAACTCACAGAGATCCGCCTGCCTCTGCCTCCCGAGTGCTGGGATTAAAGGCGTGCGCCACCAACGCCCGGCTACATCATTTTGTAAACTATAATCACTTAAAAGTCAGAGAGAATGAATTAAAATTCAAACTGTTAATTGGACAGTAAGAAAAGTGACCCTCACACTCAATGGTTTTATTGATTCTTACCCTAGAGAACATATTAACAACATATGTAAAATTTACAATTGTTTTCAAATTTTAAATATCATAGATAGGTAGATGCTTTTCAGACAGTTATTATAATTAATTTGGATTTTTCTGAATGTGTAGAAGTATATAAAATATCAGATGCAATGATCAAACATTTCCAAACAGGGGGCAAAGATAGAAGTAAAATAGACATATTACTTTTTATAAGTGTTGTAATCATTGACAAATATATGTGGTTATAATAATTATTTTGATATTTATGAAGAGTTAACATGGGGATTCATTTTGATGAGATATTATAAAGTTGAGTGTGTGTGTTTGTGTTTGTGTGTGTGTGAGTGTGTGTGTGTGTGTGTGTGTGTGTGTGTGTGTATGTGTTTTTGGGGAGTGGGGATTCAAGGAGAAACCATTTGGGACACTATTAGTTCTTCTTGGTAGAAAACTGCAACATAATAATCACATCTAAACTCAAATTCAGATTCATTACTCTTAAGATACAGAACCCACAGGGTGGTGTCAATACAAGGAATCTAATAACAAACGCCTTACATTGAGCTACTCTTTCCTTCACTTTTGCTGTTTAGAAAGTTTTTTAATTTTGTGTTTTTTTTAAATTCAATATATGTACAAATTTAGGGTGGAGGAAGGGTGCTGGAAACCAACCCCAGAGCCTCATGAACACTGTACTCCTGCCTTCCCAGTGAACTATATTTTAAGTCCTTTATACACATTATACATCTCATAGAAAGATGCCTGCACATTGCACATTTGGTCATCATTCTCTCCCAACTGAGGTGCAGGCACTCATTCTGAAAGCACAAGATGTGACTATTGTATCTTTAAGGTCTATGTTAATACATTTACATTTATTTTAAGCAAGCATATACTCCATGGGAACAGTGAAGCCGATGAAATACCACGTAGATATTTTGGAAGAGAAAAAAGAACAAATGGGTCATCTAGTCTCCAGGACTGCTATTTCTTGCTGTGAAAATAGAGGCAAATATTATCCTATGAGAACTCTTGCTGTGACATTATACTTTAGTGACATACATCTGCAGTTTATCACTTGAAAATCACATAATTGGACAATTTGTTATCACTGTCAACTTTTAGGTCTCTAGAAGGTTTAGATACCCTATCATTTTAGATACGGTAGTTAACAATGTCTTGTAACTACCCTTTCTTTCTGGACTACATCACTCATAGCAATGAGATGAACAATGAAGCTGAAGTCATGTGTTATACTCTGCCTTATTTTTATACCTATGTATTAATTATTAGATTTTAATTCATGACCTGTAATTTATGTGAAGTTATATAAAACCAAGAAGCATAAAACAATGAAGAGCTGGATTGAACATTATGGAAATCTTCAAAGATGAAATACTACACAAGTAGAAGTCATAAGTAGGTAGGGCTAGGTTTCTGGCATACTTTTAGAGATAATCCCAAATGAGTATGTGTGGTGCTGTTATGCTCCCCAAAATATTGTGCACCGTAATAAACTTATCTGGGGCCAGAGAACAGAACAGTCACTAGATATAGAGGCCATAAAATGGTGGCACACACCCTTTTAATCCTAGCATTCCAGAGGCAGAGATCTGCCTGGATCTCTGTGAGTTCAAAGCCACACTGGAAACAGCCAGGCATGGTGACTCACGCCTTTAGTCCCAGGAAGTGATGGCAGGAAGCAGAAATGTATTTAAGGCATGAGGACGAGGAACTAGAGACTGGTTAAGCTTTTAGGCTTTTAGCAGCAGTTCAGCTGAGATTCGTTCTGGATGAGGACTCAGAGGCTTCCAGTCTGAGGAAGCAGAGGGAATAGGTCACATAAAATGGAATAGCTTGAAATTAATTATACAAAACACTCACATTAAATTGAGTTGAATATTTGTATATTTAACTATTGCAATAATGCAAGAATTCATTAAAGTTAACAAAGTAAGGCTCTCAGAATGTCTCCTTTATATTGTTAATTGTCATTTGAGTATTGGATACTTTTTTGAATTAATGGTAGAATTTAATCACAGGATTGTGTCTAAGTGAAAACAGAAAGTGTTCATATCTTCTTGTAAAAGGTATAATTTTAACATTATGGTACATTTTTATAAAACATACAAAATATATATACTGGTGCTAAATGCTATTTACAACTGTTTCAGAAAGTATTCATATCTAATGCTTTCCAATTTACTTGTTCTTGCTTTAAAACCTAGTTTAAGTGTATGAGAGTATCCACTCCATGTGCATCCCTGGTGCCCTTTTAGGCCAGAGAGGGTTTTGGAAACCTTGGAACTAGAGTTACGGATGATTGTAGCCCAATCACAGTTCTCTGCAAGATCAGCAAGTGTTCTTCACCATTGTGCCATAGCAAGAGTCCCAACTCCTAATTTTTAACACATACAATTGCTCATAATTATATGCACAGCATTATAAATCCCTGCATGAATATAATGTGTAGTGATCAGATTTGTTATCCTTTATTATGTTATATATACATGAATTATAGTTTAGTACTTTACAAAATATAAAATGATTGCAATAAACTCTATTCTACCTATAATATCACACAACTTTGTGTGATCCCTTCTAATTAACAATATTTTGGTAACTCTAATCCAATCCTTTGCTATAATCTTGCTGGTATCCTATAATCATCTGAGATCAGCTTTTATAATTACAACATGTACATGAAAAGTCATACTAGTTATGTGTTTGTATTTTTTACTTAATTTTCTCTAATTTCTTTAAGCATTCTATAAATCATAAGACTTCATTTGTATCTTGTCAGGTTTTAGAGAACTGATTTAATCTGTTTAATGAAAGAAAATTGATTGATGATTCAATTGGTTGCTTTTGATTTCTGCTATACATACATTGTAAAGTTCTACCTTGATGAAAAAAAAATTTGAACAGATTTAAGTTAAAACTGTCTTAAGCCTGAATTCCTTAAAGGAAATAAGGAAGGTATAATATCATAATATCTTGAGAAATATTCTCTGGAAAAATGGAGAATCAGACCTAGATTTAGGAAGTAAGGAAAGTGGAAGTTATTTCCTACTGGAAATAGTGAAATGGCCATACTGAGAAGTATGCAGAAAAGTAAAATCTTTGTTTTCTTACAGCTCCTATATTTAAAACTTATTTGACCAATGAACACACTTTATTTTCATAAATTCATTAATATTCTGTATGATGTATATTGATAGTAAACTAATGGAATGCAGTCTTTCCTTTTACTGGAATATTTTGTTACTGTTTGACATGAACTCAATATAAAATCATAAAAAATTATGAAGTAGGCTTGAAACAAATTAAGCACGTAATTTGGGGAACTATTTCAAAACAGATTTTAAATAAAAATAAGAATATGGAATGGGTCTACACTACACAGCAGAACAAACCATTCAATAGTATGCTGTTATTTTGTAGACATCCACTAAACATTGAGAAGTAACTTAGCTTGAAGAATAAGTCATGGCATGGTAATATAATTACATTGTATCCTAAAATATTTTAAAGGGTGACCTTGAATTCAAAGATTGTATTTGGTAAGGTCCCTCATTCATTATATTTTTTTATCAGTACAGGGATATTTTTCTTGAAAAAAAATAGAGATATTGCAAACACTACTGTGTCATCTTCCATGATCAAAATTGTGACAAAGAGAACAGTATTTTTATATGAAATATGTTTTCTGCTGCGCAATGCAGATGATCAAAGGAGTATGAATTCAGTTTGAGCTTAATCTTTCTAGTCTGGCAAACTCTACTAACAAACTTTAACAAGCCAGGAACAATGATGGGTCACTATTTAATATAAAAAATTCCAGATATTGGAGACCCTTCCTGAAAGATGAGCCAGCAGAAAAATATCAACCCTAGCGGTTTCCCTTGGAGAATGCACAAAATATGACACAATCAGTAAATAAAGAATACATAACCAAAATGATTTGAAGATACATTTTTTGTTGTTGCCTTTGAATATGTTGAATTTATGGTACTTTTTTTTTTAAATCAGGAAAGTTGCTTTGTAAGCAGATAGAAAATAGCCCTAAGGTACTTCTTAAAAAGTAATTTTGAAAAAAAAAAAAAAAAAAAAAAGTAATTTTGCTCAAGTCAATGTTTCCAAAGGAAATTGACTTCTGGTAAAATGTTCTTATCCAAGGACAGACAGGATATTTCAGTGTCACAGAAATTGTGACTAGGGTCACTGAAGAGGAAGAAGCAAACTTGTGATCATACAGGAGGAAGGGAAGCATGCATTTTGACACTTTATGAAAGTTTCATTAGTGACCTTATCCATTCTTTGGAATTATCATATCAAAATATTTCAGAAAATAAAACCAACTATTCCACAAGATTAAGTAGATCAGTAAGAAAAAGGAAGAAATGCTGTATAACACTCTAAGATTCGTGTGTGTGTGTGTGTGTGTGTGTGTGTGTGTGTGTGTGTGTGTGTATCTCAAATGTTCCATATTTGGTTTCTATGAAATTGATCAAAGTATATCTTATTATATTAAATTGAAGTTTAACAAAAATTAAAGGTAGTTTGGTCATATATGACTATAAGTTTAGAACTTGGGTGTCAGATCCAGGAACACTGTCAAATTCAAGGCCACCCATATTGATATCATGAGTACTTTGTTGGTTAGAGCTATGACAAGAACTTGTGTGAAATATCCAAATAATAAGATCAATTCATGATTTTTTTATATTTTTATTTTATAATTAACTTAATTTCACATATCAGCCACAGATTCCCCCATCTGCCCCCCCCAGCCCTCCTTCCAATGCCTTGCAGGAGGTGGCAATTTATAATTTTTAAAGACTATAGATTATAGATTATTATTAGTATTAATACTATGGAATCTTATTAGTATTAATTAAACCTATTAATATTGATGAATGAATGAATACAAGCTTTCCATGTTCACTTTTATAATAGCTTATACATTATTTTCTCCCTAAAGCCAAAAGGAATGCATTACCATGAACCTATCTCTTACATTCTGAGATTACACTGAAATTTTTGTTGGGCCTGAGATGCAGAGTGAATATTATAAGGTGTGATTACTTAAGAGTTAAGACTATAATTCCACTGTGTTCTCAGACTGTTTTACTAAATTATTATAAAAAGATTGTAACAGCTAAATGTATTTGTCATGGATTTCACATGCAATCAATGTTTCCAACCTAAGTTAATGCAGAGTAGTAACCATAAGTGATGTAAACTTTCATACCCCTGACCTAGAACAATGCATGTATGTCTGTACATTTGGTATGATAATCATTCTCTGAAAATGAAACATACATGTTGAAAACAATATTATAAAATAAATAGCCACCACAAACGTTGAACACAACAACATACAGATATAGCTTGACAGACAAGGATATTTGTAATACTGTTTGCTATCTGGATTAGTTGAAATCATTTACTGAAGTTCCTGTAAAGTATCCCTCACTCCATCTCTTTATGATGCTCTCTGTGCTGTTCAATAAAGGAGAGAGAAAAGTCATCAGACATAGGGACATCCACAGGACAAGCTTCAGACACCACACATTCAGACTCATACAACTGACAGAGAGGGATGATGGGAGATCCAAGAAGAGAGAAGTGAAGAATTCAATATTGGCTAGTTTTTGGTTAAGCAGCACCGAGGGGACGTGCTGTGATTTCTTTCCTCAATGGGACACTAATGCATCATGACTGACTCTGAACACATTATTAATAAATTAAAACTGTAAAAACCTTCTTGTATTCCAAAATCTAGTTCATTTCATGAGATTTAACAACCCCAATATATGCATATATGGATTTGTACAAGCTAACTAATAGGTGTTTACTAATACTTAATAGTAAAATCACATAAGTGTCATTTGAAATAGTCAAAAGAAAGTATATAATATTATGTATGTGACCATCTTTATGAATGAATTATTTATGCAAAGGATTCATAATTTGTAAATAAACTTAAAATCAGGAATATAGTCTTCTGTCTTAGTTAGTGTTTCTTATTGCTGTGAAGAAACACCATAACTATGGTTATTCTTACAAAGTAAAACATTTCTTTGTGGCTGGCTTATAGATTCAGAAGTTTTGTCTCTTATCATTGTAGGAAGCAGGGCAGCATGCAGACAGACATGGTATTGGAGAGTTAGCTAAGAGTTCTATGTGTCAGGACTCTTCTCTATAAAATGTTTTACTTTTGTGTTAAGATCTAGTCTAACTTTTGTCTCATCCTCTGATGAAACAAACAGGCTATAGAGAAACATTATTAACCATAGAAAGTTACTAGTTATGCTAGACAATGTGTTTACTGCTGCTTCTTATTCCCTACTCATGTGACGTTTCCAATGATTAAAAAACGCTCACTCATATTTATAGATACATATTTTTTCAAATATTTATATAGTGAATAGAAAACAATAAATTCTTTTGATTTTCTTCTAAAGCAATGGTTAATCTTTAGACTTACCTGACATCAATGTAAAACATCTTAAAAGTAAAAATATGACTGTTTATCTTAAGAAGGGTATAAATTATTTGAAATGATCATGTGGGCACAGAAAACTAAGCATCTCTATTATTTGAATGCTCTTAATTTTTAATTTAAATTTTGTGTAAGCCAGCGTTCAGATGTTCTCTGTTTGTCTGTCCATATGTAGTATTGAAAAGGTCTTGTGAAAGCACTTGGATTTATTAATCATCTTATTTTACCTGCACTTCAGATTAACTAATGCTCAATTAATTTTGAAAATTATCTTTATTATTGAAAATATAATATGTTTCTCTATTCTTTTAGGACATTTGGCCAACACACAAAAAGATCTATTACAGTAATTTAAAATGTAAATTCTGTTTACTACATAAATAGCATATAAGGAAATTTTGTAATAGCACACCGGTAAAGCCACAGAAAAATGGCAACATATAGATTAACAGAAATGGGCTGAGTTTAAGTGTAAAAGTTATTCAGTGGTAGGCCTGAGCTAATAGCCAAGCAGTTATAAATAATATTAAGCCTCTGTGTGATCATTTTATAAGCAGGCCACGGTACTGCAGGGCCCAGGCAGGACAGGAGAAACTTCAACTACAGAATTTCAAGAAAGAGCGCAAATGATTTCAGAGTCAGTTTTCTGTAGGTTAATAAAAACCAGCTTATTGCATTCTGAATACATGACAGTTAAAGGCTCTCAGTGTGGCTTAAAGGATTTATGAAAGACTTTTTCTTTGGGAATTTAACACAGTCTTGTAATGAATGGTGTCTCTTAATTAATTGCCAAAAACAAGAAATGAAGGTGACTGCAAGTTGTACTGTCACTGACTGGACGACATGCCAGCAGTGAAGAAATATCCAGTGCCAGCATTTATTTCTTCCTGAATCCATCTAGGTGAGCTTCATTAATAGTAACTGAACAGCCTGATAACATCATTTGATTTCTACCTAGTCCATTTCGTTAAATAAACTCCTATTTTTCTGTTGTAATATTTAAATAAATAATGGAATAATAAGGCAGAAAGCTAAATCCTTTTTATATCCTTAGCCATATTTCCATTCCTTGACTTTAATCTATACTCTGTCTACAGATACTCATGTCATAAATCAGATGAATGTTCAGAACATTATAATTATGCATTTCAGAGTATTATTTCACAATCCCATTTATGTTGAGGATCACCACCTAATAAATAGAGAGGATATACATTTGTTACTGGAAAAGTGAGTGGCTTATTAGAGATATATGTATTTCTCTATCTACTATCTTGGCAGACATATGTAGGTAAGAATTTGGACAAAAACAGAAGTGATTTCCCCATGCCTACTTATTATTAATTGGCTATTTTCTGAGTTAGCTTTCTATATCAAGTAAATAAGATAATTAACAACAACAACAAAAAAAACCCTAAAAGAACAGAAACAAAGGGCTAGTCTTATATATCCACTGTTTTGTGAAGAACTGAAGAGGGACATTTTGTTATCCACATGTTTGCACTTGGGTGATGAGAAAATGGCTGCCCTTGTAGCCAGATGCTTTATCAAAGATTGAAAGACAAACATGAGCACATTTGGATTATACATTATAATGTAATCTACACGTTCAGAAAGATGGCTCAGGGGCTAAAAGTGCTTGCTGCTAAGCCTTATGACCAGAGTTCCATCCATGACACCTATATAGTAGAAAAAGTGTCAACTCCTGCAAGCTATATTTTGACCTCTACAAGTATGCCATGACTCCTTATGCACACACACACACACACACACACACACACACACACACACATACACACACACACACACACACACACACAACCACACACACACAAAGAACTGTGATAGATAGAAAGAATGTCAGTGAAAAGGTGGGAATAAAAGAAGGGCACCTCATCATCTAGACCTGGGGAATAAGACTCTACAGAGTTTATTCACTGCAAAGACCTTTCAGAGGATAATGGAAAAATGGCTCATATTGGCAAAATTCATGAAGAGATAACTCATTAAATTTGTCAAATTTTTTAGACAAAAGATAGAAATGATTCATTACCTTCATATAACTCAGTAATGGATACAAATGAAATTTCCACAATGAAATTCTAAACCACTGCAACTTCTATGGTGAGTAAGGGAAATATATGTTAAAATAACTGGTATAGCTGTGGAGGTTATAAGGAACGCCCAGGGTTTAAAGAATAGAAAAATAATAGTTTGTGTGAATGCTCTGAGGTGATGAATGGACTGTAAATAAGCTTTTTTTCCCATACTGAATCAATTCTTACATTAATTTGTGAGGATTGGAGAATATTAAGAAGACTTCATCTTATACCCACTAGAATAGCTAAGATCAATAACTCAAGTGGCAGCTCATGCTGGAAAGCATGTGGAATATGGTGTAACTGAAAGTTTTCCTATGTCCTGCCTGGTCTACAGCCACTCAGACCCAAGTAAACACACAGAAGATTATATAAATTAAAATTGCTCAGCCATTAGCTCAGGCTTACAACTTACTAGCTCTTATATTTAAACTCAGCCCATTTCTGTTAATCTATATGTTGCCACATGTTCTGTGGCTTTATCTGTGTGCTATTACATGCTGCTTCCTGGAAGGGATGCTGGCGTCTCCTGACTCAGCCTTCCTCTTCCCAGAATTTTCCTTGTCTGCTTATCCCACCTCTACTTCCTGCCTGGCTACTGGCCAAACAGTGTTTTATTAAACCAGTGTACAAAAGCATTGTTCCATGGCAATAAGAGGAACATTTATCCATTATTGGTGGGAGTGCAAACCTATACAGCCACTTCGAAAATCAGTGTGTTGGGCTATTTCCCTCAGAAAGATGGGAAAAAAAATCTATCTCAATATCCAGCTCTACCACTCTTACCTATACCTAAAGCTAAAGGATGCTTCATACTACCTGAGGGACACTTGTTCAACCATGTTTGTTGTTGGGCTATCAATTATAGCCAGAAATTGGAAATAACTTAGATGTGCCTCAAGAGAAGAGTGGATAATGAACACATGGTACATTTGCACAATGGAGTATTATTCAGCTTTTAAAATGAAATTTGCAGGAAAATGGATGTAGCTAACAAATAATCATCTGAGTGGGGTGGCTCAGACCCAGAAAAACAAATATAGCATGTATTAGCTTCTATGTGAATATGAGCTGTTAAGTCAATGATAACCAAACTACTAGCTGTAGAACCATGGCAGTTACATATAAAGTCCAAGGAAAGACAGAATATCTCTCTAGGAAAGAGAAATATAGTAGAAAGTTACAGATAGATGGGTTTGAGGGGGCAGGGAAAAGAATCCAAAGACCAAGTGGGGAATGGGAGGAAAGGAGGAGATGAGAGTGAGAATACAGGGAGAGAAAGCTAAAATTAAGCACCATTTGAAGGGTAGTATGAAAACCTAATACGGTAGCAAATTCTTAAAATATACACATAAGTGAAGTTGGTCTAAATAAAATTCCCAAATAATGAGGGGGACAGAGCCAACTGCATATTTCTTGTTGCCAAATGAAGTTTCCAGTACCAGGAATGGGTTACATATTATGAGGTGGTGTTCAAGGGTTCCCATGGGAACACCATAGGATGTTGTCAAAACTATATATTGCTTTTCACAAACTGTCATCAGGGCCCTATTGCTAAAGAGTATATAACACAACTTACTGAACATGGAGAAGTTGTGCTGGGGACTAAACAGATCATTTATAAGCTAGTTTTGTTGTTGTTGTTGCAGGAAGGTACTTTGAATGCTACCAAAGGAGAAATATAAACACAAAAACAGCCACAAATCCTTTGATCTACAATGGGGTCCTGCCAGCAAAAGCAACTGTTAAATTAGTAGCATAAACTTGTGAGATAACCATCCAGTAACTGATTAGACTTAAGGCTCATTCTACAAGATGGAACTATACCAGACACTGCTTCGTTGGCCAAAAATGTGAGACTAGATAGCCCAGGAACCTAGGGTAACTAAAATACTATTATTCTGAGTGAAATGTAGCCATAAAATTACTCCCAATGATACTCTAAGATACTTATAGATTAGTGCCTTGATCAGCCACCACAATATAAGATTCCTCCTTTAGTAATTGGGAAAAATAACTAACCTACACCCAAACATAGAATGATTGACTTTGGAATACCCAGCCATAAATGTGATGTCTCCATTAAATCTCTCTCCTCAAGGCTAAGAGAACCTGGTGGAAGAGGACAGAAGACACAAACGAAACAAGACCTTCTAAATCAACATGAGCAAAGCTCTGATGAACTCACAGAGATGGTGGCAGTATGCACAGGGCCTGCATGGGTCTGCACCAGACATGGTCCTAGAGCTGAAAGAAGTAGATGCAAGCCCCAATCCCTAACCCATAAACTATCTTCAATCGATAACAACAGGCAAATGAAAATTTAGTTTTCTCCATGGGCGTGCACAGCCAATAGAAAACATACTCAATGGCATCTCTGAGTGTTTCTTATCTCATAGTGTCGTTGCTTATTTTATTAATTTTATTTCTTTTAGTTTTTTTATTTTTATTTTCTGTTATATGTAAATATAATTTATTCATTTATTTTCTCTTTTTTTTTTACCATACAGTCCCATTCTGTACATCTTATGGCTTCTATTTTAGTGGTTTTATGGACTACATGTGTGAAGAAGTGAGTCTGCAGCTCTATGTCTTTCTTTTGTCTTTTCTTGAGATCATTTCCTATTGTTTGTTTTGTCCTTTTCCAATGTGTTACTTTTTGTTTTATGTTGTTATATTACATTATATTTTATCTCATTATCATCCCTTAGAAGCCTGTTTATTTACTAATGAAAGAGAGATTGGGGTAGACCCTGAAGGCAGGGAGCTGGAGAGGAACTGATTGGAGAAAAGGGAGGGGAATTGTAATTAGAATATATCATATGAGAAAAATATCTATTTTTAATAAAAGTTAAAAAAAATTAAAAAGAATGAGTATAATTCTTACCACTAATTGCTACAAAAGAAACTTCTCTTTACAACATGCAGAGATCATTACAGAAAACTACAACCAATCAAAATCCAGAATCTTGTACATCTACAAAACAAATAATGAAACTATGGTTCAGGAATCACTATGGAAGAGAAGGTAGAAAGATTGAAAGAGAGAAAAAATTGATAAAGTTTCTGTATGAAGCTACAACTATAAATTCTCACCAACATGACTGCCTAACACATGAGCTACACAAGGACAATAGTCATGTTAACATGGATAGGAAATACCCATGAGGCCTGGACCCTCCAAAAAGAACCACAGGCTTCTAAAGAATGCTAAAAGGGGGAGAAATAGTCTTTCTAGGGAAGAGCTCATGGAATGGTCAACCCTTAAAACAAACACAGAATTGACAATTTACAGAGTGAGCAGGTTGTACTTCTATATTTAAGAACGTGTGTGTGTGTGTGTGTGTGTGTGTGTGTGTGTGTTGTAATAACACTAACAAAAATTTGACTTGAATTTGAAAGAGAGCAAAGAGGGTTGTATGAAAGCATTTGGAGGGATGAAAGGGAGGGGGAAATGATGTAATTATAGTATAGTCTCAGAAAGAAAAATAAACAATTAAAAAGAGTAAGAGTTCTAAGTTGGTACCTAACACCATACTTTCAAATTAGAAAGTTCCCTTCTGAAAGAATATAAAGAAGGATGTGAGTGCAGGGAAATAACAATATTTATTAAAGTATCAAGACATTCACATACACTGTTTTATGAAATAATCACTCACTATACAATTTTGTTTACCCTGGAATTCACTACGTAGTTCTGACAAGGTCTTGAATTCATGACTCTTCCCTTGTCCTCTGAATGCTGGAATGAGACTAGTATACCCCCCATACCTGCATGAAATGCATGGCTCTTTGAAGTCCACTAAAACATCACTGCACACTACATCATGTAGAATTTTGGAGCCCACGTGGGAAACAGAAATCCAACCAGGAAATTATACTATACTTGCAGAACAGAATAACAAAATAAAAATCTACTATTAGTGAGAAATTATAAAGAGTAAAAATCAGTATAAATTGCAAAGAATTTGTCAAGATTCTATGATAAACTAAATATCAAGCATCGAAATAGAAGGAATTATTTAGAACAATGCCTAGGTTATTATCCATCTAGAACAAATGTATGAAGATAAAAGGTGAAAAGGTTTATGTGATTAGTGGCTTTATGTTCATGTTAAAGCATGCCATTGAATACTGAATTTGTATTATAAAGGCAGATCTATCTGGTAGGGATTCGATACACGCATCTGAAGTTAGAGATTTACAGCCTATGTTTTGTTTTTAAAACTATGTTTTTGAAGTAATTAAATCGAGAGAGAGGAGAAGTTCATAGACTGAGCAGTCAGCTATAGAGACAAATGATGAATATTTATGGGCTTTCAACGTTTTGTTTCATCAAATATAAGTGTATTTGATTAAAATTAACACAACCAGTTGCAATAGAAATAGAACAAGAAAAATCAATGCAAGTAATTGTAATGATAAAAGGATTGATTTTATATATATATAATATATATATGTATATATTTGAAATAAATATACCATTTATATCCAGGTTACCATGTTTAATTTCTTACAAGAAGGTTTTATGATTTGTGATAACTTGAATTATTCTAGTTCTACATTCATTTATCTGTACTTTCTTCATTATCATCCTCTGATGTCCCATTAAAAGTTGTGAAATTGGGAAAAGATCACCAATGTAGTGAGGGCTGATTTTTCAGTGTTAAAATATGTAATTTTGAGCATGTGCAAAATATAATTTCCAAATGTATCAGTTTACAGATTTGGATGAAACTCAAGGATTCAGCACAGCATGAGAGACACTGGATTAAATGGCATCACCAAAAGTGTGGGACGAGTGAGTAAATGAGAAAGGAGGGATGAAAGGAAGGAAGGAAGGAAGGAAGGAAGGAAGGAAGGAAGGAAGGAAGGACAGAAGGAAGGAAGGAAGGAAGGAAGGAAGGAAGGAAGGAAAGGAAGGAAGGAAGAAAGAGAAGAAGGGAGGGAGGAAAGGGTGAAGGTAGGAAAGGAGAGAGGGAAGACAAAAAAGAAAAGCAGAAAAGAGAACTTTATAATATTATTTCTAGATTATATGTTTTGATTCAATCCCCAGCATTCATAAACAACTAATCCTCATATGAAGGGGGCAGAGGAGGCAGGATCAGAAGGTGAAGGCCATCTTTCACCACATAAGAATTCCAAGATAAACGATATGATGTACCAAACAAACAAACCAACCAACACATAAAGGAGAGACACATGTAATCCAGATTATCAATCAAATAAATCTTTGTTCACAATGCTGTGGTACAACATCTGCATCCAGAACTGTGCATGATGCAGGAAGAACATCACTCAGTGGGTTCTTGTGTAGAGTAGTACTCTGGGCCAGTCGTGAAGCTAACCAGTCTTGTCTGAACTTTGCATCCACTGCCATGGTGGCAAGTCAGACTTTGTGACAATTTTCACTACTTTTCTTTAGTCGACCATAAAATTAAGATAATTGCATCATGGCCATCTTGAGAATTTAATTTCATGGAAAGGCACTTATTAAATAAGTGATAATTAACGTTTTATTAAAGAGAGTGCTAGCTTCTCTCAAATAATCCCATTGCTGCCTTTTGAACTGAAAAGTGTCACCCTTTCAATTGATCCTGACTCTCACTTTTTCTAGAGCAAACCAACCTGTTCTTGATTTTTTATATGACCCCAGAAGCAGTTCAATGCTCTGAAATTATACTGAAAGATCAAATAGTTTGATGTAATTTTTAATTGCTCATTGGTTTTGATCTAAGAATTATTTGTAAACGCAGGAAGGTTTAAAAAAGAATTCCAATGGGACAGTGGTATCAGGACAATATGGCAATAATGAAGTTATTACCTGACAGAAATATGGGAAGTTCTAAAATATCCCTTCTTACCTGTATTAAAAAATAATGCAGTGATGTTAATAAAAAATGAGACTTTTGTTCATGGTAATGTTTGGTGTCAGTCTTTCATGAATAGGTCAAAAGTATCCAAATGCTGAATTTTTCTCTATGAAGCCTATTATTTTGGACATTAACAAAGGCTTCCTATCACACTCATTTTCAAAGGAAATGACTGTCGCTTAACTGAAATATCTTTATTTGTATGATTAAATTAGTATGATTAAATCAGAAATATCTTTAGGTGATGTCCCAACCCTAGTTTAAGTACAGGTCACAAATTATTTCATTCAAGAGCAGACAATATCTTGTAACATAATGAATCAAATTTTACTCATTTGTGCCCTGAGGAGATGAGAGATATTCCTGTGAAAGTCTTTACACTGAGATTCTTGTGTACTGTTTAAGTTTCTTAGTAGATTTGATAAGAATTACCTCTGACAATCAAGTATCACCAGGTAGACTGTGACCCGGAAAAACATTAATTAATATCAACTTATGCCTTGTAGCTTAGGAAATATTTAGAAGTCACAAAAGTCCTGAAACCAAGGTTTTGTGTATTTTCAATCATCTTAGTAATGAGCTCTACTTTACTAGTAAGTGTAGGTGTTTGTAGTAAATGCTGGTGTAAGTCTGATCTATATTCAATGCTAATAAATTGTGGCTTTCTTAACTCATGTCTATGAAATTTTCAGGCAAGTGGATGGAACTAGAAAGGCTGAGTGAGGTAACCCAGACTCAGAAAGACAGACATGGTATGCACTCACTCATAAGTGGATACTACATTTAAAGCAAAGGACAACCAGACTACAACCTACAGTTCAGAGAAGCTAGCTAACAAGGAGGACCTTAAGAGGGATGCATGGATCGCCCTGGGAAGGGGAAATAGATGAGATCTCCTGAGTACTCTGGGGGTGAGGGGGGGGCAATAGAAGGTAGGGGATGGGGGATGAGAACATAAGGGAAAGGGATGGTCGAGCTGGAACAGGGATGGAGTGGGAGAGCAGTGAAAGAGATACCTTGGTGGAGGGAGACATCACAGGGATAGGGAGAAACCTGGTGCTAGGGAAGTTCCCAGGAATCCACAAGGATGACCCCAGCTTAGACTACTAGCAATAGTGGAGAGGGCCTACCCTGGTAATCAGATTGGTGAATACACTAACTTTCATAGAGCTTTCATCCAGTAACTGATGGAATCAGATGTAAAAATCTATATCCAAGTACCAGGTCGAGCTCTAGAAGTCCAGTTGAAGAGAGGGAAGAGGGATTCTATGAGCAAGGGGCATCAAGATCATGATGGGGAAACTTACAGACAAAACCTAACCAAGCTAGTGGGAACTCATGAACTTTAGACCAACACCTGTGGAGCCTCCATAGGACTGGACTAGATCCTCTGCACAAGTGAGACAGTTGTATAGCTTATTCTGCTTAAGAGGTACCTGTCAATGAGAATAGGATCTCTCCCTGGTCCAGAAACTGGCTTTTTGGAGCACATTACCTATGGTGGGACACCTTGTACAGCCTTGATGCAGAGGGAGGGGCTTGTACCTACCTCAAATGAATGTACCATACTTTGCTGACTCCCAATGGGAGACCTTACCTTTTTGGAGGAGGGGATGGGGGCGGGCTGGAGGGGAAAGTTCGAGGGGGGGAGTGGGAGGAGGGATGAGAGGGGGATCTGCAGTTGGTATGTAAAAATGAAAAAACGTTCTTAATAAAAAATGGAAAAAAGAATTTTGGAATTATAAATTATCTGCTGGATTATATGGTATTTCTTAAGGTACTGAATTAAAACATCTCCAGAAAATATTGTAGTTGTGTATTTTAATGGACTCAGTTTCAGTAAGGTTTTTAATGTTTTTATGTATAAACTATACAAATGTGTCTCATTTCTGCAACCAGAATAATGTTAAAATATGTGGTTCTTTTAGCATGCTATGAACTCAAACTCTTTACCTCAGTAAACCTACACCATTATCACAACAGTATGAACACACTGCTACTCTGTTGTCCTCTTGACAAAAAGTGTTGACCTAGTTTGGCAGGCTGGGTGATGTTCTCACAATATTACAAGCCAGAAAGTAGGAAATCAGCCGAGCCCCCAAACCTGACCTGACAGATATTACACCGATGGCATCTTTATGTAGACACACTTAAACTGAACAGACTTCATAGACCTTTACAAAATGGGAGGACATGCCCTACTTCCATGTTTTTTATTTAATTTAATTTAATTCTCCCCTGAAGTTATAGGAGAGATGATAGTCTTTTGAAAGAATGATCATTTAACATCATGTGAATGTGGAATGGAACGCAGAATTATATTTAGTCAATGAGAAATAACAAAGGTTGTCTCAGGGATAAAGCATTAGCTCAGAACATTTAAACTGGCTGCAAAATAAAGGAACTACATTAAAACTGATTGTCAGTTAATGATTTAATGAAGAATAAATTATAAATCACCACAAAACAAAATCAAGAGAGGGAAACAAATTTATTTGGTGTTTATCCAAATTGTGTCTAAAATCTGGCTTCTGAAAGGGATTGTTTGTCTTCTCTCTTTTATGTTTTCAAGTGTTTAGATTTTTTTTTCAAAATTGTTGGATAGAGATTTAGGTTATTGTATATACTTTAGTGTTTCTATTTTATATACATTGACTTTAGGGGTGGCCAGTTCCAAATCTCTTAAGTATATAAAATATAAAAATGTAAAAGCCACATGTTGACTCCCAGCTCAGCATGGATTATATATCTATATCTACATGTATAGATACAGACACAGATATAAATCTCTCTCTCTCCTCTTTCTCCTCTCTCTCTCTCTCTCTCTCTCTCTCTCTCTCTCTCTCTCTCTCTCTCTCTCTCTCTCTGTGTGTGTGTGTGTGTGTGTGTGTTTGTCACGGGGTAGAAATGATATGAAAATAAATGGTACTATTAATATACAAACTGCTAAAGGTTTCTAAGTAACGAATTTATCAGCAGAAATACACATTTAAAAGAATATTCATCCTTGTAGCTCCCAGGCAATTTGCTGTACAAATTACTTGTGAAAGACACTAGTGAGTTGAAGAATTTTGCTATTGTTATAACCTGTCCCATCACAATATATCTGGAGCTTCACTACCTTAAATTCATTCATGTTTATTTGTTCGTTCGTTTTTGCCATTTGGTAAGACAAGGACTCATGTATCCCACATGGCCTTTGAATATCCTTGTATCCAGGCATCACCTTGTACTCCTCCTGCTCCTACTGCTAACTGCCAGCATGCTGGGAGTAAATGCGTGAGCCACCTGCTAGATGTTGGTGCAATTTTAAAAGCAATTGAAAGGCTAGTTTCTTTTCCAAAATGTTGACATCAGTCAGTTGCCAACACCTGAAATACAAGACCACAAAATTAAATTTCTTGGTTTCAAACTGTTCATTTACAATTTTACTTACAAAATGTAAGTAAATAAGTAAGTAAATAAATAAATGGTGATTAGAAAGATGTCTTAGCAAATAAGTACACTTATTGCTCTTGAAGGTAGACTGGGTTCACTTTCCAATCTCCATAGAGTGGTTCACAACCACTTCTAATTCCACTTCCAGGGTATTCAATTTCTTTTATGACCATCATAGCTCAGTTGGTGCATGTACATACAAGAAGACAAAACAGTCATAGGCATAAAATAAATAAGTTTAAACAATTACAACTTTATTTATATTCACATTTCTGAGTTTAAGGGTTGGATGCTGCCAAAAATTCATCTCCTCTCACAATGTATCCTTCTTCCTTTCTGTGCATGAGGACCCAGAAAGGCAGGGAGGAAGAGAGATTATTCTTGGGACATCCTGATGGCTGTAAGACTGTGCTCTGTATCTGTTTCTTTCTCTACTTGATACTCACAGAACCAGCTTTCGCTTCCTCTCAGAGACATCCACATAGCACAGTAGCAGCACTCCTTAGAGTACAAGTTAATGCTCCATGAGCTCATGGGTGCAATATTCTGAACAGTTTCACCAAAGGGACAAGCTGACCACTACACATCCTCAGGAGTTTCTCTTCTCATCACTTGGTACCATACAGCTTCTCAAAGCAATGGGTTACAGTAATTAGAGTAGAAAGATGCAGGAATTTTTTTTTATTTTTTAAGATTATTTTATTTGTAATTATGTGTATATGTCTGCGTCTGTGTGGGTATGTGCATGTGAGTGTAGTTGTCCCCAGAGGCCATGAGCTTCAGATTATTTGGAAGTAGAGTCACAGGCAGTGTGAGTCAAGTGATATGCCTGCTAGGAAGTGAAACTGGGTTCTGGGCGAGAGCAGTGCATGCTCTTAACTCCTGAGCCATCTCTCTAGCAGTAATTTTCTATTCCACTTGGTTGCTTGAAATAAAACATAAAATTTCTTTCCTGGAGCAAGATTAGGGACAGTGGGTGAGTGAGTGATTCCGTGTGTAAAGGAGAATGAGAAATGTAGTTACAGCTGTCGGCGTCTCTGTGTGCGCCAACAAGAGTTCAGCGATTTCCTCAAAGGATACAGGCATGGCATCTTTGTTTCTTCAGTACTGAACTGTCTCAAAGCTAAAGCTTTGTTTGTTGAACACATGCACATTAAGAGTGTACATCATGATTCTATTGTCTTTTCTGCAAATAATAACATTTGAAAATGTCACTGTCATAAGTATTTCATATCAGGACTCAGTATTCTTGAATACTAAACATCAATTTCCTTCTCAGAGAATATCTCATTGATGGTTGGTCTCCTTGTACAATAGAAATAGCTCTTCTAGGAGACTTAAAATCGAGAAGATAGTAACAGTCTCATTTGTATTTATTACTTTTTAATTTATCACAGTTTTAAATCCACAAATATTGTTGTAAAATCCCTTGCCATGACCCTGGGACCTGCCCCTCTCACAGGTTTCTCTGGGGCAATCAGTATGCTAGTGGGCTACAATCAGGAACCAGGCAGAACATGGGAGCTCACACTTTGGATAACTTTAGTTCTCACAGTCCAATCAGAACTTATTGCTAGCACAGTGTACAGCCTCTTTTTTTTTTTTCCATAATAGGGTGCATTGCTCTGATCCACTGGACAAGTATCTAAAAATGTAACAGATCCCCATGGTAATCTACTTATGTTTACTTTATACTGTAACATTGCTTTGTTGTAATTAAGTTATATGTTAGTCCATTATTTTATATATGTGTTTCTTTGTTTATATATTTGTATATTTTGTGTTCATGTGTAAGTTTGTAAATCATTGTGTCAACTTTATTTAGAGTTAGGACATTTATGTATTAATTTACATATTGTTTGTTTTCTTATTATTTGGTTTATTTTTTTTTTTTTTAATTTTATAATTTAATTTAAATTTACATATCAGCCACAGATTCCCCTGTCCTCCCTCCTCCTGCCCCCATTCCCATCTCCTCCAGGGCAAGGACTCCCCTGGGGATTTAGCTCAGCCTGGTAGATTCAGTCCATGCAGGTCCAGTCCCCTCCTCCCTTCACCCAGGCTGAGCAAAGTGTCCCAGCATAGGCCCCAGGCTCCAAAAAGCCAGCTCATGCACTAAGGACAGGTCCTGGTCCCACTGCCTGGGTGCCTCCCAAACAGTTCAAGCTAATCAACTGTCTCACTTATCCAGAGGGCCTGATGCAGTTGGGGGCTCCTCAGCTGTTGGTTCATAGTTCATGTGTTTCTACTAGTTTGGCTATTTGTCCCTGTGCTTTTTCCAATCGTGGTCTCAACAACTCTTGCTCATACAATCCCTCCTCTTTCTCCCAATTGGACTCCCAGAGCTCCACCTGGGTCCTGGCCATGGATCTCTGCCTCTGCTTCCCTCAGTCATTGGATGAGAGTTCTACCATGACAGTTAGGTTGTTTGGCCATCCCATCACCAGAGTAGGTCAGTTCCGGCTTTCTCTTGACCACTGCCAGTAGTCTATTATGGAGATATCTTTATGGATTTTTGGGGACCTCTCTAGCCTTAGAAAGACAAACATGGTATGTATTCTCTCATAGGTGGATACTAGATATAAAACAAAGGATGATTAGACTGCTACTCACAACTCCAGGGAGGCTACCTAGAAAACAGGACCCTAAGAAAGACACAGGGATCACCCAACAACAGATAAATGGATGAGATCTACATGAGCAAACTGGACGTGGAGGGGGTGTGATGAAGGGCAAGGTTCTGGGGAAAGAGAGCTTAGGGGAGCAGGAGATCCCAGCTGGATCAAGAACAGAGAGGGAGAACAAGGAAAGAGAGACCATGATAAATGAAGACCCCATGGGACCATTATTTGGTTTTAAGGAATGTACCCAAAATCTTTCCTTGGTGCTTCTGCTAAGTACCAGGGAAGAATTTTTATTTTCATTTTATTAGGACAGAACCCAGTGAGTTAATTTAGTTGGACTGTGTTAATGATTTTTCATTCAAGACTGGAAGGAATACAATGGGGCCACCCTATAAAACTCCTGAATTCTTTTATTGTGAGTTTCTGCTTCTCAGATCACACAAACTATCTCATTCATTCTTTTGCCTTTCTCTCTTTTTTCCCTCACTCTTAACTCTTCCCTTCCCTATCTCTTTGCTGCCTACTGTTCACTTTCTTTCTATCATTTCTTGTCTCTCTCTGCATCTCAGATCTGAATTTTAAATAATGAGTATATCATTATATGATTTAAGCAACTGTACATTTTAATTTGAAATCTAGGAATAAATTTAAAGGTAGGGCATTCCTTTGGAATTTGGATAGTGTTCCTAATCAATACACTTTACCCAAGATCTCATGGAAAGGATATTTATCACTAAACAATTCAATGTTGCAATTTCATACATAGCAACATTGAGGTCCCTACTGTCTATTACCACTCATTGTTGTGTCTGTTTATGCCTGTGAGTAACTACATTCCTTATAGCACAAAAACATTTGGAAAGATGAGGAATTCTCAGCTCTTCATTTTATTGTTATGATATAAAAATGTTTTATTAGCCTATCATGATCACAGCTTCACAGGATTTAATTAATTTTTAATTGAACCATTGGCTTAAGCATAGATATTTTTAATCCATTAAATTTTTCATGTAGATAAATTTCCCAAACAACACTATTAACATCTTCTATTTTGAATCGGTGTTAAAAATATATTCATGGTGAATCTTGGAGAAATTGTGTCATGTCGCTTTATTCGCAAAGAAGAACTGCAGAGTTGATGGGGATTTTGTGCAATCAACATAAACTTTAGTGACAGAGGAGGCTGGATTTTCTAAAAGCATTCCTTACTAAAATTATTTTTTAGCTGTATCCTGTTGTGAGCATGGTATGTCATACATGTAGATGTCATTGCTGTGGCCCTGTTGTTATCAATAAAACTGGATAGGTTTGTCATTTATAACAGTTATTTCTGATGAGAATCAGTACACTTGCTTTCCTTTTCCTTTTCTACTCAAGAAGCAAAGTCCCTCTTCATTTTAGCAATGAGAATGCAAGTTTGACTTTTCAGTATCTGTTCTTTGAAAAAAAATTAGAGCTCTAAGGAGGAGCGTAGTAACAGGAATGTAATTCCTGCTTTTATTCTAGTAACTGGATGATTTCAATATCTAATAGAGAATTTTAGACATCCTGGGTAAGCAACAAATATGGTTTGAGTGAATAAATCAGCTGTCATGAGTCTTATATAGTCTTATTTGCTTATGCATGACTTATTAAAGAACTGGAGGCAGCAGCTTCAATTCGCAATAAAATTCTTCTTTTTCTAAATAAAATCAGAAAATATAGAGAATGGCAGAACATAGCCTACCTTATGTTTGGAAATTTTCATGCATCTCATATGTGTGATCTCAGGATTTAGAAATTGCTACAAGTGGTGTCCTGATTCTTCAAATGCAAAATGAAACTCTATCACCTCATTTATTTTTAATGATGACAATTAGCTATAGATCAATTTCTTTTCAATATTTCACATAATTGATGTTAATAGGCCTACATAAAACAAATGAATTATTTAAATAGTATTTCAGATTCAGAGTTGTGTATTAAATATGCATTCTTTTTTATTGTGGGCACATTGCTTGTTATAAGTTTGTGTTTGAACACTCAATGTGTGATTCAAAGAATTCCATTATATTACTCAAGGCACTACCAAAATTGCAAATTGTGCATTTTTATGCAAGACTTATTCAGTAGCTGATTAGTATCTTGCCATTAGAAAAATATTTTACTCTGTGGCTTGATTCAGTTCTCTAGCAACCAGATTCATGGTTTTGACACAAGGAAGATGATATAAGAATAAAAGTTCATTTACTGTTTGTTTCAGACAGCATTGGGGTAATTTGAAAGCCTTTCACCAAGTGACAGAAATAATCAAACTTCTTTAAGGTCATATTGATAACTTACACACTAGTAGAGGCCTAGAATCCTAGTTATTATAGTGGGTAAGGTACAGGATTCTCAAGTTCTTGGTCAGTCTGGGCAATTTTGCGAAATTATATCTCAAACTTACAAAAATGAAAGAAAAATTAAAGGTAAATAGTAGAATAGTTCAGAGATAAATCATAGGCATATGTGAGACCCTAGGTACATTCTTAATACAAAAGAAGGAGGAGTGTGGTGATATTTTATTTGTGCTGAAATGTGGTGATGTTTTATTTGTGCTTTAATAAATGGAGATCAGAGGAAAAAGTCAACCACACTACAGAAGTCATGCAATGTTAGCACATGCCCTTAATCCTATCATTTGGCAGCCAGGATCTCAGTGTCTTCAAGACGACACTGGAAACAGAGCCAGGTGTGGTGGCACATGCCTTAAATTCTAAAACTAGTTAACCATGGAGATCTGGAGGTCTGTATAGAGAGACAGTTACAGAGCTGGGCAGAAAGAGGAAGGAGAGAGCGAGGTGGAGAGAACAAATCAGATGGCAGAACATCAAGGCATATTGGCATGGATAGACAGGAAGTCATGATATTTGGAAGCTGCAGAGTTGGTGAGATAAGGTTGGCTGGTGGCTTTCCCTATTTCCCTGATCTCTCTAAGGCTTTCACCCCTATATTTGGCTCCGTGTTATTTTTTTTTATTTAATAAGACAATTTAGAAATTTATCTACAGAGCAACAGAAACAGAAGCCAGATAAGCAGCCTTGATTATATACAATGAGCTCTCATAGGAAGAAAATATAGTGGGTCTTCCTTCACTGTGCCTTCTCAGTGACATTCCTCTGTATCCACAGGTGATCATTGCTTCTTCTTTGAAGAACTTTTTTTTTTTTTTTGATGGAGCCACACCTGTCACATGGAATCTACTTTCTGTTCTTGGAAAGTTCCAACACCTTTAAAGACTATAAATGATGCACTACATTCTATCTATATCTTTAGGAGAGTTGGCCATGTTTTGCATTTCTATACACAGTCATATTCATTTGAGGAAGCAGAAACTGTATCTTATGTTACAGTCTTCACCACAAGGTTATTACTGTTTTATAATTTTATATCTATTATAGTAGTCCTTGTGTTCTATAATCTACTAGAGAGTGGATTTTTTTATAATTATAACATGTAAATCATGGTTATCCAAACTTGTTATTTAAAATTATCCTGTAATCAAAATATACATGTGGACTTTGTCAGTTACACTCTTAGTTAGAAACATATTTATAAGTTAACCTTATTATTTCTACACAAATTTAACATGATGAACAAGAAATTTTTGTATTCAAAAGTGACTATTGTAATAGAATAAAGGTGAAATTTCAAAAAGCATATGGGTTTCTAGTACCTACTTTTACTTATTATTTAATATAATTATTCTTGGGAATCCATGGCTGATATGTAAAATTAAATTAAATTATAAAAAAGAGAGTGTTTTTTTTTAATTTGATGTAGATTTTGAATTTATAAAAGGCTAAATTGACCCAATAAGGCCACAACAGATGCTCACAATTGTATAATGATAGGTAAAATAACTTTGCTTTAATTATAACAGAAAGCTAAAAAGTTTAATGTATCCAAAGTCATGAGCTGTATAGGCAGAATATTGTACATTGGAAAATATTCCAATAAAAAAAGCAAACTTACAGGGCATTTTATTTTCCTTTATCTTTAAGTTCTCATTGTTTTTTTGTTTTTTTTTTTTTTTTTTTTTTTTTTTTTTTTTTTTTTAATTTTTATTTTGCAATACAATTCAGTTCTACATATCAGCCACAGATTCCCTTGTTCTCCCCCCTCCCGCCCCCCTCACCTTCCCCCCAGCCCGCCCCCCATTCCAATCTCCTCCAGGGCAAAGCCTTCCCCACAGACTGAGATCAACCTGGTGGACTCAGTCCAGGTAGGTCCAGTCCCCTCCTCCCATGCTGAGCCAAGGGACCCTGCATAGGCCCCAGGTTTCAAACAGCCAACTCATGCAATGAGCAGAGGACCCGGTCCCACTGCCTGGATGCCTCCCAAACAGATCAAGCCAATCAACTGTCTCACCCATTCAGAGGGCCTGATAAAGTTGGGGACCCCTCAGCCATTGGTTCATAGTTCATGTGTTTCCATTCGTTTGGCTATTTGTCCCTGTGCTTTATCCAACCTTGGTCTCAACAATTCTCTCTCATATAAACCCTCCTCATTCTCGCTAATTGGACTCCCAGAGATCCACCTGGGGCCTAGTCATGGATCTCTGCCTCCAGGTCCATCAGTAGTTGGATGAGGTTTCTAGCACGACAATTAGGGTGTTTGGCCATCCCAACACCAGAGTAGGTCAGTTCGGATACAAATTGGAAAGGAAGAAGTCAAGCTTTCCCTATTTGCAGATGACATGATAGTATACTTGAGCAACCCCAAAGATTCCACCAAGGAACTGATACAGCTTATAAACACCTTCAGCAACATAGCAGGATACAAGATCAACTCCAAAAAATCAGTAGCCCTCCTATATACAATGGACAAAAAAGCGGAGAAGGAAATCAGAGACACATCACCCTTTACTATAGCCACAAATGACATAAAATACCTTGGGGTAATACTAACCAAGCAAGTGAAGGACCTATATGACAAGAACTTTAAGTCCCTGAAAAAAGAAATTGAAGAAGATGTCAGAAAATGGAAAGATCTCCCATGCTCATGGATAGGCAGAACTAACATAGTAAAAATGGCAATCTTACCAAAAGCAATCTACAGATTCAATGCAATCCCCATCAAAATACCAACACAATTCTTCACAGACCTGGAAAGAATAATACTCAACTTCATATGGAAAAACAAAAAACCCAGGATAGCCAAAAGAATCCTGTACAATAAAACAACCTCTGGAGGCATCACGATCCCTGACTTCAAGCTGTACTATAGAGCTACAGTAATAAAAACAGCTTAGTACTGGCATAAAAACCGACATGTGGACCAATGGAATCGAATTGAAGACCCTGATATTAATCCGCACACCTATGAACAAATAATTTTTGACAAAGAAGCCAAAAGTGCACAATGGAAAAAAGAAAGCATCTTCAACAAATGGTGCTGGCAAAACTGGATATCAACATGTAGAAGGCTGCAAATAGATCCATATCTATCACCGTGCACAAAACTTAAGTCCAAGTGGATCAAGGACCTCAACATAAATCCAGCTACTCTGAACCTGCTAGAAGAGAAAGTAGGAAGTAGTCTTGAACACATTGGCATAGGAGACCACTTTCTAAATAGAACACCAGTAGCACAGACACTGAGAGAAACAATCAATCAATGGGACCTCTTGAAACTGAGAAGCTTTTGTAGGGCAAAGGATACGGTCAACAAAGCAAAGCGACAGCCTACAGAATGGGAAAAGATCTTCACCAATCCCACATCTGACAGAGGACTGATATCCAGAATATATAAGGAACTCAAGAAATTAGACATCAAAATGCCCAACAGTCCAATTAAGAAATGGGCTATAGAACTAAACAGAGAATTCTCAACAGAGGAAACTCAAATGGCTGAAAGACATTTAAGGAATTGCTCAACATCCCTAATCATCAGGGAAATGCAAATCAAAACAACTCTGAGATACCACCTTACGCCTGTCAGAATGGCTAAGATCAAAAACACTGAAGACACCTTATGCTGGAGAGGATGTGGAGCTAGGGGAACTCTCCTCCACTGCTGGTGGGAATGCAAGCTTGTACAACCACTTTGGAAATCAATATGGCGATTTCTTAGAAAATTGGGAATCCATCTCCCCCAAGATCCATCTATACCACTCTTGGGCATATACCCAAGGAATGCTCAACCACACCACAAGAGCACTTGTTCAGCTATGTTCATATCAGCGTTGTTTGTAATAGCCAGAACATGGAAACAACCTAGATGCCCTTCAACTGAAGAATGGATAAACAAAATGTGGTACATATACACAATGGAATACTACTCAGCAGAGAAAAACAATGACATCATGAGGTTTGCAGACAAATGGATGGATCTAGAAAAGTTCTCATTGTTTTAAAGCAGTCATATTATACTTATTTGAGAAGAAAATAAGTAAATGTCAGTTTCAGAAAATGAAAAGAGGTATAATTTGTACCCATCAAAAATTAGAGTTTAAATATGTACACATAAATCAAATTTAATAACATGTGGGAATCCAGCTCCCACCTTTTAAAGGGCTCTTAGGTCGAGGCAAGAGGAATTAAGAAATGACAGATAGAAAGAGACACCTAGCCAACAAGAAGAAAGACAGAAACATAGGTTAGCTTCAGGAGGGCCTGGGTCAATATCCAACTGCCTCATTTATTTGAAAGGGCTTTTTGTAATATGTAAAGGAAATTAGCAAAAGACCTCCCCTTTGCAAGATCAAAGCATACTGTACAGCCAGGGGTAGACCCTTCCAAAAACCTGGTAACCACGCTAGTGATAAAATCATCCCATTATGCAGCCCTGCTGGGTAAAGCAAGCTCAGATTCTCTAACCCTCAGTAATTTCTCACTAGGAAGCTCTGTGGGCTCCCACAATGACACATCTACAGAAATTATAAAAATTGGAATGGAAGTTGAGAGAGGCAAAGAGACTGTCCACTCTAAGCTCAGTTGATGTGTCTTGAAGGATTGTGATGGATGATCACACTTATACTTCAAGGATAATCAACATTCCTCCTCTGATTTCATGTTTGGCTGGCTACAATATGCTGTTAGTATGAAATAAAAGGGTGCTGTTCTTTATCAATATTCCTTAGAATACCTGTGTATTTACATTTCACTTCTCTACAGGGCCTCAAACATAACTGTGAACTCTTCATTTTTTAACAATGGCAGAATGAAAAAAATAGCTTAAAACCTACCAAGAATATTGTCTAGTCTTAAATATAGTATGTTATATTGCATGTTTTCTTCGAAAGTTTTAAAGCAATGAATGTGTTTATTTAATAGGATTTTTTTAACACTCCATACATAAGTATAAGCTGGCAAACTGAATACATGCCCACTTTTATCATTACTTACATTTATATTTTGGTGTTCTATGTTCTCATACATGTTGTTTACATAGTGCTCCTTGCACTATGTAAATGGACTCATGAAAAATTGAAATAATGTTTCCAAATTAAATGTAATAACTTAGAATCTAAAAAGTGTGTAGACTATAAATAGTAATAATTTATGTTACAGCACAAAGTTAAGAGTCTAAAGACATCATTTACCTATTCCTAAAAATGTTGCATGTTTCTAGCACGATAATTAGGGTGTTTGGCCATCCCATCACCAGAGTAGGTCAGTTCAGGCTATATCTCGACCATTGCCAGCAGTCTGTTGTGGGGGTATCTTTGTGGATTTCTGTGGGCCTCTCTAGCACTTTGCTTCTTCCTATTCTCATGTGGTCTTCATTTACCATGGTCTCTTATTCCTTGTTCTCCCTCTCTGTTCTTGATCCAGCTGGGATCTCCCGCTCCCCCAGGCTCTTTTTCCCTCGACCCTCGCCCTTCATTACCCTCACACATGTCCAGGCTGTTCATGTAGATCTCTTCCATTTCTCTGTCATTGGGCGATCCCTGTGTCTTTCTTGGGGTCCTGTTTTCCAGGTAGCCTCCCTGGTGATGTGAGTAGCAGTCCAGTCCTGCTAGAAACCCCATCCAACTACTGAGGGATCTGGATGCAGAGATCCATGGCTAGGCCCCGGGTGGATCTCTGGGAGTCCAATTAGCAAGAATGAGGAGGGTTTATATGAGCGAGAATTGTTGAGACCAAGGTTGGATAAAGCACAGGGACAAATAGCCAAACGAATGGAAACACATGAACTATGAACCAATGGCTGAGGGGTCCCCAACTTTATCAGGCCCTCTGAATGGGTGAGACAGTTGATTGGCTTGATCTGTTTGGGAGGCATCCAGGCAGTGGGACCGGGTCCTCTGCTCATTGCATGAGTTGGCTGTTTGAAACCTGGGGCCTATGCAGGATCGCTTGGCTCGGCCTGGAAGGAGGGGACTGGACCTACCTGCACTGAGTTTACCAGGTTGATCTCAGTCTGCGGGGAAGGCTTTGCCCTGGAGGAGGTGAGAATGGGAGGTGAGCTGGGGGCAAGGTGAGCGGGGCGGGAGGGGGGAGAACAAGGGAATCGTGGCTGACATGTAGAACTGAATTGTATTGCAAAATAAAAATAAAAATAAAAATAAAAATAAAAATAAAAATAAAAATAAAAATAAAAATAAAAATAAATGATGCATGTTTATGTCCTCCAAAATTTTAATTGTCATACTGAGCCCATTGGTAGAGAATGGTCATGTGGAAGTTCATTAATTCATAGGATCCCAGGCAAATTCTAAGATGAGACATTATAGAAAGGTTCTTCTCTATGAAACAAAAAGCTGTACTGAAGAGTGTAGCTAAATGTAGCTCCAGAAGGGAACTCTAGAGGACCCAACAGTCATAGTACCCTGATTCCAAATTATCTACCTCCTTAACTACAAAAACACATGTTTGTTGCTTTATCTGTACAATCTTAAATAGATGTGCAAGCTAATTAAATATTAGAAGTGTTTTATACTTTTCATTTATTTGAGATAGAATTCAATTTGCTTTTACAAACTGTGCATATATGTACGCATGTGTATGTGCATGTGTGGAGGCCAGATGCCAATGTTGGATGCCTTTCTTGGTTACCTTCCATCTTATTTCATTAGGACTTGTATTTACTGAACCAAGAGTTAATTAATTCACTTAGTATGAACACCCACTGCATTCCAGGGATATTCATATCACCATCCGCTAAGTACAGACGTTATAGACTCATCTAACTGAGTCAGTCTTTACATGGGTCCTGGGAATCTGAACTCAATCTCCAAGCAAGCACTTTCATGACTAAAACATCATTATAGTACCATAATTACAATTCCTTGCTTAAAATTTCCTGCCCTGTTTCATTTTCTAAAGAAGAAATATTCAATCATTTGTACAGTCCTTTCCTTATTCCTATGGTTCATCAAAATTATTTTGCTCTCAGTTGCACATGAATCTGTACAACCTCCTGTTAACAAGCATGTGTCTGTGAGTTTTCCTTTGCTGTGATAAATATACCCAACTACATCAACTTACAAGGATGTAATTTTTATTTTGTTTCTTAGTTTCAAAATTTAAGTCTGTGAGTAACAGAATCATCACGTCCTTTGGAAAGACAGGATGGTGTGTAATGTACCATATCAAAGTTGTTCAGTTCATGTCATCCAGGATGCAGAAGAGCTACCTTCAAAACTCAATGAGCTCTTTAGCCAGGGCTCCAATCCCAGCCCTTAGGTGGCAGAGGCAGGCAAATCTCTAAATCTGAGGCCAACCTGTTTTACAGAGTGGGTTCTATGACAGCCCAGGTTACACAGAGAAATCCTGTCTTGGGGGGTGGGAGGGGATAAAAACAAACAAACAAACAAACAAACAAAATACCTCACTGATTTCTGAAGATTACAATTAGATAAATGCATCCAGGATGTTGGAGCACATGATCCAGTCATCTTGCTAAGGGCACCTCTGAACACATGTTCAGTGCAGTCCTGCCCTATGAAATTGTAGCTTTTCTAAATAAGTTCTCAAAGACAGAAACTTCCAAGTCAACCTGTGCTTATTTTCTCTGGATCTTGTGGCTGTATCTATGTGAAACAAAGAGCATCAATATGTTCAGAAGGACATACACACATAATTGGAAAATCATTCTGAAGTTAAGCAAAATTTTATGGAGGTGAGAAATATAAAGCAATAAACTTGTTTCCATTGATTGTTTTATATTGAGGAAAACACATAATATGACCATAGTTCCTTTCCCTTTGCTTATTCTAACCTAGCACAGTATACTAAAAGCTAAGGGTAAATGAAGGCAAAATATTCATGTTCAGCATTCAGAAAAATTCAATTTCTTCATGTTGATAATTTAGAGATATAAATGTCTGTCAAGCATGAGTATGTAAATAATGTTTGTAAAGAAAATGTCAGACACTATCCTGAATGTTTTTTGAAATTTTATATTTAATCTCTACAGTAATCATATAAGAACATTGATTCTCTCATTTTATAGGAGATAGCAAACAAAAAGGAATGGCATTTCTTATGTAACAAACATATACTTTTATGTAAGCCAGGTTTATATAGATTAGTTACGGAGGCTTATTATTTGAGATGAGACATAAATAATATATTAGAATTGTTGGTTGAGATAAGGATAAAAAGATGAATTATACTAATGTCCTCCCTTCCACATTTCAATACACACTTCTTCCGGGTCTCTTGGGCTAAGTCTCCAATATGCTCGCTCTTGTCCATAGAGAGTCAATAATTTCAGTGTTGCTGGGAAAAGTAAGTTGCTAATGAGGGTACTAAAATAACTTCAGACAAATTAAAGATTGATAACTATAGACATATAAGATGTTATATGTTAAGGAATTAACAAATAGAAAATAATTTGCTGTAAACCTCTGACCAATATCACTTTCTACTTTCTTGGATCTAACTGAACATAAAAAAGCTTAAATAGTTATGATGCTTGACTGTTTTCCAGTAGCCATCCAGCAAGGAAAGAAACAAAACAAAGTTTATGCTTTGGTTTGAAATCCTTATCAATCAGCTACTCCTGTTAGTCAATCAAGCAGTCACCTGGAGAGCAGCACTGGATCGTTTGGCAGGCTTGAGAGGGATGTGAGCAGCAGTGAGCCATTTTGACAGTTGTAAGACTGCCACTCAATTTGTTTTCAAGGGATACTATTAGAAGGAGTGGAGCACTGTGAGAGTGTAGAGGATGTATCGGGGAAACAGCATCGTAAACATTCAGCTCTCAGAGGTAATGCCACATATAAAGCATCATAAATATGTAGTCAAGGAATAAATACATGAAGAAATGCTTTACAAGTGTAGAGCGTATGTCAACTGTAGTCCATAACTGTATTATAAAACTTCTATGCTCTATGTATCTACACCCAAAAGAACATGTATATAGACATTTGATACTTAAATCAGTGTGCATTAAACCCAGGATTTCATGAGCTATTTAAACGTTTCAATCACTTTTCTTCCTTCTCTCTCTCTCTCTCTCTCTCTCTCTCTCTCTCTCTCTCTCTCTCTCTTTCTTCTTTAGTTTGCAGGTACACTGTCTATACAGAGAAGCTTTGGGACCATAAAGCCCTCATCTCTTAATACTTAAGTTATTTCTGCCTCGGATGAATGCTCCACAAACTAAGAGTGACAGTCTCCTGCGGGTGTTTTGAAAGCATGAGAATACTGAAAGAAAAGCTTGCCTGTCAGGAAATTTCAGGAACTCCCAGTCCTCTGTGTGATTGTGTGTGTTAAGGATTCCCAGTAGGGATTTTATTTTCTCAAAAGACTGTGCCATGGGCCTTTGTAGCTATGCTAAAATTTACCTTACAACTGGCATCTAGTGAAGAATTTAGTCAACATTGGTAGAAGAAACATGAAACAGGTATGGAATACTTTTGTGCAGGGCAGGGAAATACCCTTAGCATCTTGCGTTTGCTAATAGTATTCTACCCTTGATTTATATGCTGATCTGATGATGTATAAATGTTCATGAGTGTGTGTGTGTGTGTGTGTGTGTGTGTGTGTGTGTTCTATGTTAATTATGAAAATCAAGTGACCAAAATAGGCAAATACAAAAACAATTAAAATAAGTAAGCAATCCTATAGAGACATATAGTTACTGTAACAGATTTTAAATAACAGGACATGCTTCTTTATCTTGTCTGGCCAGCTTTTATAGTTCTGGAAGGTGCTATGCATGCTCTTGAGGAGAAAGGTACTCAACAATCTTATCCAGCTGCAAATCCTATGAGCAATAATAACTACTGCCTTGTTGAGATGTGTCTATTGGTACAACAATGACTCAAAAATCATAGGTGTAATCAAATAGTTCCTGGTTGGATTGAAGGCTTGATAGAGCCTTTACCAGGCATAGCTATCAGAACCTGTAGATAGACAGGTCATAGCCACTAGAGGGGAATCTACTACTACTATTCTAATAAAACAGAGTATAAAAATGATTCCTAATGTCTCATTGTCATATCCATAGGACAGTGCAATTCTCGGTTCTCAAAAGAGAAGTTTTGTTTTGCAAAAAATGGAAAAACAAAGAAACTGGAAACTGTTCATTTTGCATGGAAATTCTGTTCAGTGTTCAGCAGTAAATAGGTCAACTATATCATGCCCCTCAGCACAACGTTCAGTGATAACTGTAAAAGAGAGGGCAGAATGATTATAAGAGCCATCTGTTTAATAAAATGAAGTAATGAAATTCACAGGTAAATGGATGAAGCTACCAAAAAAATCACCCAGAGTGAGTTAATCTAGACTCAAAAAGACAAATATGGTATGTGTTTGCTTTTATACGGAGACTAGAAGTTAAGTCTTTGAGAAATAGGCTATAAACTATATAACCACTGAGGTTAAGTATAGAGTAAGAGGCTATCAGAGAAGGTTGTGTCTCCCCAGGAAGAAGAAATAGAATAGATAGTTTTGAGTTGACAGGATGAGTGGACTGTAAAGGGAGGTTCAAATGTGGAAGGTGAGGGAAAATTGGAGGAGGACAGGGAATATGTGAAGGGTTATCTAAAACTAAAGACCATTTGAGGGATCATATGGAAACCTAACACAGTAGAACCTTCTTAAAATACATACATATATAAAAGTGATATAAATAGAATCACAAATTAATGTGGGAGACCTAACCCTAACTAGAAATTTATGGTCACCAAATGAAGCCACCAGTTCTGCTAATGGGTTATAATTAATTGAGTTGAAAAAGGGTCCAACTGGAACCCACTAACACCCAAGGCTATTGCCAAGGCTGTTAATTGCTCCCCACAAATGAAGATTAAGGCCCTATTGCTGAAGATAATACTTACAAAACTCATTGAACATGAAAAAGTTGAGCTGGTGCCTACCATGGAGCCTTCATCCCTATTAACTAGTGCTCAAGGTACCAAGAGAGAAGAGCAAACACAAACTCGGTTATAAACCCTACAGTCTGCAATGATGGCCTGCTTTCAAGATGCGCCACTGCCATGGTGGCCCAAAGCTTATGTAGTAATCGTGCTGACAATTTTTGTTAACTTGACACAAGCTAAAGTCATTTGATAGTAGGCAACATTGACTGGGAAAAGGCCTCTATAAGATCATTCAGTAGGCAAGTCTGTAAAACATTTCATATATAAGTGATTGATGAGGAGGTTCCCAGCCCATGGTGGATGTGGCCACCCCTGGGCTGGTTATCTTCAGTTCTATAAGAAAATAGTCTGAAAGGACACGAAGAGCAAGCCAATAAGCAGCATCCTGCTAAAGCCTTTGTTTCTGTTCTTGTCTGCAGGTTCCAGCCCTGTTTGAGTTAATGGGAATGTTAAGTGCTATAGGTGAGGGTAAATCTTTAGTTAGCAAAATAGGAAACATATTGTTTGAAGCAATTGTTTATATTTTCTTCAGGTAGCTCTGTGTCAGGAGAATGATAGCTGTTCTGAGAATAATTATCTTCACTATATAACTCTTGATATAAGGTTAATGCTTCTTAGATTTATCAGTGACACATTTTGAAGCCCAAGAAAATTCTTACATCTCTATATAATCACACCTGAGATTCTGTAGAGCACTTGAAATAAATTGACAATATGAAGACAAGAAAACATGGCCCTCAGAGAGAGGGAGATAGAGCATTGGCGAAGTGCATGTAGCCGTTCAGATTTCAGTGACACTGAGGACAAATCACTTGGAGGCATTTCACTTCTATTCCAGGTTGATTCTGTTTTGTATGCATAAAATTATTTCTAGTATTGTTTAAACTTTAAGAGAATCAAATAAACAAGCTCCCTATGGCCTGTGTTGTTATCAGTGTTTGGGGAAATGAAACCAAAGTGACCTTTGTCCAGCAAGAGGTGAGATAAGAGCCCACCAAACCAAGATCAGTGTTGACACGCTAATAATCAGGACAAAAATGTCCTTTCAACAATCTTTTTACACCCCCAAATATTCAGACCCACAGAGAATCTTATCTTTCTTTTCCCACATGGTTTGTAGTAGGAATCTGAGACATTTCTCCTAATATTAAAGGAAACTTTTATTTTAAAAATTTTGATAGAGTTACTCATAAAAAATGTTTAAGTAAATAGAAGCTTAAGAAACAGACAAAAAGGATGTTTTCATTATTTGTTCTTGACTTAGACATGTGAAAGATCTGAAACATTTTGAAAAATGATGCAATTATAACAGAAACTCAAGGCGGTCTTTAAAGTTAGAGATGAATAATATGCTGCATGAAAGGAGGTACTATCATCTTTCATATGTTAAAAGTGTACTAATCTTATCACAGAGCTTTTCTCCAATGACTGATGGAGGCAGATGCAGAGATTCACAGCCAAACACCAGGCAGAGCTTCAGAATACAGTTAGAGAAAGAAAAGGGATTCTATGAGCAAATGCATCAGGATTATGATGGGGAAACCTGCAGAGATAACCAAACCAAAGTAGTAGGAGCTCATGAAAGTTGGATCAATGGCTATGGAGCCTGCATGGGACTGGACTAGGCCCTCTGCATGGCAAGACAACTGGATAGCCTGATTTGCTTGGGGGCCCCTCTGGTGCATGAGGGGGCTTTTTGGAGTTCACTATCTATGATGGGACACCTCATGCAGCTTACAAGTTATAAATAAACATGCTTACAGAAATTAGTATATATATATATATATATATATATATATATATATATATACATATATATACATATATATATACATATATATCATTAGTTGATACAAACAATTAAAATTTAATTTCATAAAATAAAGTTGAAAAAATTGGCTCAACCATTTATTGTGTATCAAAAGCTAACTCTGGGATATATATGCATGAGTGACATCATTGTAGACTGACAGAATAGACACTTCACTTTAATAAAGTGTAAGTAGATTTGACCTCACATGTGGTAAGCCAGTATAGAGTTCTTAATTGTTCTTTATTCCTGACTTCTGCTCTATCTAGATTTTTGAATTTCCTAAACTGACCATCATGAGAAATAAAAACATTTATAGCAGAGACTTTTCTTCTGTGCCTTAGCAGAAATTAACATAGAGTGCCTTCTGTTAGAAGAACCATCAGGTCCCTATCACAGGAAAGACCATTAAATAGATTTCATTCCCAATCAAAAACTGCACACTTGTGGTATATGTAATACTTAATTTCTGCTCCTAAGACAATGGGAAGGCATCTCCTTCATCTCTGCTTCTTTGGCCTAGATAATGAAATTAGATTCTATATGACATCAATGGATTATTCAGCTACTGCTGTCACTACCTCATAGAAGCACAGAAGTCTTCAACATTGTGCTTTACTTCTAATGGTGTTGATACTATAATGACAGCATTGGATTGAGATATGTGTTATGTTAAAAAAAATGATCCCCATATACCCAACCACAGCAACTTTCCTAAAATATCTTGCTCAAGTGTTTCTGCTTTCAATAATAGCAAATATAGTTATTCGCTTATTCTACACCAATGCTTCATTCATAATCTGTTATAAACAGTACATTTTTGATATTTTGTTGCTCTAATTTTTTTCTTTTCAAATGTTAATTAACGTTTAAAATAATATTTTAGTTGATACTCTTGAGTTGTCTTATATACTGAGGAATATCACATTGACTATAAGAAAGGTTGCACATTTTATAAATTATTTACAAGAGTTTTGATTCACAGTACTAATTAATGAAATATCAGTTTAAATTCCATATGTTATTAAATATTATCTATGCAATATGTTGAATGAATAATCTTATCATTCATATCATTGGATACAGATATTAATATATGGTTTCTACAATAGAAAAAGAAAGACACTTTGGGAACTCATTACTATAAAATAAAGGTGAATACCAAAATGTACCTTTTAACATAATGAAAATAAGGCAATACCAGTACTAATTTTTAATGATAAGCACTGAAATCTCAATGTAAGTAGGGGAGAAAAGTTAAGGTATACATTATTATAATTGGTCTTCAATAAAAGTAATTGGGAATGTGTTGAAAAGGATCATTCAATTAGGAGAATGGAATTAAGTTATACTATTAAAATACACCTTTTATAAATGACTTTGTAAATGCTTCTTATGTAACACCATATCATAGAAACTGATTTTCTAATTTTCTCTATGTCTGTTTATATTTTAGTCCAGGCATTTGGAAGCACAGTTACAACTCGATTCATTAATTCTAAGCATGTTTAATTGCATGGTAATAAGGTTTTTAAGCACAAGTAGCCAAAATATGGAAACTTTGAAGAAAAAAATGAGTATTTATCTTAGAACTCTTCTAAGCACTTTCTGGAATAACTGTTTAACCCATTTACTGACTTAATGCAACTTTAAAAAATATTTTCTTTCATTACTGGTGTGATAAGCAGGAAATAGACCCACAAGTCCTATAATGCTTTAGTTAGTGAAATACTGATATTAACACAGATCTCTATGGAAGCATACATTTCCTTTAATATGCTACACATTTTAAAGAGTAGGAAAAAAAAAGGAGAACCAAGAGCTAATAGAATTTAATGCATTAGGAACTGTGTGAGAGTCTATTTATACTTAAGATAAAATTCTGTGTTAACCATTGCTTGTTTTACCTGATATATATACATATATATATCTGTACCCAAATGATAACTGCATTTAAATGCTATGTCACCAATATCATGGTGACAAGAACTTCTGTAAATGTAAACTAATGCAGCATACAAGGCAGCCAATCACTCTCATTTGCATTTACACCTTTAAACATATGCAACAATTCAGATACTATGATACACATAGAAAACTGATATTCGTAAATATAGTACTGAATAGAGTACTAAAGTTGAGAACACATTTCATGCAGGGTGCTTTTATTTCAACTTATTGTTAAATAAATAGAACATTTTTCTTATACAAATACTTCTGACTAATATGCAAAACATGAATGGATTAAAGATTTATTCTGGTACATATGTGCTTATACACAGGTATATGTGTGGAAAAAATTAAAAACAGCAATGCTTATTTCTTTAATCAAGACAGTTGTGTAAAGCAGAAATGTACAAAAGGAGGACCATATTTATCAAATAATTAAGTGATTCAGTTTTCAACAAATTTTCATTCAAACAATAATATAAATAGCCATATGTGGGGTGTACATGGGCTATAAAGAGGGTGCCGAGAGAAAGACAAATAGAGCTTAAGCTTTAAGCTGTTTATGCAGAGAGTAGACACAAAGGATGGTGTGGAGAGGAAGTTAGCTCAGGTTGTTTATGCTAAGATAAGATACTAAGATCAGGAGATGATGTCAGTGCATAAACATTTTGTAAATAGGGTGCTGTGGGATGGTCTGTATGTCAAATGTGTTGCTCTGATTGGTCAATAAATAAAACACTGATTGGCCAGTAGTCAGACAGGAAGTATAGGTGGGACTAACAGAGAGGAGAATTGAGAGAACAGGAAGGCAGAGGGAGACATGGCCAGCCGCCGCCATGACAAGCAGCATGTGAAGATGCTGGTAAGCCACAAGCCACGTGGCAAGGTATAGATTTATAGAAATGGAATAATTTAAGATGTAATAACTAGATAGCTAGAAGCCTGAGCCATTAGGCCAAACTGTTTAAATAATGTGTGTTTATTTTATAAGTGGGCTGTCGGACTGCCAAGGCTTGGTGGCACCCAGAAAGAAAAAACTCCAGCTACAGAAATGATTGGTCACTTCCTTCACCCTCTCCTAGAGTTCTGAGGATTTTGCTATAAAAGAGGCTTACTGCCTATCAATAAAGGAGTTCTTGCTTGACTTAACTCCCCACTGTGTCTGATTGTCTCCAGGTAAGAGGGAGGCTTAGTAAAGGGCCTAGCAGCTCACTTACCTTTCCTTGGTTCCAGGCTACCTCTTCACAGGTGACCTAAGTTCCCAGTGGGGCAGGACCCCACAGCCATACATGGGCATTTTAATCACTAGGTTCATAAGAATTTTTCCCTACTTAAATATCTTGAAACTAAAATAATTTGTGTTGTGCCCAGATCACAACCCCCAGAGAGACCACTGAAGACAAGCATGCTGGAATGCAAAAGCAAGGATTAACTTGGAATATCCAAAAGCAATACAAGCCTAGGCAGGGACTTCGTCCAAAACATCCATCACAGTGGAGGCTGGAGGAAGTCCCCACCTATCTGCAAGCTCAGTTTTTAAAGGGAAAAATCACAAGGTTACATCATTTAGGGGTGCTAGTACGAGTACAATTCTGATTGGCTCGCTTCTAGGGACTTTCTAGAAATCATGGCTTAATCTTACTTCTAAGGGAGTGGTTACCCACCACCATTTCTCATTGGCTGCCCTCAGGTGGGGACACTTCTGTGGTCAGTTACCCTGGAAACCAGGGAGAGAACATTCCATAGTCTGGCAGTCATTACCTCATGACTACCTTGTGACTCTGTACTTTTACACTTCCTGGTTTCTGGAATCAGGACTGACTTGTTTCAGTAAGTATTGGCCTATTCCTAGAAGGAGAAATCTTAGGCCTTAGTTTTTGGGTGAAAGTATTTGGTCTTATTTCTAAGATGGCTCATTTTGATCTCACACTTGAATGTCATGTAATAAGGTATAACACATCAATGGTGTTTGCTTTATTATATTCATTTTTACTTCATCAATAAAATATTTCAGTCTATACTATGATTAAAATGTATAAAACATGGATACATGAATACTTTTGTGCTAGTTTATCCTCCACTTATAACTCTCTCCTTGCATATTGGTTCTACATTGTTTCGTCTGGGGAAATAGATACAGGATGTTTTAGGTCTATTCCTAGCAGTGTACTTGAATGCTCGAACCCTTAGGGAAAGGCATGTAGATTACTTAGTCAAATCCTCTTATAAACATGATAATAAAACACGACTAACAATAATCTAGTCACATTAGGTGCTGAAAGTGTGCTTAAGACTCGAATCTTCTTACTGGTGTGCACTTCATTATATAAGAGGATTAGAAACAGACCTGATTTGAAATCATAGAGCTGATGAAGGATTACTTTCACAAATAAAAATCCTAGCACCAGCCATGAGAAACCTTCTTTGGAATGGTTGGTCAGGGTAGTACAAGAAACTTCCTAAACAATATAAACTATTGATGGAGTCCTTCATTGGCTCTCAGACATTGAAGGTATATCCCTATTCCTGAGGACACTGCATACGCAGGCCACAAAATTGTGATGATTCCAGCTACACCTGGCATGAAAACCTTCTTTCTGCAATGTATCTTCTAGAGGTCCCAAAAACTACTGTGCAAACTCTCAAAATCTGTCCTACTCAGCTTCAGAAGTTGTGAATCACAACAATGACCAGCATGTCAAGATATCTAGAAATGTACAATAAGTGACATTCCCTCCTTGATAGCATCTAACAGCACAGTAATTGGACTGAATTTCAGACAACAGGGAGGAAACCATGCCTAGTACTGGAAACATAGCTATTTCCCAGGGCAAGTAAGGTCATGGACTTTAGAAAAAGTCTGCTACTATCAATTTGCTAGACTAGCATATGTTCTTATTATATTCTTACTCTTATCTTTATAGTCACAGAAAAGTGTAGCACCCCCCCCCTTCACAAACAGACACCATTCACAGAACCTTCTCTTTACAGTAAGTAGAGACGATCACAGAAATAGTAAGTGGACACAATACACAGATCACGAGATCTTGGGGAACCAAGCCCCAATGGATACATCTAAAATCACAGCTCCTGTGTCAACGGCTTAGGGAATGTCTCATTAGAGGCAACCAAACAATGTAAGAGACAAAATATCAGGAAATCTGCTGTGAAAGTCTCTCCTAGAAATGACTACATAAACAATAAACATGCTAATGTGGAACAAGGAAATTTCATGAGTTTCTACCTTTAGACTAAATCTATACTCAACAAATGACTGCTGGGAGAGGGAGAATTAGCCACTCTCAGGAATGAGTCTCCTTAACTGGTTAACCAATACAAAGTTGTCAGGCACAAAAGCATACAGAAACACACACACACAGAAAAACAGAGATAGAGAGAGAGCAAGTGCATGCAACAAAGTTAGCAAATAGTATTTAGATATTTGTGCATCCATGTCTGTAACAATAATTGTAAAAAGAGGGGCTATCAATTTGAGATTGGGGAACAGCACAGGAGGGTTGCTAGACCATACCTGGGAGTATCTAGAAGGAGGAAAGGGAAGAGGGAAATGATGCAATTCTATTTTAATTTAGAAACATGTTAAATAAATATATAAATGGGTTACTTATAGGCCATGTAATTTGTTAAAGGAGACCTCTAAGAACAGACATATCATCTTTGGTCATAGCTAGAAGACTGTTAACTTTCCATGAAGGTTCTATGTTAATGGAGTCAGAGTGCACACATGGATGTTCCATGTTCACTGAGTCAGAGTGCATCCAGTTTTACCACAATATCCACAGGGGCTGGCTAGAGTTTCCTGAACTTCTACTTTCTATTGCAATCCATTTTGATATTCTTTAAAATTTGTAAAATCTGAAAGTTGCATGTTAAACATGTGCGTATTTTGGAAACCAGTATTAAGTTTCCTTGTTTTACTGGAGAGAGATCGCTTAGCCAGGACATTTGCTTTCTGTATCTTTTGACATAGGATGAGGAAACAAGACTACTGTGTACTGTTCATTGAAATTTTGGGGTGATACAATATCAATGTTTACCAGAATAAAAGGAAGAAAGAGAGAATTCACAGGTTTATATAATTAAAGAAAGACATTTAAGACTTTTGGTAATTATGTTAATTTCATTAATTAATACAATATGAGAGACCTGAAAGAATTTCTAATTCAGAAAAATAAATCCCAGGTGAAAAAACTCATGTACCTCATTGTAATGTATTTCATATATTTATAAGTAGTGTATATATACATATACATGAATATCTTCATGTGTGAGTACCAGAGAATATATTTTGCAACTAAATTTATATAAGGTACTAGAAAATCTGTTGAATAATTTTCTATCTTTGATAGAAAATTAAAAGCAATATGTAAATCACAATGTTTGACAGTATTATTTAATTAATACAATATTCAATATTTTTTCAAAAGAGAATTATTTAAATGTTATAGTAATATTCAATAGTAATTTTAACAGGTATGAATAAAAGAATTAAACCATTACCTTTATATTTCCACTGCCTTAGGAAAAGAGTTGCACATTTAAATGCATTTAAATGTCATTATCTTACAAAGAATAAATATAAAAGAGCATCACTTGTATTATTATTAAAAGCACTTGCACAGCAATGTACATAAATTCACTAACCTGTTTTAGGATCCACAGAGAAATAAGGTTGTCCTTGCAGGATACTGTAAACAACACGGGCACTGTTTCCATAGGTGGGGTCGTCTGCGTCTGTAGCTGTCACCTGTAGAACAGAGGTACCTGTGCATTCAGGAAAACAAATTTTAGTGCATGATGGCATTTAGCACATGACTCATTTGAACACAGTAAAAGAGTTTGTTTCAGTTTCAATGCATTACTCTAAATGACTATGTCCTATTAACTTTAATTCTTCTTTTAAGATTTATTTTTACATTTATTTGTATTTATGTGAATGTGTATCTGTATGTGGGTATATTCATGTGGAAGAGCAGGTGCCCACAAAGCCAAAAGATGGCATTAGATACCCCAGCACTGGAGTTATGGACAGTTTTGAGCTGCCCAACATAGGCATTTGGGAACTGACCTCAGGTCTTCTGGAAGAGCAGCCAATGATCTTGACAACTGAGGGAGCTGTTCAGCCCCTTGTAAATTACTTCTTAGGTTTGTGTAGTAGATATATTGCTTGCTTTCTGTCCATAGTATCAGTAACATGTAAACTCAAATAAAATACATGCTAGATGTTGTATTATGATTCCTTAAAAGATGACAACATTGAAAAAGTTCTTGATATTTTCTTAATAAGAATGGGCTTTTATTGATGACCTTAAATAAAGTAATATTGAGTATTTTGTTAAATCAAGAGTACAATGAGACTATGCAGTTCATGAGTTAAGAACATTCTTAATAACAACGATTAGATAGTGTGTTATAAAAGTGAGAAGATGGACAATGATATTTTCAGTGAAACAAACACTCAACCCATATTATATCATGTATTCATTAATTTATTTATTTTATATACCTTACTTGGTCTACTCAGTCTCAAACTACTATGATTGATTCAAACTTCATTTATTTTGTAACTCCTATACAATATGGACATAATTGTCTTTTAAAAACAAATACTAAAATAATTTTTGAAGAGCAGTCACTTTAAAGTAATTAATAAACATTACAATGTTTATTTGGGGATGTACTATCCTATTTTTTCTTTATACTTTGAGAATCATGTGTTCTGTTTTACATGGGAATTATTCTTAAGTTAAAATTATTCCCCAGCATATGACAGCCAACTATTAAGGGTTGTTCAACTTTATGATTAGTGGGTAAATACTTTACTCTAATAACAAAATTAACTTTAAAAATTATCTTATGATGAATACTTCACTACTAGAAAATATTATCTAACACTTAAAACTGTGTATCAAACAAAAACATTTCCACAACCAAAAGAGCCTTCATGGAATTTTGTATTAATTCTGGTTCTTGAATATAGAGTGGAATAATTTTCTGTTGTAAATTTTGCAAACATTTATTCTAATATCAGTCCACTTCAAATTTTTTATTTCCATGTTGAAATCCAAGCACAGAAATAATCAAAGCTGATTCTACGTCTCCAAGGGTTCCTAGAACTCCTGAGAGATTCAGTAAGTTCACTTGAAATTCTTTATTTGCAATGTAAGTGTATATAATTGTCTAATAATATAATAAAAATTTAAGATATATTTTGGTTTACACAAAGAGAATCTGAAATAAATATAGATGATTAAGACTAAGTCACATCTGCATCTTAAACTGTAGATTAGTGTAATACACTGGGAACTAAATCCTGGCAGTGGTTCAGAGAAACAGTTGATACAAACTCTAATGTGGAGAAATATGTGAGTGCAGCTGCCTTTTTAAAAAATAAATTCAGGGGGCTGGAGAAATGGCTCAGACGTTAAGAGCACTGGCTGTTCTTGAAGAGGTCCTGAGTTCTATTCCCAGCAACACATGGTGGCTCACAACCATTTGTAATGAGATCTGACATCCTCTTCTGGCATACAGGCAGAACAATGTATACATAATAAATAAATCTTTAAAAAAATATAAATAAATAAATAGATAAATAAATAAATTCATAATTGTACTATGACCCAGAAAATTGGGCTAAGGCATTTATGACAAGTAGAGAAGTATATTAATATACAAACATTTTATAAATATTTGTAGAACAATTCTTTGCCATAGTCTCATGCTGGAAATAGACCAAATGTCTTTCAGTGGGACAATCATTAAGCTGTAACACAATATAATATAGCATGTTACTCAATAAAGAAAGGAAAATGAATTGGCTACTCATACGTGCATTGACTTAACTAGATCTAAGTTTAAAAAGTAAATCTTGCATGATTTTTACATTGTATTATTTTGCTCATATGATGTTGAAAAGTATACTAGGACCATATGGTCTGCAGGTCGGGACAGAAGGAAGAAGGTTTGGCTTGAACTTATAAGAAGTGCAAATTCTACAATGCGAAAATGGTGAGGTATTTTGATAATGATGGTTCAGTGCAGGATGAACTTGTAGCCCCCAAACAACAAACACTCAGGTTGCAATAGACTATGAGGGCGAAGCAGGGATCAAGTGGCAGAAAATATATAAGAACATTGGACACTAAGTGTACTGAGGGAGAACATGGCCGTGAAAACGCGGATCTCAAGTTTGTACTTTCTGCAGCTGTGAGATGAAACGGTTCTGTAGGATGAGCCACCTGCTTTACAGAAGTGTGAAACACTGAAAAGGAAGAAATGGTAGCAGCCCTCATTGTTGACAGTTAAATCTTAGCAAGACTTAATCCCAGCACTCGGGAGGCAGAGCCAGGCAGATTTCTGTGAGTTCGAGGCCAGCCTGGTCTCCAAAGCGAGTTCCAGGAAAGGCGCAAAGCTACACAGAGAAACCCTGTCTCGAAAAACCAAAAAAAAAAAAAAAGACTCTAAAATTAGAAACCAAGAAGAAAACAGTGAATAATTTCCTATGATGTTTGATACCAGATACATTACTGAGTGAGGTAAACAAAAAAACATTGTCCATGTTGATTGAATTTGGTACAACTTAATATTTTGGGAGACTCATATACTCCTAGTTTTCTACTTGTTGATGTTTAAAGATAAATTAATGGATGAATTATATTGGTTATTTTAATGAATAACATTATTTTCCTTTAAAAGTTCATATGAAACAGATCAACTTTTTTTTTTACTTTTTTAAAATTGTTTCGTATGTGTTTTATGTACATACCACACAACATGTGTGGAGATGAGAAGACTTCTGATAGGTTTTTCCGTCAACATTCCTCTCACAGTGGAGTATGCAACTTCTTCATTCATACATATATTTAGTATATAGCTACATTGTGTGCATGATAAAAAGGAGAAAGTTTCTAAATTTTCAAATGAAGATATATAGAATAAGGTCCCCAATTGCACTAATCTGTCAGAATGTTGAAAGTGGACTTAATCTTCTCTGAGAAATATTTGGTTTTGATTAATACTTATTAAACCTACATCACATTCTCCAACTCACTGGCTTGTCATTAGAGAAATCCTGCCTAAGTGGATGGAAACATTTTCTGTTTGCCGAAGCATTTCTATGCAAAAGGGCAACTCTGGAAGTGCTGTATTCTGAGGTACATAAGCCATTTCCCATGCAGTATTGTCCTCTCAGTATTTCCTGTGGCACACACTTGCTCTTCTCAGTCTAGGGATTATTTCTCTCAGCTGATGTTTTATACAAATCTGAAAAGATTTAAATACATGAAAAAAGCTTTCAGAATATCTTTACAATATAACTTGTCTTTTTTTCCCTCTGGAGAATCCACCTTGTCACTCTCTTCGCTTGGCTTTTCTTTGTTCTGATGCTTTTTAAATTTTGTCAAGTTTCATATCAACGAGAAACATATGAGTGGACTTCTTTGAAAGTCCCTAAAGACCAATTTGAAATATTTAACAAGGCATTTTAATACCAAGCAAATACTCTCTGAGATTGCCAATTGCTACACATAATTTGTCAGAGTTCACAACTCTGTTAAAATCCCAAGAGAATCGAGGCTAAGCAAAACCTTTGGATAAAAATAAGCTGAAAATTTATGAAGGCTGAAAGTCTTCACTGAGGGAAGCTCTTAAGGCTTATGTCTCAGAAGACTTCCCCAGGATTTCAGGAAAAAACAAGACTCATCAACACTCTGTATAAATTTTGTGCTACACAGAAGACGAGAATTTCACTAACAGACTAATCACAGTGGACTTATAGTTGTTGTGGAATTCATTCACACTTTTTTCATTCAAATGTTATAACATTTTTATAACATTTTCAAAAGTATGTCTGAGATGACACTTAAGAAACATCTATGTTGAGTACCCACAGGAAAATCACTATAGGATCTGGCAAGATGGCTTAGATGGACATCTTGCTCACTGCCAAGCTTAATGACCTGAGATCTATTCTAACTCACATGGTGGAAAAAGAGAGGATCAAATCCCATAAATTGTCTCATGATATACTTATGATGCTCCATGTTCACATTCATGTGAAACACAGACATGTGCATGCTCATACACACACACACACACACACACACACACATACACACACACACACACACATACACACACACACACATTCAGTCTCTATTTCATTTTATGCTACTATGTGCCTAAATCATGGCTACTGTTTATTTTTAAATTTCATTTACATACTTATTGAATTATACAATGGGAAACTTCTCATTAGGCCAGTAAGTTTTCCATTCTCTTCTTTAAACTAAAAAAAGTAATCAGTGAAATGATATGTATTTCTTTAAAAGAATGTGGAAAAGTCATCCCTATAAGCTACTTAATTTAATAATGAAATCAGTATATTGAAAATGTTGTACCTAATGACATTTGCAAATATATGATATTGATCTTTATAAGGCTATACAGTTCAAACTCATCTATTCCGAAAAACATCTGTATATTCAGTTTCTCCACCCAGTCACAATTTCTTGTCTCTCCTCTTCCCTTGCCATTTTCTCTGATATATCCCTTCATGGAATTCCATTGCATTTCAGATGTATCTATCTGAACAAAGGTACATCTATTATCTAACTCTATAGACAAAAGACATTTGTAAATTCAAAATCCTTGAGAAAAAATCAAAATAACATATCATCTCCAAAAATACAAATCCCTTGATGGAAATAACTTGGACAAATTGACAAACAATTTAAGATAATGGTTATCACTATGTTAAAACAACTGATAAAAGACACAATCAAAGAGAAAAACAAAATAAGGAAGGAAATACAACACATGAGAATAGAATTTGACTTTATTTTAAAGAATATTTCAATTGAAAGTAGCAGGACCTGAAATGTCAAGAAACCAATTAGAAAACTCAGTGGAAAGCTTCACCAACAGAAAGGGTGGTGTTGAAAACAGAGTCAGGGATGGAACTCACCCACAGAATGGATCGTGTTGAAAACAGAGTCAGGGATGGAGCACCTGGCAGATCACTAACTTGAATGAAACAGTAAATATCAATATGAAATGAGTGGAAATGAGCAAGATTTAATACTCTACGAAAAGACTTAGTTTATGATTTATTGGTATCAAACAAGAAGAAAATGACAGTGAAGGGACAAAAAAAGTCTTCAACAGAAACATAGAGGAAATCTTTCCAGGTGTCCATAAGAGACAGACAGAACAGAACATAGACAAAACGAAAAATAATAATAAAAACAAAAAACTCTCCAGGCTTTATTAGAATTAAAACATTAAAACGGGGAATAGAAAGACAGTAATGAAAGCTGCCAGTGGGAAAAGTCGAGTCATCTACAAAGGATGCTTACTAGAATAACTCTGATTATTTCACAAAAACCTCAAAACCAGAGGGGTTGGGAAGATTTTCTGTAAATTCTGAGAGACCACCACTGTTCACCTAGACTATTATACCCCAAAACTATTAAATTTCAAGATAAGTTAAAACTTTCCATGATAAAAACAAATTAATTTATGATAACAAAGCCAAGTCTACAAAAAAAAAATAATTGAAGGAATACTTTAATCTGAAAAGAAAAATCAACCTACCCAAGGGTTCGTAGGGAAGAAATAAACTTACCAGTACAGTTACTCAAAAAAGATATGAAAAATACTCAAAAATCAATAAAACTACAGAAATTAAAACACACACCTCAGTACCTCTGACTAAAAAGACACACTAGCAGATTGGATGAGAAGACACCATCCATTTTGTTGTTAACCTCAAGAAACCCTTCAATACCAAATAAAGGATGGCTAAATGTATTCTAAGCAAATGAAACTAAGAAACAAGCAGACACAGCTATTTTAGTATCAGAAAAAAAAAATAACCTTCAAACAAAAGTTTGTCAGAACAATAGAAAGATTTCCATAGTTATTAAAGGCAAAATCTACCAACAAGACATTATAATCCCACAAAATAAACACCCCCTACAGAGGGGACCCAAATTCATACAAGAAGCAGTATTATATTGAAAATTGCAGCTTAACCTCAACATTATAATAGACAGTGATTTCAACACCCCATGGTATCCTGAATTACACAAGTCATCAAGAAACACCATCGCCAAAACAAAAATCTAAACATAGTAACCTAAAATTAAGTGGCCACATAAATAAAATGGATGCAATAGATCAATAGAACATGATATTCAAACACTACAGAGGACAAATAATTCTCAACAGTCGATGAGACTTTCTGCAAAATTGATCAAATATTAGACTATAAAATAGCATTATTTGAATGTAGGAAAATTGAAGTCGCATCCTGCATTCTATCTGAGCACAATGTAGTAAAGCAGATAAATTAAATTAATTGTAATAGAAACAACATGAGTTACACAACCTCTTGAAAACATAACATCCAACTACAAAGCACGGTTGAGTCAGGGATGAAACCAAGATGGAAATCTAAAAATTCATAGAACTAAATAAAAACAAAAGTGTATTACAAAATATGAGAAACAATACAGTTAGACCTCAGAGCAATTTAGAACATTAAGTGCTTACATAAAAAAAATTGAAATATCTAAAATTAATAACTTAATGATGCAACTGGAAATTTTGGGAAAATAAGAATAAATGACATCTAAAACCATACATGGGAAGAGATAATCAAAAGGAGGGCTGAAATTAATGAAACAAACAAAAATCCAAAGAATCAATGAAATGAAGGGTGATTGACAAGTTTAACTATAATTCAACTACACATTCTCAGATTTCAACTGAGTGAGAAATGAAGAACTGAGTAATTATAAGTTACTGCACATGAGGTTTCCCTTACATGCTTTGAAGTTTTGGTCACTGACTAAATCTACATATAAGCTTACTTATCTGCATATCATCTATTTATATATCTAATCTCCAAGGTAAGAAATATTGTCTTTAATTTGATTTATTTTAATAGATACTGCATACATAAAATAACAGTATCACTATTTTATACTTTTCTGTTCACTGTACTCCAAACATTCTAGATCACATAATTAAATAATGTAATCTCAGGTGGGAATTGTTCTCACATTCATCACAGAAAAAAAGAAACATCACATTTTATTAAAAAAAACCCAAGTAATTCATACCTAAGATGTGATAATAAATGGCATAATCTCAAATCTTTTATAGCATTTTTAATGCAGTGCATTGACAATAAAACACTAAAATAACAGTGTTGCTGGGACAGGAGGTTATGTGGTGGCCTCTTTCCCAGAGGAATATCAACTGGCAGCAGGAATATACCGGGAACATTGTACAGTTAGAGAGAGAATTCAAGACCTGATGTTTATAACCTCTCAATTATAGGTGCCACTTGTTCAGGTAACCGAAAATATGCTACATATAACTCTGACATATCTAATTTTGACAAGTCTCATATTATATTCCAAAATAAATACTTATCACAAAGATTTCAAAGTGAACTGAAAATCAGAAGGCAGCACACCAATAGTTGATAATGTATTGTAAAATTAAATTATAGAAGTGCTGACAGCATTGAAATGGAATAAAGGTAGGAAAAGCAGGCCGTGTGTGTGTGTGTCTGTGTGTGTGTGTGTAAGTGTGTGTGTGTGTGCGTGTGTGTGTGCGTGTGTGTGTGTGTAAGTGTGTGTGTAAGTGTGTGTGTGTAAGTGTGTGTGTGTGTAAGTGTGTGTGTGTGTAAGTGTGTGTGTGTGTGTGTGTGTGTGTGTGTCTCTGTGTTTGATAATGATGAGTGTTTTCTTAAGAGAGGCCTTGTAAATTCAAGAGCAAATATTGACTGGAAAAAGATCCTTGGAAACTTTAAGTTAAAACGTCAAAACAAGAAAGTGTTTATAACATCTCCCTTGAAAACAAAGAAAAAATACTTTCATTCTATTGTAGTGCCTCTAGTCTTCCTTTAATTTACTAACTTTTTAAGAAGTGTTTTCCACACTTTGAATGTTGGTAAATAAGGATGAATGAGAAAATATTTCAATTAACCAAGATGTCCATTATCAGAGAGAATAAAAATAATTACACACTTGTTATCACTAGGCAAGTCTTCTAAAGTCCTGTAAAGTTTTTGTGGGAAAACATTAAGTTAAATTTAAAATCACTAAAATTCAGTGAAGAATAAATCATTTTAATATGAAAACTAAACATTAAGCAAGGGATAGGTTTCATGGGCACAACTTCTTAGTGAACAATATTGAGGACCAGAGTACCCAGCAATCATGTAAATGGCTAGGCATGATGTTATATAAACATGGAACTCTGACACTTGGGGACAAGGCATGGAGAAAGGAGAAATGATGGGGCTTGTTTGATTCCAATAAGCTACAGGTTAATGAGAGATCTTTTTTTTTTCCAAATAATAAAACAAATAGTACCAGAGCAGACACTCTGTCTTTTCCTCTGTGCCCCCCACACACATGCAAGGGTGTTTGTTTACACACACACACACACACACACACACACAAATACACACACACACCCATATCCCCCTCTCATACACACACACACTCTCTCTCTCTCATACACACACGTACAATTTAAAATAAATAAAAAGGAAGGAAAATTAAATGTATCCAAGAGTTTGTCCAGTAAATCAATATATTGAGTAGATCTCTCCATTGCCATCAAATAAGTACGTAGCTTACCTTGAATTATTTCATACTTTATTTATTCTCTTTTATAATGGTTGTGCATGTGTGTTTATATATGTGTGTATGCGTGTGTGAATATCAGTTTTCTACAAAGAAGAGTGTATCCTCGACAATAATCTTTTATCACACATAAAGATACTACATATGGCTTTAATTTGAACTAGTTATGGCCCATAAAATGCCAAAAATATTTATTACAGTCAAGTATTTGTTGTTATAAGATTTTCAATTTCATCAAGGAATTCTAAGACTTATCTATTTCTAAAAAGGGAAAAGGAAAACAAAAAACTCAGCTTACCATAAAATCCAAACCACTGAATGAAAGAAAGAAACTAGTTTAAATTATTTGAGCCTTCTTAAATTTATAATTTAAAAATGTAATCATAAATAGGAAAAGATAAGATACATTATTACCAAATTCAGTTACCACACAATTTGCTCACATGTCCAAACAACGTCTTGCATATATTAAGGGTCTGTTTTTCTACAAAATTCTTTTTTTAGAATTTTAGAATGAGCAGCCATGAGTTAATAGAACAAATATTGAGAGAATATTTACTTCAAGTGAGGAGGTTACAAAAATTATCTGACTAAAATGAAGTAACGGTAGAACTCCTGAGGCTACTCTTCAAATATTTCCTTCCATTCTGGGCTTGGCCTTTTCTTTCTGTCAGTAACATCCTTCAATGCAAACACTTATAAATTAAAAACAAAATTCCCTAAGCTTCTCTCTCAGGCTCTGGAAACAGTGCCCCACAAGCACAGGTTAAAGAGAACCTAGGCCTGCCCTTCCAAGCTGAGCAAAATATGGGTATTATTTTCAAGGCACCTGCTGAAACCTAGCACAAGACAAAAGAATCACAGGGCACTATTCACAAGCTCAGCATCAGTTTGAGGTTTGAGAAGATGCAAGCCAATTAATTGTCTGTGATCCCAACATAATAACGTTCTGGCTATTGAGCCAGAAAATAAACAAGATTAATATTGTTGTGGGCCACAGTCTTTTATTTGTTTGTTTTTGAATTTGAAATATCATCATGTAGGCTCATGTGTTTAGAAACTTGATCCTTCACTGTTGGTGTTCCTACAGAAGCTGTGGAAACTTTGGGAAACTGTAAAGCTTTGCTGGACAAAGTAGACCACTGAGAACCAGCCTTGAAGCATGATATTCAGACTCACATTCCAACTATGCCAGGACAATAGACAATACTTTCTGATTTTGAACATAGTGTGGTCAGCTTTCTTCTGGCACTGACACCACACCCTCCTTTCCATAAAGGACTGTATCACCTCAAACTGTGAACCAAAAAAAAAAAAGAAGAAGAAAATCCTTAAGTTTTTTATAGGGTATTTGGTCACAGCAAAAGTAACTAACTCAGTCACTAACTCCTGAATTGCATTTTGTATAAGATAAAAGCTAATATTTAAGAGAAGTTATCAGAAGAAAGAAACAAATGAATGAAGGAAGTTACATAACTTGGAAATTTGTGTCCGATGGGTTGTTCTTCAGATCCAACAGGTTAATTTTCAAGTACAAGCCATCTACCTTGTGATCCGTAATACAAGCCTCATGTTATTAAAATCATATCATCCTTGAGATTATGTCTCCAGGGTGACTGTATGAGTACGGTTCTTGAATCCTGGCAGGTGTCCAGAATGAAGCTCCCAGGATGTTTGGCCTGATCTAAATCAAGGTCCCAGCAAGCAGTGCAATGAGTCAGTGCACAGCTGATGTGGATCGTTGCTGTGCAACAAGGAACATACAAAAAGAGGGCCTTTGGCTTTTAAGACTGGAGGGGAAATACAACGATAGAAAGAGAGCATTTAATTACATCACACAGAACAAGCGACACAGTGGGTTTAAGGACTGTAAGTGAAGCAAATTGTATTTCAATACCTGAAAATTTTCCAGTGTCCCACTGAACATAAAGTTTATGAATGATATACTCATAATTCTTTACAATATATGTATATATATATATAATAAACTAATAATCACTATTTCTATAATCTGTTCTAATGACTAAATATCTTAGTCATTTCAGAGGCACTTTTTCTGTGAGAAAAGTAGCATCATTTACGAATACTGTTTTATTCATCCTCTATTCATTTCTCAGGGGCCCATATTTAACTCACCTCTGACTCAGAAAACAGATAGTATTCTATGTATTTGGACTATGGTAAACCATAATACCTAATAGTGTCACCATTTAGTGTCAGAATTTGGAATATTATGAAAATTTACCCTCTTGCTGTAAGCTGCAAGAAAATTTAATGGAATCTAGCTACTATCACAAAAGCTACTATTTGGAAAGGTCAAGGACTTTTCCAAAGGTCAAGCCATGGCTTAAGAAGTCTTGTTAGTATTTTAGCTTTTGTATATATATTAGCTGATTCCTACAATAATTCTCTTGTATGCTAGGTGTAGATCCAAGAACTTCTAACAGTGTATTTATCTAAAATGCTTAACAAGATTTGAAGGCCAAATGATCTCCTAAACTAAGGTGACACCCTTATGGAAAAAACACCTGTCTCCTAGGTTAGGAGGATAGCTTTATTTCTTTTGCAATTCCAGCTGAGACTCTCCTTTCTCATACAGCCTTACTAATATTATAGACTCCTAACTTCTTAACTAACCACCGCTAGGCACGTAGACTTGAGTACATAAATCCCCTTTTTTTGATATACTAACTGATATTAGCTCTCAGTTGACCTCCTCCTTTAACCACTGCCTTTTTGGGTTGTGAAAGAAAGCCTATTGGTCACTGCTTGAGGAAACCTCTTATCTGCCTTTTTGAGCCTGCAAGAATTCAAGCCTGGTGACCTTGCTCTGTCAGAGGATTGTTATTGCTTGGGTTTATAACTGAATACGAGAGAACTAAGAGGTATAAGAAGTATAAGGAGCCTCAGAGGAGGATTTGAGAGAGAGGACTTGAGGACGAGATGGAGAATAGAAAAGAGAATGGAAGAACTAGATGGGTAAGAACTGGAGAGGAACGAACTAGATGGGGGAGAACTAGATTGAAGGACTAGAAGAGAGCACTAGAGGAACAAGATAGAGGATGAGGAAGAGGCATATCGGGAAGAACAAGATGAGGAAGAACAAGATGAGAATGAAGGAGATGGGAAAAAAACTAAGATGGGAAAGAACTAGATGGATGAGAACCTAGATGGGTCAGAACTAAGATGAGAGAATTAAGATATAACATACAGGGGACAGCAGATAAATGTAGAGAGAAATCAGGCAAGAAAGGAGCTAGGCATGAGAGCAGAATAGAAGCTGTGTAGAGAACTGACTCAGAAGAATAAAGTGTATGGACTAAAAAATTTTGTATATGTAGATTCATTTCTTATCCTCAAAGATTAATTATCAGCTGACTGTAGATTCTTCTTGGTCCCTGGGATGAGTCTATCAAGTGGCAGGAATCCCATAGTCCACATTACCCTCTCAGTTATTGAAAAAAATTAAAACAGAGATAGAAGGGAGAAATGATTGTCATCATAATTCCTCTCTGGTTAGAGGACATCCTCCAGAGGTTCATGTTCTGGAAGCTTGGTCCCCAGTGTGGTGATGCTGAGACATGAGTTGACTATCAAGAAGAGTTGGAGTGTGATGACACTAAATCACTGGGGTAGTCACTGTCTTTGAGGAACTAAAGTGGTTCTTATGAGACCATAGTTAGTTCCCCAGAGACTTGATATTTAAAAATATACTCATTCCTCAGTCCCACAAGCTCTCCACCATTGTACAATTCACATGTAGTGCTTGGAGAGCCATTATATGTCAGCCCAAAGGATCTTGCGCACTCAACTTCAAAATTGTAAGGTCTTTCATTTACTTGTTACTAAGGCTCAGACATTTAATGTAACAAAAGAAATGGACCAAGATGGTCATTAGCACCCAGATGATGATGCATTGCAATTATGAACAGAAAGACAGAATCCTAAATTTGAGTTGATGAAATGTATATGTTTATTCAGGATAGATACAGGAAACAATTGACTTCAATAGTGTTACAACATATTTTTTTCAAGTACTCTTACTTAATGAAAACTATTAAATATGTATAGATGTGATTGTACTATTATATATATAAAAATATATATATGCAGGTATATAGCTACACTAGATTTATTTACTGCACATAACCTAAATAAGTGTTATAAAATCAAATCTTTGAAGTTTGTGATTCCTGAATCCCAACTACTCAAAACACTGCTCTTCATTCTGTAGCCAAAATTGACTAATTTCATCCATAAGTTTGCCTCTATTATAGGCTATTATGCATTTTAATATGAAAATTAATATTTCAACACCAAATTCATGTAGAATAATTTGGGTCATAAAATAAATGATGAGCATTCTAGCACTGTGATATTCACTTTGTATGGAATTATAAATTATACAATATGTTATTTTATTCATGCTTCTATATTTTGTCATTCTCTTTTTTTGCATGTCCCCTGTGCTAGCAATGCTCAACTGATAATTGAGAATGACTCAAATTTTCCTTCTGAGAACATTTAGCAATATCTGGAAATACCTGGTTTGGGTGTAGTGTGAAGGATGTTACTGATACTGTGGATTAGTGGCCAGGAATGATGCTAACAATCCTCCTAGGAGCAGGGCAGCTGCAAAAGGTCAAGACTGGGAAGTGTACTGATCTCAAATATGATAATAGTCTAAATTACATTGTGTAAATCAAAAAAAAATGAGAAAAAACTTTATATAAGAATATTTTTCGAAAATATCTTGATTTATTTTTGCATCTGTATTAAACCATCCATACTTCCTCCTGTGTTTTATTTGATAAGGAACATAGAAACACAGTAGACTTCTCAGACTGAGAATGTGTAGTTACAAAATTAATCTAATAAAATCCTGCAAACCAAGCAAATTTTAGATACTATCCTTTGTATTCTCATTGCATATTTTGCAAAGATGTGTAGGCAATATTAGCACAATGTTTTTAATATATAACAATACACACACACACACACACACACACACACACACACACTTACATGCACAATACTAAACTGACTAATATCCAATAGTGGAAAAAGGAATACTTGTCATCACTTGTCTACTAAAAATGAAATGCCCACTTACTTCAATCCTGTTTCTAACTGATAAATCTTATGCATTGTGAATAATCCATTATGACAACTTCTCTAATCTACAAGCTGAGCTTCCTTTCAACTCTTTACAATTAGACCAGGCACAAACACTCATGTCAAGGCTGAGGGAGGCAATGTCATGGGAGAAGAAGAGTCCAAAGAACAGGCAAAAGGGTCAGAGACTCTCTCACTTCCACTATTAGGAGTCCTGCTAGTATTTCATAAATAACAGATTTACACAGTCTTTAAAAAGGGTGAATTTCTTCCCTTAAAGATAAAATCATAACTCACTTTTCAGAAACAATGAATTTTATCAGTGTATGCATACATGTTTTCTCCTTCAAATATTTTCTGTTCATGTGTATGAATATTCCAAATATAGGCTCATTCTACAGTATAAAGATTGTTTTATGTTCAGTTAAGGAAATTTTTGTGTATGAATATGTGTATATCCTGTTCCCTACTTTCATATTGTATATAATGTTGCAAGGGATATGAATGCAGATATAGTCTATATATATGAGAGCATTTATAAAATATCTCTGCAAAATGCTGATGATTTCATTTCAGAAGGACAGAAAAATTAATCAAAATGATAAATACACTTAAAAATCATATCGAATCCTAATACTTTGCAATCCAATTAAAAATATTTTTAAGTAGGAGTTAGAGAGAATATATCCAGTATGGCAGAATATTGCTATTACTAAAAGTCAAAGTCATTGATCAAATATCCATATGCCAGGTAAAGATTACCTTTTTATGAGTCATTGAACAGGAAAACCACATTGTCACCTATAAAAACGTTATAGGTTCTTGGCACTGCTCTTGGATGCCCTTCAGAACTAAATGATAAGAGTCTATTGCTAGCCAGGCAGTGGTGGCACACGCCTTTAATCCCAGCATTCGGTAGGCAGAGGCAGGAAGATATCTGTAAGTTCAAGGCCAGCCTAGGCTACAGAGTGAGTTCCAGGAAGGGCACAAAGCTACACAGAGAAGCACCCCCCAAATAAAAGAGTTTATTGCTGAACACATATTATTGGGGAATATTAGGTCACACTGTGACCCCAAGTTTGCATTTGCATTAATTAAGTAAACTTAATCTTGGGTCAGGAGACCGCATTAAATACTAGTTGATAGAAAGTAATCATAGAATACTGGGGGTATTCCAGGAGAGATAGAGAGACACAAGAAATGGTAGGGTGGGGTTTGAAGTGACAACTTGTTGTGATTTGGCAAAGCAAAAGCATGGGTCTTCCTTGAAGGCTAGCAAGGCGAGAGGGTTAGCCAGTTGCTACTCAGCCTCTGTGAGCTCACAAGTTTTCACCTTGCCCTTGGAATCTTGAGTTATATTCATAATTAGAACAGAGATTTAGTTAAAGCTACCTTTAGCAACAGCAACAGAGCCAGTGCCTGTGGGAGCAGAATTGTCTCTGGTCTGCAAGCCTGGGTGCCAGACTGTGGCTGGATAATCAGGACTATAGCTGCAGAGTTGCAAAGACTGGCTAAGACAGCAGTAGATTAAGGTGTAGCCACTGGGCCAAAGTTAGAAAAACATATTTTCGTTACAAATACAGAATTCCAACAAGAGCTTAAACTTTCATAGTTACGTATACTGTCGGGTAGACACTAACAGTTTTAACCAGCAGAGAACTCCCAGAACCAACTTGCCAGGCAAAATACACCCACTAATTTAACAGTGGCAAAATTGTTATGGGAATAATCCTTTCACTCTCTGATTGGACTTGAAGCCCACTCCATGGATGGATATGCATTACTGGTATTGACAAAACTACATGGCTGAGGAGGTACTAGGCCCTACTGTGAACATACTACTATTTTAGTATATAATATTTTATTACTCCCTTAAGAATTTCAGAAAATATATTGTGCTTATAATAACCTCAATTCCTTCTCCTAATACTATGTGTGTGTGTGTGTGTGTGTGTGTGTGTGTGTGTGTGTGTGTGTATGTGTGTGTGTTGTTAGAATTATTTCTTTTTCAAAATCATGTGGCTATATTCTATTGGCACTGATTTTTTTCCTTTTTTTATTTATTCTTCTCTCATATATTATATCCCCACTGCAGTTTCCCCACCCTCCTCTCTCCCATCTCTTTCGACATCTTCTCTTTTCTCCAGATCCACCACCCTTCCACTTCCCCTCAGAAAAGAACAGAAACATCAATCAAATAAGTTACAACAAGCTACCATAAGATCAGACACATATTCTCACATCAAGGCTGGACAAGGAAACCCAGTAGGAGGAAAAGAGTCCCAAAGGCAGGAAAAGGAGTCAGAGACTGCCCCACACCTACTGTTAGGAATCCCACAAAAGCACCAAGCCATACAACATAAAATATAGGCAAAGGACTTAGGTCAAACCCGTAGAGGCTTCTTCCTATCTGAGCACACTTGAAAAACAGTCAGTTGATTCTGTGGGACCTGTTCTTGTGGCGTCCTTGCACTTTCTGACACTACCAGTCTTTCTTCCCTCTCCTCCACCGGACACCTCGAGTTCCACCTAATATTTGAATGTGAGACTCTGTATCTGGTCCCATCATTTGTTGGATGAAGTCTCTCTTATCTCTCTGATGACAATTATGCTAGGCTCCCATCCCAGCATATCCTGTGGCAGGAAAACTTCAATCAAATGATTTGTGGATGGCTTGGTGTCTGAGTCCCTCCACTTGAGGCCTTGCTTGGTTGCAGAAGATGGCCAGTTCAGGCTGTGTGTCTCCCTTTACTAGGAGTCTTTGCTAGTAGGATTCCTTTGTAGGGTTCCATGGAGTTTTCAATGCACTAGGTTTTTACTTCATCGCCCAAATGTCCCCCAGTTCCAGTCATTTCTCCCTGTGTTCTCTCCCTCCACCCCTCATCTTATTCTCCTGTTCCCATCCCTACTTTGCTGTGGGATGTCTTTCTGTATGTTGTGAATCAATGTGGCTCCCATTGGATAATAAATAAACTGCACTGGCCTATGGCAGGGCAGGATGGAGCCAGGTGGGAAAATACAAAAGAGAGAAGACAGGCAGAGTGGAGAGACGCAGCCCACTGCTCAAAGAGCAACAAGATGCCAGCAGACCGGTAATGCTATGGCCGCATGGCAACATAAAAATTAATAGAAATGGGTTGACTTAAGTTATAAGAGCTAGCTAGCAAGAAGCCTGAGCCATAGGCCATATAGTTTGTAATGAATATTAAGCCTCTGAGTAATTATTTTATAAATGGCTGAGGGATCACAGGTGGGAGAGATTTATCTGGACCTTGGGGCTGGGTTGGACCAGAGAAACTTCCCATACATTACCACCCCCAATCCACCCAGGATGTCTATTATACTTCCCTTCTCATGGAGGTTTTTGTGTCATCCCCTCCCCCCTCAGCTCTTCTTTTTACTTATCCTCTCTGGATCTGGGGACCATAACATGATTAGCATGATTATACTTTACTTTACGTCTGATATCCACTTACATGTGAGTACATATCATGTTTGTCTTGTTGGGATGGGGTCATGTCACACAGGATAGCTTTTCTTTAGTCCCATCCTTTGGCCGATAAATTTTATGATGTCATTTTTTTTAAACAGTTAAATATGCTCCATTGTTTAAGTGTACCACATTTTCTTTATCCCTTCCTTGGTGAGGACATCTAGGTTGTTTCTGTTGTCTGGATGTTATGAATAAATCTACTATGAATATAATTGAGCAAGTGCCCTAGTAGTATGACAGAACATCCTTTGGGTAATGGCCCAGGAATTATTGTAGAATATTATTTTAAGATGTAGTAAATGTTTTATGCTGTGAAATCTTTGTTTAGTGATGCAAAGATGTATTGCATTCTTTTATGTTGCATTTGTTTAACTCTATGAAGCTGTGTTACTGTGCCTTTCTAAAACATCTGATGGTCTAATAAAGAGCTGAACAGTCAATAGCAAAGTAGGAGAAAGGATAGGCAGTGTTGGCAGGCAGAGAGAATAAATAGAATCAGATGTATGGGAGGATCAAGAGAACAAGAAGAGGAGGATGCTAGGGGCCAGCCACCCAGCTACACTGCCAGCCATGTAGTAAGAGTGAAAATAAGTTTACAGAAGACAGGAAAGGAAAAAGCCCAGAGGCAAAAGGTAGACGGGATAATTTAAGAAAAGCTGGCTAGAAATAAGCCAATCTAAGTCTGGGCATTTATAAGAAATAATAAGCCTCCATGTCATCATTTGGGAGCTGGGTGGTGGGCCCTAAAAAGAGTAAAGAGCCCAAAGAGTAAAAAACAAGCAAACAAAAAGGAATGGCATGACTAGATTTTGAGGTAGATCAATTCCCAATTTTCTGAAAACCTGCCATATTGATTTCCAACATAGCTATACAAGTTTGCACTCCCACCAGCAATGAAGAAGTGTTCCCTTGCTCTACATCCTCCTCAGCATGAGCTGTCACTTGTGTTTCTGATCTTTGCAATTCTGACAGGTGTAAGATTGAATCTCAATGGGAAAAATATTTTCATCAACTATACATCTGACAGAGGGTTAACAACCAAATACATAGCAAACTCAAGAAACTAGACATCAACAAACTAATTTAATTAAAAAATGGGGTACAGGTCTAAATAGAGAATGCTCAAAAGAGGAATCTCAAGTGGCCAAGAAACATTTAAAGAAACGTTCAGCATCCGTAGCCACTAGAGAAATGCAAAGTAAGACTTCATTGGTATGAATACAAGAGTGTTTTTTCTCTTTTATTTTTTTTCTTGTGCCTAGGGGTTAAGTTTGTTATTGGACTATAGAAAACTCTATCCCCAAAATATGTGGTAAGTCAGAGAAATGTATAGTAGAAAATAAAGTCTGTTTAATGAGTCAAAAATGACTTTATTTCTTTAAACATAATGCTACAGAATCTCCTGTCTTACATTACGGCTACTGTTCTTCTTGAATTTTTCTAAAAGAATTTCTCTACATATAACTTATATCCATTTTTTCTTTTCAATTTTAACTATAAAATGGGAATATAAGGCCTAAAATTAGCCCTAACTTAGAAAGTTTTTCATGTATTTCTTATAGCCATGATATTTTAGAAAAATAATACAATTCTATATTTCATTTTTATCCTCAGTACACCAAGAATAATCCTCATGTTGACACTGTGATGACAATTTTGACAAATACATGACATTATTGTAAATATATGAGAGTCCTGACACTTAGCGGGAGTTTAACAACTGTTCCTTGTAGTTGTCTGTTGGATCATTTTCACAGTTGCTATGGTGACCTATAGTCACAGACTCTGGCAAATTTCTGTACAATTTGTGATGAAAAAAATTTAGAAAATTTTCAGAACAGAAAGCTTGCATTCAAAGGAGCAAATCTCATTAATCGATTAATTAGTACTCCTCTGGGTACAAATAGTTCTGATCACAAGCATGATTTGAATATTTAAGAGAAGCTGTTAGCTGCACTCAAGCAGAAAGGAAAATTTCTATCACAGCAAGTCATCCGACATCATAATTACTCTCTGGGTCAGTGGGAAAAAAAGGAAGTGAGAGTTTCATGTTTCAACCACAAATCGACTTCCATAAAAGACAGCAGCACCACTCTTTCTAATCAGAAGTGAACATCAATTTCCCCATTCCTTTGAATTCAGAGTTAGATTAATTTCTTTACTAGTGTTCCCCAGTAAAACCTTGAAATGCAGTCAGTAAAATGCTGGCTGTGAATGTATGAGGACATGAGTTCTATCTATAGCAGCCACATGAAAGTGGCACAGTGTCATGTGCTTGTAATCCCAATGCTGGAAAAGCAGAAGTAGGCAGTTCTCTGGAATATGCTGGCCAGCAACCTTGATATAACTGGCAAACACCAGGCTAGTGAGAGACCTCAAGTTAACATTTGTATGTCACTTTAGCAACACTGAAGAAAGCTGTCCACTAGTTAGACAGCTGGCAGCAAGTGTCGGGAAGGAAGGAAGGAAGGGTGCCTTTTGTTTATACAGAAGGCTGCCCTTCTGTGAAGTGCCAAGCTTGCAAAATCTTCGTGGCTCAGTCCACAGAGACCTTCTTACTTGGGACAACAACACAGCCCTCTAGCTGTTCTGCATTGGGTCTCATTACCTGTAATCTCTCACAATGCAATTCACAAACTTCTCTTTTCTAAAAACAATCAGTATTTTAGGCTTTGGGAGCCACATAGCCTTCTTCCCAACTGTGCAACGCCTCTTCCTCTTTCATCTGCAAACTATGAAAAACATTTTTCCTCTGAATGATTGACTATGCTTCAGGAAATCACAATCTGCAAAGTCAGCAAACAAGGAGGAGGCTGTATCTCTTGCCATTGATATCCCCTTGTCTCCAGTATATTAGCATTTTGTTTCTGTTATCAGAGTTGATGCATCGTCTGCCATTCTTAAGCACCAAATATAAAGAAAGTTACACATACACACACACACACACACACACACACACACACACACACACACACACATTTTCATATCAGCCTCCATACAATCAAAATACAATGTGAATTGTTGGTTATGATTGCACACACAAACACACACACACACACACACACACACACACACAAATTTTCACATCAGGCTATATACAATCAAAATACAATGTGAATTGTTGGTTACAATTACACACATTTACACACATAAACACACACACACACACACACAATAATGAGCTTCTGCTCATTCAAAATCAATAATAATGTGTACTGTCCAAAATTTGGCATCTGGCCTCTAATAAATTACTATCGTTAAAAATATCTTTACCTGGAACCACACTAGTATGGAGATAGCACTTAACTCTCTTGATTATTTTACTATTTTTAAAAATTAAAGCTATGTCCTATAAACACATTCCTCTCACTCTGAGAATGTGAGAGTATTAGTTATTCCTTATTCTCCCCATATTTCAGGTTTTAGGAAATGTCTTAGAAGTATTTTTATACCTCAAATTTGAACCCACTTTTACTATGATAATTCCACCTTGCCTTTTGGCTTTCATTTGGATTAACAAGGATCCTTTCATGTGCGCTAAAGTATGAATTTATATGTAAGGTTCTGCTTATCTGTATGCACACGTCTGCTTCAGGATTCACCACTGTTATCTTTGCCATCTCTTTACTGATTAGACTCAGATCTTTGACCTCCTTCAAACATTTTTAACTTCTCATTTTTCGCTACCATCCATTAAAGCTTCCTTTTTATATTCAGTCTTTTGGGACATTGCCATAATTTGTCTAAATCCAATCTACCAATGTTTTCCTCAAAAGTTGATTATCCATGAAACTTGTAAATTAGGGAACTCCTCTTCTGAAATGGGAAGACAATTTATTTCTTCCTCTATGCTTATTTTCTTCCTTGTTCTTAAAGATATACCTTGTTTCCATGATGGCTCCAAAGAATATGTTTCCCACAAGTGGTTTATTTCTTAAGAATTTATTATGTTCTCTTATACCAGGATGGCAATCAAGCTGAATTAGTGACCAGTCATTATTTGAGGACATAAGTATAAGTTTGTTACGATTTACCTTTTAATATCAAACATCATAATCCTACTCCCCCCAATCTCTCTTCTGTATTCACTAAAATCCTCCAGTTCTCTTCCTGTTACTGTTAGTTGGAAATTGCCGTTAGCTGATGATGAGTCTGCATAGTTCATTGTCTCTATTGTTATTTCCTTATGATTCTGGTTGTTTCATATTTGCTCTTGGCCTGTATCACACAGTGGAAGCCTACCAGCATATTTCATGTAAGTGATGGTGTATTAAACCATGTTGCACTTATAAATTGGGAGGGGCTTGGACAGTATGATGCTGGCCTAGCCATCCTTAGCAGGGAGGGCATGAAGGGTTGTTTTTAAGTTTTGCTCACAAACTCTTACCCATCATGAATAACATTGCCTACTCCACCAATTTCTCCTTAAATACCCTTGGAGACCAATAAACTTGAATATATTCTGGGACGCTGCCAAGGACTGCTATAGCTCATCCCTGAATTCTGCTGCAGAGGGAAAAAGGTTGGGAAATTGTTTTCTCCCCAGAGGCTCTCGCTGAGAACATCTTGCTCTTGATTTCCACCCCTTTGCCATCAGCTAAAGAGCTACCTGGCTCTCAGGAGAGCAAAAATGGGCTGCAATACTAAAAGGGAATAAAAGTTCACTACTTCCAGTAAGGAAGCTTTATGTGAACATTCACAGACAGATCAGAGTAAGACTGGCATATATATTTAAATGAATGCAAAAATTATCACTCATAAAATATGTCTTGAAAGCATGTGGAATCTTACAAAGATGGCAAAAAAATAATGTGACTATTTAACATCATTTTAATTGCTTTCAAGAAATTTATTTATGGAATGAAAATAAAGAGAAATATCAGTGAGAAGAGAAAGTGTTCTGCGACTCAAAAACATTGAGAACTGTACCAACATATTTCAATCACAGTATAGCCATGCATTGAGATGAATCTTAAATTCACTACCTGCTGCTTATTCTCTAAAAGTGAGAAGGAGGCATTTGTACTTCACCTGTCTGCACATTTAAAATAACCTCAAAATGAGTAATATAGATTTATATTTTGAAATAAATATGTAATTGCTTAGCAAATGAATAGTTTTATTGATTAATGAAGCAATGACTTCAAATAGTAATGTTATTATAGTTAAGAAGGACCTGTAGGCTTATAAAACATGTAGCCTGAAGTTCAAGATGTCATGCACTTTATCTTCAAAAGAGTTACTATTGAATGTGTTGGCATTTCATATTACTCAATAATATGAAAGAAAAATTTACATAATTGAAAGTAATGCCATTTAAGAAAGAATTACAAGTTACCCAATTTATTATTTTTACCTTGAGATGTCCAAACCATTATCTATACATACATGCTTAAAATTTTATTTTAATATATGATCCAATAATCAATAAATCTTTTTGCAATAAAAAATCCTAACATTTTAGAAGTTTCTCAAATTTATACAAATATACAACATACATTTTAAAAAGTCCTTCAAAAGATAATTTTTGTATTATCAATAATATGCATTAATTTCTACACTGGAAAAATAGTTTCCTTACCCATATCTGACATTTCAGGCACAGTAACGATGTACGGTCCATCCGTGAACTTTGGAGCATTGTCATTGATATCTTGCACTTTGATGATGAACTCGGATTCAGGTTCAAGAGGCTTGTTTGTCCGTCTGTCAATAGCCTGGGCATGAAGCACGTAGTGAGTCTTCTGCTCTCTGTCCAGGCTTTTGGTGGAGTGGATGTCACCTGTAGTGTCATCAATGATAAATATAGTCCCAGCACCTTCCCCAGTGAGGATGTACTTGACAGATCCATCACCTTTGTCAGAGTTGGAGTGCAGCTGGAAAACAGACACGGGAAAATCAGCATGGTTTATATTCTGATGACATATATTTTCCAAATATTATCAAGAGATTGAGACTTGAGCTTTCTTTTATACTGTGAACTACATGCTACCACAGCCATTGCCTTTCTTATAGTTTTTTCTATTTGGTGTTAAGTAGATACTTTATCTTGATTTCTCTGAGATTCAATAACTGTATAAAAGAAACTGATAAACAGTATGCTTTTTATTTTTAATAATCACCATTGTCTTTCTACTGAATTAATATTATACTGTGTAATATAAAGTTGGGAAAAGTAATTTCCACTAAACCAGTGCTGCTTTCCATGCCTGGGGGAATAACATTTTCATTAGGAAATTATTATGAAAATTATCCAACACTGATTGTTGACATTAGGTCTTGAAAGAGTGAGTAGGAGAAACTGAAGTTAAAACTTAACCATCAATTTTTCAAAAGTCCGCAGATGTATTACCAAGGTTCCAAATCATTTCATGATTTGTATAATTAAAAGTGTAATATCATTTAGGATAAATATTTTCAGTTAGAAATTATATATTTTGTTGCTATTTTTATTCTCTTAAGGGACTTGAAAATATTATGACAAAATCTCATTAGTGGTGAAATAGTTAATCAATAAGTAATATTGACAAATGATTACATTTTTCTTTTCTTAAAATGAAAAAGTATATAAGGGTCTTTCATAAATGTTAATTCTGTAGAAAATAGCTTCTATAAACATAAGATTTTAGAATTTCAATAAATAAACCTCACTAACAAGAAGATAACATAGCAACTTCATGTCATTTAAATCTAATTGGATGATTTTAAATGGCATAGATTAAGTTGCAGGTAACTCAATTAAGATTCTACTTCAATTTAATTTATGACACCACATATAAATAAAGTTGACAGCTAGGGGAAGACAAATACTTTTGTGAAACCACAGATGTATGGTTTTGAAGCATTGTCTCTCCCTTCCAAGAGATCAGAGTGGTTTCCTCTGTATGGAGACTTTGTTTGAATAACCTCAACTATTCACCCTTAATTTATTTCTGATATGAGGGACAATGAAAATATATTAGCCTGGTGCTCACCTAGGTGATTAGAGTGGCTGGCCAGTGAATCCCAGGAACCCAATTGTGTCTTCCTCCCCAAAACTGAGATTATAAGCATTGATCATTGTGCCCAGATTAAAAAAATAGTTTATTTTATGATTATGAATCTGTTGCTTGCATGTATGTAAATTCATCATGTGCGAAATGCTCATTACTTATGAAGCAGACACTGGTAATCTGACAAAGCAACCCATTTCAGCCCTTCTCCATCATTACAATCATTTGTGACTAACTCAGTAAAGCATCAACTTGTTGTCTCAGCATCTCTAAGAGCTTTTCTGAAACACTTGTTACTAACATTATAACAAAAGAGATCATTTGGTAATATTTTGTTATTCTAAAATAAAAATACATATTTATAATATTAACTATTAGAACTTACATACTTGTCAATAGATGTTTTCTGATATTTCAGAAGTAATTTTAGAAAGACATAGTCATGCTTAAAATAACCTTCAGAATATGTGCAGTCATCACCTATATACTCAGTAAAATTACAGAGAAAATTTAGGGTTTTTTTTTAATACTTGTACTATATTTAAATAAAAGGCATTCATGTACATATACTAGAATAATTAGAATTAAAGTTTTCAATATGAAGCATATATTCAAATTTTTCTCAGTATGTATTTTGCATAGATTTTTGTAAATTATTCAGATAAAATAAACATGTCAGTGATTTTTATGAGTTTATCTTTTTAGGCATGAATCTAGTCCTTCACTCGATATTTTCACTATTTATAAAGCACTTAACATGGATATCCCAGAATTTATGATTAATACGAACATAGTTTATCACTGGTAATTTATAAATATAATATCCAATTTATAAAATTGGATAATATTACTAAGAGTTACATCAAAATATTATAAAATATATTTTGGGATTATCATATCAGTTGTTCTTAATACATAGCTTGAGTATTTAAGTAATGGAGGTGATTATTTTATTGATGAAATTTTTAATCTTTTAGCAAACTTGACTGAAGCTTGAAATCATTTCAATGTAGCAACAATGGAAACTATTACATTAGGATTTAATTCATTGATTAATAATTTATATAATTTTGATGATAACTGTTTCTGAAGGAGCAAAGAGATCCATTGAGGATAAGCCCCTCTCCATCTTTGCAGTCATTTGTGACTAACTCAGTAAAGCATCAAAGTTGTTGTCTCGGCATCTCTAAGAGCTGTTCTGAAACACTCGTTACTAACATGATAACAGGAGAGATCATTTGGTAATATTTTTGTTATTCTGAAATAAAAATATATATTTATAATATTAACTATTATAATAGTTGTTCTTCCTGGTTCTATCCTTTCTCAGTTATCCATTTACTCAGCAGTAACGTTTGAGCCTAAGAAAACCACACCCATTGGACTATGGATTTTTGTTTAATAAGAGATTTCTAAGTATCCAGAGGGATCACAGCATGTACATTAGGCCTTAGGAAACAAGAGACAAGACTCCAGGGGGAAGAATGTATGAGAGTATTGGAACTAAGAGAGAAGAAATGAGGTGCTCCCACACAGAGTGTGTGTCAATTGAAGGATGAGACATAAAACAAAACATAGCAAGGTTTAGAAACAAATAAATGGTTTATTACCTACATCTAGGTAATGGTAACAGAAATATTTTACTTTGCATGTGGTTCAAAATCAGGTTATAATTAAAAAAATATTAAGAGCAGAACAAGAAAATTACAAATATTCAATATATAGATAGAACACTGATTTAATAGCTAATAAATTGGTGTTCATTTGCATTAATTTTTAAATGTAAATTAAAAAAAAATGGAAAGTACCACAATATTTTGGGGAGAAAATATTCCAACTAATGATTTATTTTTTCTGAAAATACCTCTTGATTCCACAATGACTGAACTTTTGCTGGGTCCTGCAGCCATATTAAAACTTGCCTTGAGAGTATTGAAGTTGACCTGCTATCCAATGTGTACTTAGCTTCATAATGTTTAATATGCCTTTAAGAAAAGACAATATAACCAAACTTGCTGTCCTTGGTTTTCTCATGCCAATTATCTTCTATAACTTAAGCTAAAAGCCTAATTTTAATATGTCTATGTAGCCTTCCATGTCCTTTACCCAGAATTGTGTGTGTGTGTGTGTGTGTGTGTGTGTGTGTGTGTGTGTGTGTGTGTTATGGAATCATTTGCTTTGCTTCCAATATGTTGAAATCAACCTTAAACAAAACACATATTCAATAAATGTCAGAAGTAACATGTGGATAAAATCTTTTTGTAGCTTCAAGTGCTTATCTGGGTCAGTGAACGTCTTGCTACAGGTTCCTATTGCTGTGACAAAACACTATGACCAAAAAGCAAGTTGAGGAGGAAAGCATTTATTTGGCTTGTAGTTCCAGTTCATACTCCATCATTGGAGGAAGTCAGAACAGGAACTCAAGCAGGGCTGGAACCTGGAGGAAGGAGGTGATGCAGAGGCCATGGAGGGGAGCTGCTTACTGGCTTGCTTCCCCTTGGTTTAGTCAGCCTGATTTCTTATAGGACCCAGAGCCATCAGCACAGGGATGGCAACACCCACAATAGGCTGGGCTCTCCCACATTGATCACTAATTGAGAAGATGCCTTACAGCTGGATCTCATGGAGGCATTTCCTCACCTGTGCCTCCATCCTCTCTGGGTCAAGTTGACACAAAAATACAGCCAGTACAGTTGGGGTTAGGGAAGTAACTTTTTTCTTTGTATGACTCTGTTAAAGATTTCTGTAAAGAATTCTCTCATTCCTTTCTCAGACTATGTTTAATATGTTATTGAATAAATACAGAGCACAGTCACTTTATTACAGATACAGACTTATACAAAGAATAACACACAGGCAACATGTACAGACAGGTCAGACACATGATAGATAAGCCATGGACAGAGCAGTAACCACAAACTAATAAAAGATATGTTAAAAAGTGGTGAATTCAAATTTGGGCCCATTATTGCTCAAATTAATCTAAGAGAATATTTCTGTCTCCTTCTTTAATATAACACTGATATATTTTGGTGTCTTCTCTAAGTTTTCTTTAGTACATTAATTAACATGTCTATTAAAATAATGATAACAGGGCCTTATAACATGCAGAATGAGGAATACATGTCTAGACTTCTGAAATTTTGTGAAGGAGTTTATACTGTCATTTTTGTGGGCTATTAGAAGTAGAGAAAATTCTTGTGTGTCTAATTGCATAATAAACAATGATAATCAGTTCCACTTTAGCAGACAAAAGAGAAAAAGGGGTGAAGAAGAGCAACACGAAGGTAGTCACCCAAGGAAATAGCGTGAACAATTTTCCTGTGTTACCTTCATGGAGTGTCTTTTTCTTGGTTAAATAGAAACATATGGCACTCCCATAGCTAATGTGACACACATGAATTCACTCCAGAAAACTATTTATGCACCCTAGACCACATTAGGGTTGTGACCTAAAAATTTATAGCGTTCACTCCAATGCTCAGTTGCTCTCTAGGATAATATGTGATTCCTTAGAGATGAATAATTTCAAAAGGTTAAGGACATGGTGGCAGAGTCATTAATTTTGAAAGTTGCTTTGAGTTAGGACTTCAAGCTCTATTACAAAGGTGGGTCACTGAGTTAAAAATGTAATATAATATGCTGTATAACGTTTGCGTAGGAGAAGTGCTTACGCTTATAGTTCACTGAAGAAGAAATAAGGGCAGGCATCCAATGTTAGCAATCCAGCATTATCAAACCAATACTGTTTTTAAAGTTTTAGCATGTAAAATAACAAATCACTGCTATATTAACTAATTCATGTTGTCCCAAACACATCAAATACTAGCAATATCTTGGTACTTACATACAATTTCTCTGTGCAAAATATTAAAATAATCATATCTTAAAATTAATTTATAAAATGTATTATAGAAATGTTAATATTTGTTCAATCAACAAGGAATTAACATAGTAAGAAAAAACAAAACAACATTTTGGAAAGGATGGGAAGATAAACAATTTGTTTGGTAACATCAGTATGAAAAGATATTTTGAATAGAAATTTATCATCTAAATTTTAATCAGATTTGCATTTATTCCTGAAGAAGTAAACTAATAATTGAGGAATAGGAGAGCAAAGAAACCAAAGGCAAAATTAGATATAATATTAGTCTCCTCAATACAAGATTGGGAGTGTCATAGTGTCATACCCTTCACTGGAACTTAGAATGCTCCGTCTTGTTGTTCTTAGTATTTAGGCACTACAGAATACGTACAGTGGTTAAAAATTTCCTTTTTAATTGTTGGGAAAACTCTAAAAGTGATCAAATAACTGGAATTGAAATGAAGTTCGTAGCATGCATGTGTACCTATACTGACACATCGACTCTCTTTTGTCTCTGTCAGAGTCTATCTCGTGAAGAAAGAGGTGGTAAAGTAACAGTAAAACAAAGAATAGTAATCTCAGAGAACATTTCAGTTCCCCGAAATATTGACCCATATCCACTCAGCAAACATCAAAGTTAAGGAGAGTTATTAATGTATCTGATTCAAATGAGGAAATGCTATTCATGTTCACTTGTTTTGTTTTCACAGGTAAACAATGTTGACATACAAGAGAGGAAAGAGAAATGAATCAGATGTATTCTCAAAAATTAATATGAAAGTAAAGTAAAAGACAGCTATTTAATATGACCAACATTTTTAGTTTTTTTTTTTTTAACAGTTTGTTTGGGGGTACCAACAGTGGGGTTTTTTTGTTTTGTTATTTTTTTATCAATAACTTGGTTACAACTCTGAGAAAACCATCAGAATGGCATTCTGACTAGAGTCTACAATCATATCAATGATGAGAACAGGACAGTTACCAGAAAAACATAACTGATATGTACTATGCTGAGGGTTAACAACTAATTCAGTTACAGGAAAAGAGAAAGAGAAGGGGTGGAATAAAGAATGAATATCAGATATTGCTGGAGTATTGTAAAAACACTGCAATTTTAAATGCAGGCTGTGTTATGTTCAACGTTAGGCACATAGATCTTCATCTGGCAACAGACAGTTCATAGAAATGAATAAATGAATAAGAAGGAACTGGAAGTGAGGACATTGTTTCATTTTAAGGAACAATTTGATTATATTAATTATATAGTAAAGAAAAATAACATACCATATTACAAGAAAGAAAAAATAAAAACCTGAGACAATTTAGCACATCATTGCTGTTTTGGAAGTGTTTGAGGCCTCACACAAGAATCAAAGAGAGGTCTCTGTAAATTGATGGAGAATGTATTTTTTCCCGGATACTTTGAAAATGGCTGAAGGTCTACTCAATTATTCTAACCCAGTGAGAACTATCTAGAAATTATGGCCAACTGAAGTTATTGGAAAATACATTCATGTTTTAAGAAATCAAGTTTGGAGGATTTGCTGTAGAGCTTCCAAGAGTCTAACTTACAATTCTGATTACAGACATAAAGAAACTACATTTCAGAGCTACAACAATGCTTAACAAGTTGACATCTTAGGGGACAATATTAACAGAATGAAAGAGTCACTTTAGAAATATTACTAGCAGATTTCTAAAATACGATGCCAGTATGATCACAGGAGCATGGGGAGAAGGAGGGGAAAGGAGAGGATATCAGGGAATTACATGGATGTGAGCTCATAAATGGGAAATGCATAAAGTGGGAGAGTGGAGACTTTTGAGCTGTGTTGTATCATAACCAGCTGAGACTTATAAAGGACCGTTGTGGTTTCAAACTAGTAAGAGACAAACAAGAGATTAAAAAGATAATTGCAGAAACTAATACAGTAAGAAGAAAATTGATGAAGGTAACATCTATCAAAGTGATAATAAGTGAAAGTAGTAAAACATGTTCCTACCATGTATATTGTCTGGAAGTGAGTTTCTACAAAGTACTTGATCTGGATTGTAAATTGAAAGAGTGATCAAGCAAAATATAATATTTGGCAACAATTACTGAAAAAATTGAAGGACTAGACAGATACAGAAATATTGGAGGGATTCGTAGACACTCTACTTGGGCATTATAATTGAGATGTCCCCACATGAGGTCTCAAAGAGAAAGATGATATTTCTTTCTTTTTTTTTTTTTTTTTTTTTTTTGGTTTTTCAAGACAGGGTTTCTCTGTGTAGCTTTGCGCCTTTCCTGGAACTCACTTGGTAGCCCAGGCTGGCCTTGAACTCACAGAGATCCGTCTGGCTCTTTTATAGCGTGGTTTGTATGTTGGTTTGCATCAAGGAAGATGATACTTCAATATAGAGTCCTGAGTTCATAATAAAAATTTGATTAATTTCTATAGTTGAGGGGCATCTAAGTTGTTTCCAGGTCCTGCCTATTAAAAATAATGCTAATATGAACATAGTTGAGCATGTGTCCTTGTGGTATGATTGAGCATTCCTTGAGTATATGCCTAAGAGTGGTATAGCTGGTTCTTTAGGAACACTTATTCCCAATCTTCTGAGAAACTGCCATACTGATTTCCAAAGTGGCTGTACAAGTTTGCACTTCCACCAACAGTGGAGGAGTGTTCCCCCTGCTCTACATCCTCTCCAACATAGACTGATATCAGTGTTTTTGATCTTAGCCATTCTGACAGGTTAGATGGTATCTCAGAGTTGTTTTGATTTGCATTTCCCTGATGATTAAGGATGTTGAGAAATTCCTTAAATGTCTTTCAGCAATTTGAGATTCTTCTGTTGAGAATTATCTGTTTAGTTCTGTAGCCCATTTTTTTAATTGGATTGTTGGGTATTTTGATGTCTAGTTTCTTGAGTTATTTATATATTTTGGACATCAGCCCTTTGTCAGATGTGGGGTTGATGAAGATCTTTTCCTATTCTGTAGGCTGTCATTTTGTCTTATTGACTGTGCCTCTTGCCTTGCAGAAGCTTCTTATTTTTGGAGGTCCCATATATTGTTTCTCTCAATGTCTGTGCAACTAGTGTTATATTTAGGATGTGATCTCCTGTGCCAATGTGTTCAAGGCTAATTCCTACTTTCTCTTCTATCAGGTGTTCATATGTTTGTCTTCAATTTGATTACATTGGTCCACATGTCATATTTAATGCCAATATCAAGCTGTTTTTGTTACTACAGCTCTATAGTAGAGCTTGAGGTCAGAGATGGTGATGCCTCCAGAAGTTGCTATATTCTAAAAGATTGTTTTAGTTATCCTGGGGTTTTTGTTTTTCCATATGAATTTGAGTATTATTCTTTCCAGGTCTGTGAAGAATTTTATTGGGATTTTGATGGGGATTGCAATGAATCTGTAGATTTCTTTTGGAAAGATTGCCATTTCTATTATGTTGGTTCTACATATTCATGAGCATGGGAGACCTTTCCATTTTCTGATATCTTGTTCAAGCCTGTACTGACCTACTCTGGTGATTGGATGGCTGAACACCCTAACTGTCATGATAGAACTCTCATCCATCTGATGGAAGCAGATGCAGAGATCCACAGCCAAGCCTCAGGTGGATCTCCAGGAGTCATATCGGTGAGAGAGAGGAGGGATTGTATGAGCAAGAGATATTGAGGCCATTGTTGGAAAAAGCACAGGGACAAATAGCCAAACTAGTAGAAACACATAAACTATGAACCAATAGCTGAGGAGTCCCCATGAAACTGGATCAGGCCCTCTGGATAAGTGAGACAGTAAATTAGCTTGGACTGTTTGGGAGGTCCCCAGGCAATGAGACCGGGATCTGTTCTTAGTGCATGAGCTGGCTTTTTATAGCTCTGGGCCTATCCTGGGACACTTTGCTCAGCCAAGGTGAAGGAAGGGGGGAACTTGACCTGCCTTGACTGAATCTACCAGGCTGAGCTGAATCCCCAGGGGAGTCCTTGCCCTTGAGGAGATGGAAATGGGTGTGGATTGGGGGGAGAAGGAGGAGGGAGTAAAGAGGACAGGGGAATACATGTCTGATATGTAATATTAATTTAATTATAAAATTTAAAAAAATAAATAAATAAAGTGCTTCTCCCATCAAAGGGCTAAAAAAAATAATTAATTTATTTTATTAACACAAAAGCTGCACAAAGCTAATAATTACAGAAATAAAGCTATACAATATTATTGGTGAACTAAGAATAAAGAACAAATGATAGACTGAATTCAGAAGCCTGAACTGCAATGTCCAAGCAAAGTGATCCAATCCCACTTGCTTAGATAGGTTCTTATTTGATGATACATAAGAATTTGATCTTTTTTTGGACAACATTTCTAAAGACTGTTCTGAGTTCCCAGACTTTTTCATTAAGTTTCCCAGGTATTTCCACTCAATTCTTGTTAATTCATTCTTTCTCGGATCTCTTGGATTTGTAAACACGGTTTTCTCTCTCATTTCTATTTCTGTTTATAGTCACAGATCTGACCTGAATTCACAAATTCCAAATAATTAACAATTAATGAAGTCAATTCAATATAACTGAAGAGAAGAAATATATATATATATATATATATATATATATATATATATATATATCTTCACTGTGTTCCAGGCAATATGCCAATGTAATTTTAACAGCATCCAGTGTCCTTGTGAGTTTCCATTGCCAGAGTGCAAGGAAAAACAACAGACTCATACATGGACAATGTTCCCAGGAAATCATAATGGACAGCTTCATTTCCTTTTGGGAAAAATTTTCACAAGGTAGAACACTGAATCCCAACCCCCCAGCCTTGCTTCTCTTCCTTAAAAAATCTCAAGGGACTAATTTTTAGAAATTTCTCATGACAGTTTCCCTTGGACATTCATCTTTTTGAATAATAAATAGATATAATATCACAAATAAATGATAGTTATTAGATAACATAGGTTTTAAAGGAAGGGGAAATCTAGAGAACCAGCTAAAGCTAATTCAACACAAGGAAGCAAAACACAATATTCCAACACAATGATTTTTCAGTCTGGAAATTTAGGATATGGGAATAGCAAAAATGGGAGAAAAAATGGACTAAAGCCTAAGAAGGATGTCTTCAGGGATCCTCACCAAGTTTCCCTGCCTTGCAGTGTTACTCAACTCATATAGAGTTCTCATAAATATGTATGCTGAAATTAAAATTCTACCAAATCTGCTATTGTATGTTTTCCTTAGTTCAGTTCATTAGCAATGGAAATGGCATTCAGAATTTTTAAACTGAGTCCAAGTTGTTCAGTTCAAAACCTGAATTTATTCTTTATTTTTTCTCTTCCTCTCTGTAGTGGGTAGCCGTTCCAGCTTTGATCTGGAAGTTCCAACCCCCATTGAGACTTCGGCAACTGTCACGCCTACAAGGCGGGACCAAGGGAGGCATCTGGAGACCCAAGATCTGGATGGGCGAGCACTCGCCTCTGTTCCGGGACCCTGGATGTTGGAGTTGGGCCAAGCAGAACTCCAGAGAACACCACTGGACTGCAACATACCTTCCCCAGACCCCACAACCTACCTATTCCTTAATTTGTAAGTTACGCCATTAAATAAATCTCTTTTTAACTACGTTGAGTGGCCTTAATAATTTCACCAATATCTGGCGCTCACATGGGGCAAATTCCAAAGACCTGGGTGGCTCCCACCCTCAGCCTCCTCCCCGGCTAATGGGTACCTAAACCTGCCTGCAAAGTTCCATATAATGAGGGAACGCCTACATGGTTCTTAGCCCGGAGACCAGCAAAAGAGGCACTGCCCCACTTCCTGAGTGCCCGCTCTGGTTCTGCCATCTCTACTCCAGCAAGCTGCAGTCAGCCAAGATCACTAGCAGGCCCTGCTTTGGAGCTTTACCAACACCACCTGCTGGCTGAAAAGTGCTACTATACCCCCCAAAACTACGAAAGGTAAGCATATTGTTTCAAGTTAAAGTACTTGATAATTTTACACCTTAAAATTGACTAACAAATTTTGAGTAATTCTTGTAATATGGCTGACAACATTACCTCACAAGAATTTGAAAACCTTTTTGCCTGTATGATGAATGACATCTTCCTGGAAATATACGACCTTCCTAAGGCATATCTGGCCTATACCATTTTGTCATTCATCGTAATAATTCACACAGTGTTCAAACACTAGTTTAATAACAAGAACAAAGATAAGTCATTATTGGGACTGATACAGGCTTTAAGAGATAGCAATGAAGGCTTCCAGAAAAAGATTCTCACTCTGGAATCTGCTAACCAGGATTTACAGGCTTTCAAAGATAGCAATGAAAGCTTACAGAAAAAGATTCTCTCTCTGGAATTGTTTTAAAAGATAGCAATGAAAGCTTACAGAAAAAAGATTCCTTCTCTGGAATCTGCTGATCAGGATTTACAAAACAGGCTTGTACCAAAAATTGATCTTATTGATAATAAATGTGAATATTTAATGGATAGATCACTAACTCTCCAGACACTATATAAAGAAGAAAGATTATCATTTATTGATAAGATAAGGTCCATGGAATCATGTGTTTCTGAGGAACATAAAAACTTCTATGATTCCATGAGAAATCAGGAGTCCCTTGCCAGAGAAGAGGTTCACTCCCTAGAACAGACCCTAGGTGCTCTTTTGCAAGTCTTAGAAGAAACTCTCAGTAAACATGACAAGGGACCTAATAAGCAGAAGGGCAAGACCATAGAGGTTGTAACATCTCCAAATGGCTCTCATATAATGGTTTATCCTGTTATCATCCATGAGAAGCCAGCGGATGACACACACCCTGAGCCATATAATACATATACATTACAACCAATTTCAACAACGGACTTTAAAAATATAAAGGAAGCAGTAGTTACATATGGGATACACTCCACATACGTAAAACAGATGTTAAATTCGTGGTCTACCTCACATAGAATCATCCCAGATGACTGGCATCAGTTAATTTCAGATGTTCTAGAATATAGCCAGCAGCTACAGTGAAAAAGCTGGTTAAGAGAAGAGGCAAAAAATTTAGAACAACAAGGTAAACTCAGAGGTTTTGTGATCTCCCAAGATCAAATACTTGGTGAGGGATGTTTTGCTGACAGGAATGTACAAGCCACTTATGATGAGCATACAATATCCCTATGCCATACAGCAGCTCTAAATGCTTGGGAAAAAATTCCAGAACCTGGAAAACCAACTGAGTTATACACAAAGATATTTCAGAGACCACACGAACCCTTCACTGATTTTTTACAAAGGCTGAACACAGCTATAACAAAAGCTGTATCAGATAAAGAATTAAGAAAAGCATTAATTGAGTCCTCGGCGTTCAACAATGCTAATGCAGATTGCAGAAGAATACTTACACCATTAAAAATCAGATCAGCTCCTTTGGAAGAATGGATTCAGTATACTAATGGTGTTGAGTCTCGTAACTACAATAATGAGGCTTGGATAGGAGAGACAAGTCCCAGAGGTGAAAGAAGGCCTCGTGTTACCAAATAATGTGGTACACCAGGTCATATGAGCAAAAACTGTATGTAGTTTACTCCTAGAAGTAATACTCCTTTTAGGAATAGCCTAAACAGGAGACCCCAACCACCTCCCGGATTATGTAGAAGGTGTGGCAAAGGCCAACATTGGACCAGTGAGTGCAGATCAAAAATAGATATAAAAGGCAACCCTTTACTGGTGGGAAATGCCTCAGGGGTCTCTTGCAGGCCCTCAAATCAAATGTAGTACGGACATTCCCAGCCACTGTGGAAGAAATTCCTCTCCAGGACAACTGAATAAACCAATGCCTAATGTAAAAACCTATACTGCAATGGATGATAAAACAGCTCTGATAGGTGGATCACAGTTTAAGAACACTATAAAACAAATATTTTGGCAGACTTCCATAAATGATCAAAGACCAAAGCTTAAAATTCGAATTAATGGCCTGGTTATGGAGGGCCTGGTAGACACAGGTGCAGATGTGACTATAATTACACCAAAATCATGGCATCCAAATTGGCCTCTTCTTTTAGGGATTGGCACCCTATCTCAGATAAAACAGAGTTTGAGATGGGTTGAATGCATAGGGCCAGAAGGACAGAGAGGAAGGCTGAAGCCATATGTAGCAAACGTAGCAGTAAATCTTTGGGGCCGAGATCTGTTACAGCATTGGAAAACCCATATTAAAATTCCTACATTTTCAGAAAAGGAATACAGACAAATGCATGTTTCTAGGAATAATATCATGATATGCTATAAAAATCAGGCACCAACCATTCAGGCTGTTCACAAACAGAGCACGACTGCTGTTGAACTCTCAGAAGTACCAACTGCCTTACCTTTAAAATGGCTAACAAATAAACCTGTCTGGGTTGGACAATGGCCTTTGACAGAAGAGAAGCTACAAGCTTTAGAATAGCTGGTTCAAGAGCAGTTAAATGCTCAACACATTGAAGAATCTACCAGCCCTTGGAATTCTCCTGTATTTGTTATTAAAAAAAAGTCTGGTAATTGGAGAATGCTGACAGATCTGAGAGCTATTAATAAAGTAGTTCAGCCAATGGGTTCCCTACAGACTGGGATGCCCTTGCCCTCTCTGCTACCTAAAGAATGGCCTATAATAGTTATTGACTTAAAAGACTGTTTCTTTACCATACCCTTACAAGAAAATGATAGAGAAAAATTTGCCTTCACAGTACCTAATTATAACAATTCTCAGCCAGTCAAGAGATATCAATGGAAGGTCCTCCCACAGGGAATGTTAAACAGCCCTACTTTGTGCCAATACTTTGTGCAGAAACCATTGGAGATAATTCATGTAAAGTTTCCACAATTCATAATTTATCACTATATGGATGATATCCTATTAGCTGATCCAAAGTTAGATACATTAGAAAGCATGTTTGAAGAAGTAAAAAAAGTTTTGCCTCGCTGGGGACTGCAAATTGCTCCTGAAAAAATACAAAGAGGAGATTCTATTAATTACTTAGGATATAAGATAGAGCTACAAAAAATTAGAACCCAAAAGGGTCTAAGAAGAGATTGATTGAAGACTCTTAATGATTTTCAAAAGTTATTAGGAAGCATTTCCAACTTACTGGGTATCATGGGAATACCCAAAGATGGACTACAAATTTTGACTAATACTCTAGAAGGGGACAAAGAATTAAAGAGTCCAAGAGAATTATCAGCCGAAGCTGAAAAGGAATTGGCTCTAGTAGAAAAGACAATACGAGAAGCACATGTGGATCGTGTGGATCCAGAACTTAAATGCATTCTTGTCATATTCCCCTCCAGACATTCCCCAACAGGTATTTTGATGCAGAGGAAAGATATTATATTGGAATGGATATTCCTACCACATAAACCAAATAAGAAATTAAAGACTTATATAGAAAAGATCTCTGATTTGATTCAAAAAGGTAAACTAAGACTTCGCCAGTTGACAGGAATGGACCCAGCAGAAATTGTAGTACCTTTAACTAGTGAGTAAATTTCATCACTATGGAAAGATAATGAATACTAGCAGAGAGACTGCAGTAACTTTTTGGGAGAGATTAACAACCACTATCCCCAAAGCAAGAGAATAGAATTCATAAAGAAGACTGAATGGGTCCTTCCTCACATTGTACGACAAAAGCCAATTTCTGGAGTCCTCACATTCTATACTGATGCAAATAAATCAGGGAAAGCAGAATATAAATCAGGAGACTTAAGTAAAGTGGTACAAAGTCCATACAGCTCTGTACAAAAGGCAGAACTGTATGCCATTCTTATGGTACTGATGGACTTCACAGAACCCCTCAATATAGTCACTGACTCTCAATATGCAGAGAGAGTTGTTTTACATATTGGAACTGCTGAATTTATTCCTGATAATACAGAATTAACTTCATTATTCATACAATTGCAGGAAATTATCAGAAAAAGGGAACATCCTATATATATATAACACATATCAGATCCCATACAGGTCTGCCAGGACCTCTAGCACAAGGTAATGATGAGATTGATCAGTTACTAATAGGTAATGTGCTAGAAACCTCAGAATTTCATAAGAAATACCATGTAAATAGCAAAGGTTTGAAGAAGGATTTCTCCATCACTTGGCAACAGGCTAAGGGTATTGTGAAAAAATGTCCTACTTGTTCCATCTATAACCAACTTCCATTACCTGGAGGGAGCAATCCAAAAGGTATACAAATAAATGAAATTTGGCAGATGGATGTGTTTCATTTTGCAGAATTCGGAAGATTAAAGTATGTACATCATACCATTGACACCTATTCAGGATTTCAATGGGCAACTCCTATGAGTTCTGAAAAGGCTGATTCTGTGATTACATACCTATTAGAAGTTATGGCCATCATGGGAATATCTATACAAATTAAGACAGACAATGCCCCAGCATATGTCGTCAATAAAATGAGACAATTATTTGCTTATTACAATATAAAACACACACATCCCACAGGCTAAACAGTCATAGAAAGATCCAATCGAACTTTAAAGGATATGCTAAATAAATAGCAACAGGTAACAATGACTCCTAGAAATAGATTGCATAGTGCTTTATTAACCTTGAATTTTCTCAATGCTGATGAGAAAGGAACAACAGCTGCGGAGAGACATTGGATGACAGACAAAACTCCTGAGCTAAACCAACCGGTTTATTTCAAGGATGTGCTGACTTCAGAATGGAAACCTGGATATGTTCTACATTGGGGAAGGGGTTTTGCCTTTGTTTCTGCAGGCAAAGAAAAGCTATGGATACCAACAAAATTAATAAAAATTCAATTCGAACAGGAAAAACCCCTTGATGAGGTGAAGTAAAAGATCATCCACCAATGTGACATCTCTACAAGTTGTAAGAAAAATTTAACAATAAAAGGTTGTGGTGGGGTTCTGTTTTTATCTTTCCAGGATAATAGAAATACCCATCTTCCAAAAATCATAAGGCCTTGGATATCTGGATGTTTACAGCAGAAAGAAAGAATCTATTGGTACCAATCTACACACGGTAAAATCTCACTGTCTAACATCTATCTCTCTATCAATCTAGAAAAGTTGTGGTTCCAATTCAATTACAAGCCAAGCTGGCTTTGGAGATGGAATTGGCTCACTCCTTCTCTAAACCCAAGCATATTGCTAAAAGAAAAGTTTGAGAGATTCTTCAGTCCCATATCAGAAGAGCCCTCTGGTATGTGACAGAAGGAAACTAATAAAAAGGGACCATTGTCCTCTAGATTCTAATTCTCTCCATGTTTACTCTTGATTTCCCAGAATCCTTTCTTACATGCTATGTCCTCTTTAAATCCAAACCTTCCATTTTGATAACAAATAAATTTTTCCAATAGCAATCTCAGAAGTCTCCAGAAGGAAGATAGGGCCCCAACAACAACAACTCTACCCAATCCAGAATGATGCCATGGTAATCATCATCATACTACACTTCTTGCCAGAATTTCAGACAATCTTACTCATTACTCTAAGACTTGCTGCAGAACCTAAAGTTAGTCTAACTGAGATTTAACTATCTGAGCTTTCTCACAGTACCCAACAGAGATAACATCACCCCCTAAACAGCAGGAAGCAATTCTAAGAAAACGACGCTTCTTCTCCCTTATGTTTCATAATTCTCAGGGTTAGGGATGATGGTTATAGGGTTGGGGGTGGAAGAAAATATTAGACTCAGTATTCTAAAGAAAAAAAAGAGAAAAAAGGGAAAAGAAGAAATGGAATGGATAGGTATAAGATATTATGGTAGATTATTGTATATACTAGTAAACAAATTTAGTAAAATAGCAGCCTTAGATCATTTGCACTGTAATTTGCACTGTTATGGATTCTTATATGTTGATACAAATGTAAACTATTTTTATATTCCCGTTTAAGTAATTTGTATATTGATACAAATACAGAACTATATTTGTTAATAATGTACATATATTTCTACTCTTATTTGAAATATTTGTATATTGATACAAATGTAAATTTATATCTGTCATACTTTATGTATGTTCTACTTCTGTCTAGGATATTTGGTATATTGATACATATTTAAGATTATTGTCATATTGCATATTGCACTATATATTCTTACCTCTGTTATAAATATCTTGTGTATTGTCACAATTTTGAAGTCATCGTTCTTTACCATACATTTGCTTATAGACTGTTTACCTTGTTTACGTGAAGCCTTAGTCCTTAGGTTATTTCGGTAGATAAGACTTATAGATTTATAGTCACCTATGCTTGTCTTCTCTATAGTTATGTTAGTTAGGTTATCCAGAATTTACAGATACATAGGTCAGATGGACAGGTAATCTTCAAACACTTCATAGACCTAGAGAATATGGCATTTAAATAACTTAGAATTCTGTTGACGTGAGACACAATTGCTCCTGGCTGCACCAATTTGATCCCGAGAGAATGTTGGGCTTCTAAGGCATTTCCACTTGGAAGTTTGTCTTCTTGGCACAAAATGGCCTACTGGGCAAAGAACTGCCCTGACAGTACAAATGCAATGCTGTCCTTTCTGGACAAGCGGGACACAAGGAAAGTGACCACTGTATTCTGCCCAGACAGGGTAAGATGGTCTTTCAGAATTCTTGCTTCTGAAAATGGTCTGTCAGATACTTTAGGCCTGTAGCTGATTTGAATGCATCAACAATGCTGAGAAACATTAGGTGACTGTCCAGGCTGCCAGCTGTATCGGTCTACTCTTGCAAGATTCCCGAAAGTTGCTTGCATCCATCTACCATTTCTCAGGTACCATTATATTTAGTCTCAGGTCTTCGATGGGATTGAAGACTAGCAGTTATAGTTACAACTTAGTAGATAGAACATATTAAGTATTAGATTCAGGTTCTTTAGGATAGGACACCTTTTGGAATGATCTTTGTAACATGCCATTTACCTGTGCTCTATACTTCTCTGGATTTTAGTATGTGTTTCTTGCTTGATATTGTTTGCATTGGTTGTAGTTCCATCTTATCTAGGTCAATATCCCTCATTATTCCTGGACAATATTTGATAACCATTCCTTTGTATAGAGTCTTGTATTAGTTTAGAACTTTCTTATTTAGACAAAAAGGGGGAGATGTAGTGGGTAGCCATTCTAGCTTTGATCTGGAAGTTTCAACCCCCATTGAGACTTTGGCAACTGTCACGCCTACAAGGCAGGGCCAAGGGAGGCGCCTGGAGACCCGAGATCTGGATGGGCGAGTGCTTACGCTCTGTTCCGGGACCCTGGATGGTGGAGGTGGGCCAAGCAGAGTTCCAGAAAACACCACTGGACTGCGATAAAACTTCCCCAGACCCCATGACCTACCTATCCCTTAATTTGCAAGTTACTCCATTAAATAAATCTCTTTTTAACTACCTGGAGTAATTTCACCAATATCTCCCTTCCTTCTTCTTTCCTTATTCCTTCCTTCCCTTTCTTTCTTTCTTTCTTTCTTTCTTTCTTTCTTTCTTTCTTTCTTTCTTTCTTTCTCTCTTTCTTTCTTTTTTTGTGTGTATGAGTTTGAGTCAGACTAAATAACCAGAGCTGTCTGACTCTCCCATCTCTTAATTGAGGTTAATATCTTATGTTTTGATGTGCATTTGTTTCTTGTTTTTTTTTTCTTATCATTTTTCAATTGTTTTCTGATTCTGTCTTTAGAAAATTTACTGAAATCACTCCTTTGAAAAGGTGCCCTTGATTCATTTTTTCTTCATACTTTCTCCCATAGATTACTCAAAGTGTCCACTGCCTTGTAGCATTAACTCTATTGATTTTCTCCCCATGCCAAAGCATTCATGCAAAATCTCATGGAGTTTCAAAACTTTGAATCTGCCGGGCAGTGGTGGCGCACGCCTTTAATCCCAGCACTCAGGAGGCACAGGCAAATTCGAGGCCAGCCTGGTCTCCAAAGTGAGTTCCAGGAAAGGAGGAAAGCTACACAGAGAAAAAAAGTTTGAATGTGATTATTTCATAGATGAAAATTTCCCCAGGATCTACAAGTGAATAATGCCTTATTTTTTTTTTGTTATCTCTGCTTATCTTTTCATCTTTTGGATGCTTATCATTCATGCTAAATTAAAATAAAAACAGAACAAATTGCTTTCTAAATTGGTAAGATTTTAAAACTAATTATTTCAAACAAGTATTCTCTATTTTCCTGCCTGGATTTAAATGATTTGTTTTCAATTTTAGTTAATTCTAAATGTCCCATTTTTGATGGTTAATATGATCAAATTGACAGTTTTACAACCAATTAGGAGAAAAAGAGACTGCACAATAGACCATACAAATAGTCTGCTGCTCCATAATGGGTTCATAGAATTCCATATTAGCCTATCACTCATCACTGTGTACATACTCCAGCATCATCTATACTGTGCCCCATCTCTCCATCCTTATTTTTCTTTCACTGAGGGTAGAACTATAATTCCATTCACTTTGTTCCATTGCATGAATACTTTTACTGCTAATAAGTACTATTTTAAAATAAAATATGATTCAAATTTTTGTAACTAATTCTTTTTACCACTATTATGTCTTTATCTACAGCACATGCAGTGCCATGGTCCATGAGACTCTGTAAACATTCAGCCTATTGATATTGCTCTTGTTGGCCCCCCAGATATAGAAAGTTAAGTGTCTATTGCTGAATCACACACTTGAGAAACAGAGCCCAGAGATCTCTGAGATGAAACTGATCTAAATGCCCCTTTGCTGATGCTAAGTTTCATGGTACCACAGGGAGTCATGTAAGCTTCTGAAAGATGAATGCAACCAATAGGTATATGACGCCTATGAACCATATCAATAACCAGCATGGCACAATTACCCTAAGAGTACAATACTGCCATGAATACAAAGGTAGTAACCAATAATTATTAGACATAACCTGATCTTAAAGATGGAAACCATGCTTGCCACTGGAAATCTAGGCAGCTACTCAGCATACCAGCAATGGTACAGTCATGGATCTTGGAGAAAAATCTATAAGCAAAACTTTAATAAAATAGTGTAATGCAAACTATATTCTAAATATTTGTCCTTATACGTACAAACAAGTGTAATCCTCTCTCATCTTTGTGGAAATTCATTTTCAACAGACAAAGAACAATACAGAATACCATAATCAATCAAAATGCATAGTTGTGGAGCCCAGTTCTAGTGGATCGATCTAAAAGGCGCTCCTACATCTAAGGCTCAGAGGACGTTGTGGAAGATGGGGAGGAAAGATTATAATAGCAAGCAGATCAGAGAGTTTGCTGAGATATTATATCTCCTAGTAATGTCAGAAGATACACTCATAAAGTCTCACCCACATGACTGCCTAAGCATGAGCTGGGCAGGGAAAACAACAATAGACATGACAAGTTGAGAAGGAGGATGTCCACAATGCCTCTGTCCTGCACAAAGAACTGTCAACAATTGAGGGATGGTGAGAATAGGAGAAATAGTCTTCTCTAAGGAAGAGTATGCTGACTGGTTACCCAATACCCCTGGGTCACCACTGAAAAGGTACATATGAATACTATTATATAGAATGAGAAGGCTATATTTAGAAATATATGTATATACATATATGCATGTAACAACAATTATTGAAAACAAACAGATCATGAATTTGTAGAAGAACAAGCAGGATGATATGAGAGTATTTGGAGGATACAAAGGAAAGGAATAAATTTGTTAAATTATAATTTCAAAAGAAATAATTTTAAAATGGATATACCATGCAAAATATGTCAAGAAAGTTAAACAAAAAAGTAACAAACTGATAAAAGAAAGTTGGAGGAAATAGGAAGGAATGAATGAATTCCAAAGTGAAGGAATGAATGAATTCCTATCAGATGGCCATCCACTGCTGACAATGTATCACTAAAGTCTCAACTGTTCTCATTGAGTAAGGACTGGTCATGTCTATAGAAACATGAATAATGATAACAGCAAATGATAGGTAGATAAACAGATAGATAGATGATAGATATAAATATAGACAGATTGACAGAACTCAGATATATGGATAATTAATTATTATTAAAGACACAGATATGTAACAGGCAGATGAACAGATAGTGATTTTATACATAACAAAAAGATGGAGAGAAAGAATGGGTTTACATAGAGCTAACTTGTGGAATTAAATATTTCTCTTATTTAAAGAAAATTATATGTAGTACAAATTGGTATAGTAGGTATAAATAGAGTACAAAAAAGCCCCAAACTGGACTTATCTGTAAGAAGCTTTCAATAATACTATAGTGGAGATAGTACAATAAAATTAAAATATTTCAAATTAAGATACAACTGTGCTCAATATCATAATACTTAGAAAATACATAAAACTTATAAAATTATGTTTGCATTCTGTAAAATATTTGATAAAAAAATCAGAGCATATATGTATGATGAGAAAACAATATGACTGATGTATAACAGAATTACATGTATTTACTTATATACATATTTATCTGAGACTCCATAATGACAAATCAGAAGTAATTGCCCTTAAGAGACTGGCATACATGCTATTAGAGGTTGAGAACGAAATGACTAAGGTTTTCAGTAATCCAACCAATGTTGTTTATCACAGACAAAAACCAGTTCCAAGGACAAAAACAAATTGAACATGTATAAGAAAAATATATATCAGCTGGGCAGTGGTGGCACACGCCTTTAATCCCAGCACTCGGGAGGCAGAGGCAGGTGGATCTCTGTGAGTTCGAGGCCAGCCTGGGTTACCAAGTGAGTCCCAGGAAAGGCACAAAGCTACACAGAGAAACCCTGCCTCGAAAAACAAAAACATATATATATATATATCACCTAACCTTCACAAAGGAAAAATGATAATAAATGTCTGAGATTAGAAATTATCTTACTTCATGGTGAAAATTGCTCATGCAGTACCAATATGGATTATTTCATAATAAAAGAATTAACCCAGAAAGAGCACACAGTTACATGTGAGGATTCAATACCAGTGGTAAAGAACATATGAAAAAAAAATGAAGTTTACAGCAGAAATATCAAATTAGACCATAATAGTTGAGACCTGAATCTGCTTTTAAAAATCATTCAATATGCAAATAGAGGATAAATATAAAAATAGCAGACTTGATAACAAGCAAAGTAGATATAGCAAATGTTTAGAAAAATACTCAACACAGGATCACTGTACTCATTATTTTCAATATGCATTCTCCAATATAAAACATATGATATGTTAGATAATAATAGGAGGAATTAATGTGCATATGTAACATATGTAATATAATCTTTGACCAAACAGGAATGCATTAAGAAATTGAGAAGTGAAATAAATTTACAAGTGAATACAAAATTATAAAACACATATTCTTAAACAATTATTGAGGTAAGAAGATATCACCAAGAATATGTCAAAATGATTAAAAATTTCATGAAATATAAGCATACAATGAAACTTTGACAATTTATGTAGCTGTCAAGCAATAGGTAAAAGAGAAAAAAAACAATCAGCAAGTTGATTGTATATGAAAGATAAATAAATAAAAAAAATGACAATGTTTAACCATTAAATAAATCCTTTACAAATAAATTGAAAAGGGAACTAGAGAGTGGATGAACAGCAACAAACCTCATATTTGAAAAGGATTCAGGTTCTAAAATTTGTAACTAACAACACTCAATGAAGAAAAGAAATTAGAGAACCCAATTCAAAATGAACAAAGTATTTTATGCACGCTTTTCAGAAGATTATATAAAAATAACCATAAGTACGTGAGAAGATGTTTGTCACCATTAGTCATTAGGAAAATGTAAATTAAAACCACAAGAAGTTACCAGTTCCCTAACAGCCACTTAGAGAGCTAAAATTTCAAATAGAAAATAAACAAGTCCTGGCAAGGGTGTGGAGAAACTGGATCGCTCCGCGCTGCAGATGGAATTGCAACAATTATCCACAGTTTAAAATTATGATAATTCTTTAAATTGGTATATATATAATTCTGTAGGCAGCAACAGCTCCAGCTTCAGTTATCAAAGAAAAAGGAACCCTGTGCCACAAAAACACATAGAACCTATATGCTGAAGTGGGTGGGATGGGTGGTAAATGGGACAGACTACTAATAAGAGAAAGTTTTATTTATGAGGAGGGATATGCAACTATTCTATATCTAGAGATTTTTATGACCTCACATTTTGAATATATCCAAAAATAGTAAATCATAAGCATGCAAATGTGAATATTATATTTTAATATTATTTTCTGTTACATTTAAATTGTACAATATTGTGTATGTTTATATCTCCATAAAACTGTAAATGTATAACAATGTGAATTAAAGGGCAGAAACTTTTAGGTTTTGTTAAGAATAAATATACATGTTTTCTGTGTCTATGTCCTTTACAGTAATTTATTTATTTATTTGTTTGTTTGTTTGTTTATTTTATTTATTTTTTGGGTTTTCCGAGACAGGGTTTCTCTGTGTAGCTTTGCACCTTTCCTGGGACTCACTTGGTAGCCAGGCTGGCCTCGAACTCACAGAGATCCACCTGACTCTGCCTCCCGAGTGCTGGAATTAAAGGCGTGCACCACCACCGCCCAGCTCCTTTACAGTAATTTATATGAGAAACTTGAAGGAAGAAGATGACCTGTGATGCTCACTATGAGCATTGGCAAGCATGGCTTCTGCTGGGTGTGAGGGTACACACCACAATGCCAGCAGCTTAGTGGGATTCAGAAAGAGAGTATGAGGCTCCAAACTGGTGCAGATCACATAAGGAAATATCTCCTTTAAAAACAAAAGGTATGGTTTCTTAATATAAATCATATTCAAAACAGTATGAAACACAAATAGAGTAACAATGTACGAAAAAAAAACACATAAAGTTCTAAGTCTTCTAAGTCACATTCAGAAAAAAAAAATCCTAAACTTGACTCAAATTTGTCATGAAAAATTGTTTGTGAAGATCATGAGGAAAGTATAACTAGTTATTATTCAACATTGGACCAACTGTTTTACACATTCAGTGAGACTGAGAAAGAAATTCTCAGGAAGGAATGCCACACTCAGCACAAACAGAAAAGGAGGAAACTAAGTTTCTCCTTTTCGAAGAAAACAATTAACTGTCTTTAAATGTTAAGCAATGTGTACACAACACACATGAACTTCTTTTATATAAACTTTCAAAATAAGAAGTTTCATGAACAAAAGCAGTCTAAAATGATTTGAAATGCAAATAACCTAAAAAACTTTGGAGGTACTGAGCATCAGCAAATATTGTTCTTCATTTATATCTTATAAGAAAATTCTACTAGTAGAAATGTAAATGAATTAAATAGACAGAATAGAGATCAAAATATAGCACCAATGCACATTTGATTTTCAGATAATATCTAATAAAACATCATAAATTTATTTACTGTAACCCAGACCATAGAGTCAAGGAAACTTTTCCTATACTTTGTTAAATCAAATTTATGTTTGGCTGGATGAATTCCAAAATTGTTGTAGAACAAGAACTCCATTATGTGACCCTTTAAACCTTTTGAAAGAAAAGTTTCTGGTAGTTTTCCATGCTTGTTTCAGCCAGCATGTTTTGTGTATGAAGGGCAAATAATGTGTCTATTTTGTTTGACTACCAACTCAAAGAAGATATTTTTTTATCTTTATACACCATGGACATCATATATACCTGAATTTAAACTAGGTAAGCCTGATGACTATGAGCTAACAAGATAATGGGGTGATTTCTTGAAGAAATTTGGGTGAAAATTATTCTACTTTGAGGAGAAAAGGGAATCATGAGAATTTTAAAGGGCAGCCATTGGGGAATGTCTGTTTGGACATAAACTTATGTATCCACTCTGATAAACTTGCATGCTGACTGTCTTCCTTTCCTTTTTTCTGTGAGACTCATGTCATAAGGTGAACACAGTGACATGGCATTTTGAAAATTTGTTTAAACATATTGCTCTCTATACTGCTTACATGCATTCACCACCCCGGTCTTCGGTCTTCACTGACCTCACTGCATCCTATTAACTCTAAATAAAGAGAAGTGTGGTTGAATCCCTAAGGAGAGGCTGATATAGAAAGCAATGCCTTCACCAACAGCCAGGGCAAGCTACAAGTCTGCAAGCAGACACGTGAGTAAGCGTGAAAGAGGATTTTCTGCAATATTGAGCCTTGAGATAACAGCAGTTCCGGTTGCCACCTTGATCCCTGTGTTGGGAGAGACTTGCTATCAAAGCACCCCAGCTAAGTCATGCCTGAATCTCTGATTCTCAGAAACTAGGATGACAAAAGCTGCAGGTCATCACATGACAAAAGCATGCCAGTCATCACAGGTGCTTTAGAGCTCCTTGAACAAGTTTGATGGATACATCTAGTGGCTTTAATGTCTGAACTAACTTAAATCCACATCTCAATGTATTTGGAAGTTTTGGTGTTGTGTGTAATTTATTTATCTGGTTGCTTCTGTGTACAGTGACTCAACCTTTTCCCTTCACTGATAAAACGGTCTGTCTTAGTTTTTCCCACATTTTCCAATATTTTATAAAATATTTGTTTTAAACCACTGACACTGGGAGAGAGAGGACAAGGATGTGATCTGTGAGTGATACAAAGATGTGCTCAAAAATAATGTGCTGTGGGATGGTCTGTATGTCAAGTGTGTTGCTGATTGGTCAGTAAATAAATCACTGATTGGCCATTGGCTAGGCAGGAAGTATAGGCGGGACAAGGAAAAGAATTCTGGGAAGTGGAAGGCTGAGAGAGAGACATTGCCATCCGCCATCAGGACAAGGAAGATGTAAGGTACCAGTAAGCCATGAGCCATGTGGCAAAGTAAAGATTAATAGAAATGGGCTAAATATAAGAGTAAGAGCTAGACAATAACAGGCCTGAGCTAATGGCCAAGCAGTTTAAATGTAAGAATTTGTGTGTTTATTTTACAAGTGGGCTCTGGGACTGGCGGGACTTGGTGGCGGGAGCTGGAGAAAAATTCTCCAGCTACAAATGGCGTCCAACGTGGTGGCAAGAGTTTCCACCTAAAAACTTAGAAAAAAGATTCTAAAACGGACCTAAAAACAGCTTCCTAATTGTCTCTCTCAAATAAGCGGCAGCTGCCGGTTTGAGCTACTGGCGGGTTCCTAGCTGCGCTCTCGACCTGCAGTATGGTGGGAATGAGGCCTCTGCAAGTAGCACATTAAACTGTGTGGTGGATTTAGCCTTTGCTAGTACAAAACAAAAAAAGAGGTTTCTGGGCTACACTCTACTTTGGTAAAAGTGTAGACTCACTATTTCTGAGAGTTACGGCTCCCAGAGCTGGCGGAAAGTGGACCACCGCCATGTTGGGAAGCTGAAGTGGGTGGAGCCAGCAGCCACTGCGCCGTTTCAGGCTTAGAAGGCTGCAGTTTAAAAGAAATAGGCTCAAGCTAATATAAAAAAATAAGCCACGTAAAGATGGCTACCACACAAAGAATCTGGATTATGTTGATTATGTTCTCTTTGATATTCGTAACTGCAGAAAAACATTTGATTGTAAAAGCTGTTGAGTTATGCCAAAATGTATATTTTAAAGGTACCTTGACTTCAAAATTTGGATGTAAGGATATGTTGCTTTGGAAAAGAGTCTCTGCTCTTGTTTCCACAGAAAGCCAGAAACCATGGATTTGTTCCAGATTAAGATACATCAGGTTTGACCAGCCAAGACCCCCTGAAAGGTCTCCAATGACACCATGGCCCAGATGATTCAACATCCAGAATGGTTTCAAGTCAACTGGCTCAGATATACAGCCTCACGGACTACTCCATGATCCTAAAATTTTCTTTCTGTCTCCAGAAGATACAGCGCCCCCCTCCAGCAGGAAGTAGTAAGAGAAGCTACGCCCAAATTCCCAAATATACCAAGCTGGCTTTAGAGATGGAATTGGCTCACTCCCCCTCTAAACCCAGACATATTGCTCAAAAAAAAAAAAAAAATGGTTAAGAGATTCTTGTGTCCCAAATCAGAAGAGCCCTCTGGTGTGGGACAGAGAAAAAACAATATTTTTATTTAAATCAGGTTGATTATAAATATAATCTCTTTCTAAAAAAAAAAGGGGGATAGTTTAGATATGATAGGATGAAAGGGTAGATTAATGAACCTACTTTTAAAGAGTAACAACTTGTTTAAAATGTTTTACATTGCTACAGATTTTAGTTTATTGATACAAATTTAAACTTAATTTTGTTATACTGTATATATATTTCTATTCTTGTTTGAGGTATTATGTTTATGTAACTCATTTAAAATTGTAATGGATAATTAAAAAATAGATTAATAGTTAGTCATCTATGATAATATTTGTAGCCATGTTAGTTAAGTCTTCTAGGTATACATAGATATATTTCAGATAGATAGGTAGTCTTCAAACACTTCAAAGACCTACAGAATATGGCATTTAAAATGTTTTAAAAATTTAGACTTTTTGGACAGTGAGACATGTCTGCTCCTGACAGCACCGATTTACTTCAGAGAGGAGGATGGGCATTGAAGACACTCCATATGGAGTTTATCTTCACCTTGACAAAAATAGCCATTTGGGCAAGAAACTGTTCTTGCCTGGACTGTCTGATCAACTGGACATGCAGGACCCATACAAAGGTGACCACTGAACTTTGCTTGACAAAATGGTTCTTCAGGTTCCTGCTTTGCAGAGAAAACTGCCAGACATTCTACAGGACACAGAGAAAAGTGAATAAGAGACTCTAGGCCTGTGGGCTGAAGACAGATGCCCCAACTTTACAAGAGAACTTTGAATGACTGTCCAGGCTGCCAGCTGTCTCTGTCTACCCTACAAGACTCCTAAAAGTTGCTTATATCCTTCTCCATTTCTCAGGTAGTAATATATGAGGTCTTTGATGTCGTTAAAGACTAGATACTTACAATTTTCCTTAGTTATAATAAAAGATAAGTTAGATATAAAACCTTAAACTTACAAATATAAGATAGATAGGATCTCTTCTTTAATATTGTAACTGTAATTCTTGCTTGATAATTGTTTTGTTATATGTAATTTTACTATGTTAAAGTTAAAACCTTCCTTTTTAAGAAAAGAAAAGGGGAAGTGCTGTGGGATGGTCTGTATGTCAAGTGTGTTGCTGATTGGTCAGTAAATAAATCACTGATTGGCCATTGGCTAGGCAGGAAGTATAGGCGGGACAAGGAAAAGAATTCTGGGAAGTGGAAGGCTGAGAGAGAGACATTGCCATCCGCCATCAGGACAAGGAAGATGTAAGGTACCAGTAAGCCATGAGCCATGTGGCAAAGTAAAGATTAATAGAAATGGGCTAAATATAAGAGTAAGAGCTAGACAATAACAGGCCTGAGCTAATGGCCAAGCAGTTTAAATAATGTAAGAATTTGTGTGTTTATTTTATAAGTGGGCTCTGGGACTGGTGGGACTTGGTGGCGGGAGCTGGAGAAAAATTCTCCAGCTACAATAATGTGCATAACTAAGAAGCCAGTCCTTACAGAGCATTTGTCCATTGACTTTAAGTACATGAAAGGAAGAGATAAAACTAAGTCACTGTTAAAGGATGCAAATCAAATTGGTAGATGTCAGGAGACAGAATGAAAACTTGGAGCTGCAATGTGGTTTAAGCTTTCTCTGTATGATTTATAGAGTTTCAAGTGGCTTCAAGTGGGGTGTGTGTGTGTGTGTGTGTGTGTGTGTGTGTGTGTGTGTATATGCTATATGTATAATATGCAGCATTTGAGTAGTAAATATATTAATTTGGGGCTTACCTCTATATTAGAGGTTTATGATATTTATGTAGGTTAATGGACAAAATACAAATTTTATTTTATTATATAACTAATCATAGAAGTTTTCATCAAATATTAGAACACATTTACTTCCTAAAGTCCTCATTTCCAACTTCATTCTCCATAGAACTTGACAATGTGCCTGGTAAAATTCATATTAAAGTGCTGAAGAGTATGGGGAACAAAGACAATCCTTATCAGAAAAGACAACCTTGCCGGGCGGTGGTGGCACACACCTTTAATCCCAGCACTCAGGAGGCAGAGGCAGGTGGATCTCTGTGAGTTCGAGGCCAGCCTGGGCTACAGAGTGAGTTCCAGGAAGGCACAAAGCTACACAGAGAAGAAACCTTGTCTCGAAAAAATCAAAAAAAAAAAAAAAAAAGAAAGAAAGAAAGAAAGAAAGAAAGAAAGAAAGAAAAGAAAAGAAAAGACAACTTTGGAATATTCTATGAATTGTATCTCAAATACACTGTAGGACTCTAGTAACATAAGTAGCATGGTACTGGCAGAAAATAAGAGAAGTAGATGGGTTTAATGAAGCTTAGATTTCAGAATTCAATCCACAGAACTCTGACCTAGTGTTTAACAAACAGGGTCAAACATATGCATTGAAGAAAACACGACATATTTAACAAATGGTGGTGGGAAAGTTTGATTTCTCCTTGTAGAGGGATGAAACTAGTTTCCACCCCTTATCCTCTACAGAAAGCAAATTGAAATATATCACAGTTTGTAATATAAGGTGAATTATTGAAAATTACAAAAAAACCCTCAATAAACCACGTTTAGATATAGACATAGGCAAGGTCTTAAAATGGTTATAATAATGCAATACATAAAACCAGCAACTAACGATAAAATTACATCAAATCAGAAAGTTCTTCTATAACAAATTAAACAACCATAAGAGTAAATAAATACCCTTCAAACAGAAAAGAGAAATTCTTTCCAGGATACATCTATCCTAATTAATTTTAATTATTAGCTTGAAACGACCTAGAGTCATCTAAGAAAGAATTCCAATTGAAAAATTACATAGACCAGATTGGCCTTTGTCCATGTCTGTGCAAATGTGGTTGTCTTGGTTATTTACTGCTAGAGAGAGGTCTAGCCCCAGGTGGGCAGCACAGTATCTATCTGGGTGCTAATGCACTATCCACTCAAACTAGCTAAGAATGAACTGTGAGCAATCCAGCACTTGGTATTCTTTTGTGGTTCCTCTTTAGGTCTTACCAAGACTTCCTTCAAAAATGCGCTACGAACCGGAAGCATAAGCCAAATAAACTTTCCTTTGCATAAGTTTCTTTTAGCTAATTGTTTCATCACAGGAACACAAAGAATACTAAGACAACATCAGACAGGTTATTCATATAGAGAGCGAGTATATGGACTATTGAAAGAATTTAATGCCTGAGAATCAAGTCAGCCTATCAATCAATGGCTTAGGAATCTAAAGACACAACATTCACCAGAAAAATACAAGCATCCAGCGAATGGTTGAAAAATTGTTTGACCTCTGTCACCATCAGCAAAATACAAATTAAGATTGCTTTTTTGGTTCTAGTTCATTACATACAGAATGTTCAAGGAAACAAGAAGAAGGCTGGAAAAGGGCATGGAGAAACACAAACCACTATTCACAACTTGTGGGAATGTCCCCTTTTGTAGCAACTAGAGAAATGAAAACTATTATGGAAATAGAACTATTTTATCACCCATCTACAAAACTCCTGAGTATATACTTGAAGGACAGAAAGTAAGTCAACATACTACAGACACACACTCATTCATGATTATTGCTTCTCTACTCACTATAGGAAATTAAGCCAGCCTTAATTAGTCGATGAGTATAGAAAGAATATGCAACAAATACATCATTCAACAATAAAGAAAAATGAAATAATGAGATTTACAGGAAATTTTACTGAAAAGGAATTCATCATGTTAGGATTTTTTTAAAAAAAGGTACATGCCGAAAGACAAATGCTGCATGCTTCTTCTCATTTTCTGAAAGAATCTAGTACTTCAATTGCTACCAATCCCGGCCCCCATTTTTGAATTTCAGAGTTTAATGCCTAGGATTGTATAACCTAGTGGGGACAGAAATATCTGAGTGCCAGGATAGCAATGTTGAAATCTAAATATTTGTATCTCCCTCAAATTCATGTTTAAATACTAAAGCCCAGTACGATTGTATTGAAGGCTGGATCTTGAGAAACAATTAAGGCATTAAGCTAGAGACTTCAGAACTGGAGCAAACACAACAGTTAAAGTGACCCCAGCATGATCTCTACCTCTCCTTTCCATGAGAGAATAAAAGGGATTTATAGCAAATTAGATTATGCTGGCAATATCATCTAAAACTTCCAGCCTCTATAAGTAGAAAAAATAACTTGTTTATAAACCACCCTGTCTGCAGTAATTTATTTCCAGTATAATAAGCAGATCTAATGATGCAGCTTATGAGAGCCAGGGCAGGAACAGCAGTGCAGAGAAATAAAAATAAAATAAAATAAAATAAAAACAGTTGAAAAGAAAGAGCCAAATTGAAATAACTGCTCCTTCAACATGACAAGCCCCTGTGAAGATGAGGAGTCAGTGTCTAGTCCATGACCATAACAAGCCCCTGTGAAGAGGAAAAGTCATTCTCTGGTCCCTTACCTTGACAAGCCCCTGTGAGGACGTGTAGTGACTGTCTGTATTACTTCTCTACCACAATAATATGGAGCAGAGCTAACGTGGATCAGAAATAGGATCTTATCCTGTTACCAGCTGAGGCAGACTCACATCCACAATGGATGAATATGAGGCTTGCAAATGAAAAATAAGCATATGTTCATAATGAGACATTATGAAACATGAAAAGGATGCCTTCAGAAGTGAGATCAGCAGACACACATGGAGATTAAGAAATCATTACACTGCACACAAAACGAAAGGAGGAATGGCGGCTGCAATTACAAAGATGCTCAGACAATAAGAAGCCATCAAGAATGAGGAATCAATGGGAAAAATACCATCTGGAACAGTAAAATATGAGAATTAAAATGTTAGTGGGTGTCTTCAACAGTGGATATGACAGAATAAAGGCTATAAGCATGAGCAGAATGGTTAATGATCCAATGAGTAGCATCATAGAAAAGTAAATTCAAAAGGCCTTTATTGTTAAATTTGTGTGTAGGAATATTATATGTACATATTTGTATGTGTGTGTGTGCACGCATATGTACATGTGCATTGGTGTGTGCATATATGCATGCAGATATATATCTATGTGTATGTGTGAATGCAGAGGTCACCAATCAATATCAGGTGTTTTCTTTGATAGCCCTTCATACTACTATAGATCTCTCACTAAACACCTTGCTGATCAAAGGTTCAGATAAACTGGCTTGCTAATGAGCTGGAGGGATCTGTCACCATACTTTCATAAGTAGGATTGCAGATACATTGGCTGCAACACGAAACGTGAGTAAATTTGTATTTAAGATTCTAGAACTTCTTAAGAAAACAGTAGAGATTGGAAGTAATGTAAAGTAAATTGCTGCAGTTAAAAACTTAGTCATTCAGCTTGAAAATATAGAATATGACAATGATCAGTGAGAAAGTAGACATGTAAAAAATATCAAAGGACCAGCTCCCTCGTGGTCTTTGTGACATGCTTTCACTTCCCACCATGAAGCAAAATAAACTTGTCTTTCATTACATTGTTTTTTGTAAGATATTTAGTCATAGTTGAGGTTCTTCCATGTAACACTGACAATTTCTGAGTTCTTTTTTTTTTTTTTTTTTTTTGGTTTTTCGAGACAGGGTTTCTCTGTGTAGCTTTGTGCCTCTCCTGGAACTCACTTGGTAGCCCAGGCTGGCCTCGAACTCACAGAGATCCGCCTGGCTCTGCCTCCCGAGTGCTGGGATTAAAGGCGTGCACCACCACCGCCCGGCTCTGAGTTCTTTTTTAATGCTGAGACATTGGATGTTTTTAGGAAAGATAAAGGAAAAGATTTTGTGTCCTGTCTCAGGCAATATTCTTATTTTAGTGCAAACATCTGGGAATTTGGAAGTATTGTTTCACTAATTCATGGTAATCTTTCCACACACAAGAATTTGAGGACTGCACTGCTACTGTTTGAAAGTAAGATGGAGGAAAGTAAGATGTGAGTAAACCTATGTTTCTAGCCTTGGATGAAACAAAGTAGTCAAGATTCCTTATATTTCTCTGTTCCCAGCAGTAAATTATGTTACACAGAGCACTGTGAGTGTGATACTTTAAGAAACTAACATGGGAATCTTATAATAAACTGAAGCTGCTCTCTACTTATTGTCAAACTATAGATATGGGGTGACCAAAAGAGGAAGGTGGATGAGCTAAAGGGATGGTCCATTGAGTCCTGGCACTAACTCTTTTCTCTGTCTCTATCTCTTTCTGTAAGTGTATCTCTATCTTGCTGTTGCAGGATATATGATCACACTGCAAAAATATCTCTCTGTCCTTCCTTGTCTGCCTAAGGCACCTTCTAATTAGTTAATAAAGTGCTGAATGGCCAAAAGCTAGGCAGGAGAGAATAGGTGAAACTTCCAAGCAGAAATAAGAATTCTAGAAAGAATCTGAGAGGCAGGAAGGAGATTCACCAGCCAGACATGGATCAAGTCAGACATATGATACCGAGGAGAGGTAACGTGCCATGTAGTAAAATGTAGATTAATGTGAATGGGTTAATTTAAGTTTTAAGAGCTAGTTGGGAACAAGCCTAAGATAAGGCCAAGCTTTCATAATTAATAAAAAGCCTCTGTGTCATTATTCAGGAGCTGGTGGTCTAAAGAAAGTCTGACTACATCTCTCCCTCTTCCTATCTCTCTCAGTCCCTATGTCTAACTCTATTTCTATAATCTTTCTCTATGTCTAACTCTATATCTACTCAACTCTATATCTACCTATACCTCTATTTCTAACTCTATCTCCAGTGCTATCTCTGCCTATCTCTATCTATAAATCTGTCTCTAACTCTCCTTATGGAAGTGATGACTTCATCCTCTGTCTACAATCAAAGCCTCCCCTGTATGCATGTACCTTGCTTTGATCTCCCTTCTACTGCTCATCTTACAGAATTATGCAGAGTAAATTTCTTTTCTATATAGATTGACCGATATCTTTTATGCTTTTACACTATCACAAAACAATGTAGACTAGTAGTATCTTCTCCTCATTTATGTATTGAGAAGTAAACATTAAAGATGTAACAGACTCACACAGTAAGTAGTAATAATAGTAGGTGTGTGTGTGTGTGTGTGTGTGTGTGTGTGTGTGTGTGTGTGTGTGTGGTGTTCAATCTAAAAGCTTAAGTCTGCATAATGAAACTTCTGACACACAAGAAAGTTCATAAGGGATTCCAGAACCACATCAGAGACAACATCTTGGACCTACTCCCCCTCTGTCTTGAGCCTTGCCATTTTAATTTTTACTATACTAACATTTTAGATTTAGTACAATAATTTTGTATTGTTTCAAAATATATAATATCAATATTTGGAATTAATCAAAACTGTAAAAATTACCCAAATGTTCATAGGTAACATTTCACAATCTCAATGTATGTATGATTAGATAATTAAGATTATACTACATATTTTCATTTCAATTAATTTCAGCTTGATTTAGCCATTTGAAAACATAAGCTTAGCTACAAATAACTTCCTATATTTAAACAAATCTATCATGTTTATTTTTGATAGGATATCATTTGTCATTATTTTATTTCAACTGAAGGCTAAGTAGCATATTCCAGAGTAAAAATATAGGTACAAACTTCATATTTGAAACATTATTATGATTTAATCATTATAAATATTTAACTACATTATATATAAACACTTCTATCTATTTTAGAGCATTCCTTATGTTTCTGTTTAATCGTGAGACTACTATTTAAAGTAAAGATTTTTCCCAGGTGACTGAATAATGCCAACCTTGCATGGCGACAGATGAAGTAAGTAAGAGGATTGAGTGAAGAAAATGAGCTATTGTGGACAAAGCATATACATGATACTATGTCAAAAAAATAAATGACTAAAGCCCATTGTGACACTTAAATGAACAATTAAAGTAATAAATAGAAAGGGATGGAAATGAGAGAGAGTAAAAAGAGAAACAGAGAGACAGAGATGCTGAGATGTGTTTAAAGACAGGCCTGGAACAATTACTCAACACATAACAGTAACTTACTGTCACATACATGAAAACAAATACGAAACAATCAATCTTACTTTTTTTCATATTCATTTCAAGTGTATAACATTCATTTTACTGGATAAAATATACCCTAGCATTTACCAGGTTTTAGATGCCCCCCCTCATTTTTTTCATTCTGAGTTTTACTGCCTATAAATAATGGTAACAAAAAGAGCATATTCAATTGTGCCTGCCATTCTGCTTATAACAGGGCATATAATAAGCAGAGGAGTTCAAATAATCTATGATAGTCTCTGAGTACCGAGAGAGGTAGCCAGTCAACTGTACTTGGAACTCAAATATGTCTCCTATCAAATCACCATCAGATTTTTAAATATGACATTACAAAAAGCAGCTTGACACAAATGGGAGGGATTAAGAATCATTCTTGAAAAATATTTGTGAAAAGAATGCCAGTTCATTTATAACATTAGATTTGTAATGAGGAAGACTCTGGGTGTCTAATGAGGAAAGAATTCAAATAAATATATACATTAAAGTGACTAGTTCCTCAATTTCACTTACTATAAAATAGGTTTTATTAATTTTCCAAAGCTTATACCTATTACACTTACCCTAAACACCCATCTTCACTCATGTCATGAATATTACTGAGATGTTGCAGTCGTGAACTGGGTTTCTTACTAGATTACAATGGTGATGTGTCATGTACAAAACTAATGTCTACAACAAACATCGCAGATGATACCTAGGTTTGTGTAGCTAAAGCATCCATCACTCAGGGGAACTACTAGAAGAACAAGAACTCCATCATTCTAGAGGAAATCATGAAAGGAATTTATTAAAAGGGAATCTAAACTCTTTGGAATTGAAGTAAATAAATGTTTATAAACTGTGCCTGGAGGTACAGTTCTGCAGCACCAGCCACTTTGGGGGCAGAGACAGGAAGATATCAACTTCAAGGTCAGCTTTGACTACAAGGACAAAGCAAGTTCCTGGCCACCCCAGATGAGCCAACTTGGTCACGTCTCAAAATGAAAAGAATAGTAAGTATGAAATTTTAAGTCAGTGTTAGATCACGTAAGCAGCATATATATGAGACCGAGAGGGAGAGTGGAAGGGAGAATCGAGAGAGAGAGAGAGAGAGAGAGAGAGAGAGAGAGAGAGACTCTGATCTTATATTGATATAAGACATGGCTTGCATTTTTAGTCATAGTGATGCTAGCCATTTTCAGAAATCTCATATGGTGATAGGATATCAACAAATTTACATTCATCTTGGAGGAAGAAGACTTACTCTTTAAACATGTGTGCCATATTCCCCATCTTCCTTCAATCTAAGCAGTCTTGGCATCTATCAGAGGGGCCTCAGAATCTTCCAAAGTTAATGTAGGTATTCTTATCCCACTAATTGTCTAAGAAAATTATCTTTGGAAAAAGTAACTTCGTAGTGCTTTAGAGCAATCATTTGTGTAAATGCTGAAGATTTTGATTGCAAATTGCATAAATTTTAAAAGATAACTATAACTGGGATTCAATTATTTAATCTGTAAAATATAAATAATAGTACTGGCACCCTTAGTGTGTTATGATGTTGTGGATGTTATTTAATGGCTGTGAAGGATTGAAAGGCCTTTTACATGCTGTGTACTAAAGAAAGGTGAGACACAATGATTGGAATAGCTGTTACTATGATTTCTTCTAAAAGAATACCATGAATAAGGATAAAAGACTTTAAGTTTATAACTTCAGATCATCTATTACTTAGCAGAGTGACTTAGGCAGATCACAAACATTTTAAAGGATGGGAAATCTAATCCAAATATTTGAACTACTTCTAGTTGAGTAAAAATCAAACAAAATTATTTATAGCATCCTTTTGAGTATAGAAAAACTGGACAACAAAGACTACCATCAGACAGAAAATAAGACAACACAGACTACCATTCAAATAAATATATCTAAAACTTATAGCAAAAGCAAGAAAGTATTATTCATTTTATCATTATTTTCCTGTCAAATTACTGTCCTATAATTTAATCTTTTCTATAGTAGTATGATTTTCAAGTTCTATCAATGAATGTGAAGTAAAAATTTTAATCAAAATAATTAGAAATAGTAGTTAATAGCACTCTAAATATATATGAAAAGTAACATGTATTATTATATGCTGTTGTATATAACAAGTGCACTACAAAGTTCTAGGTATATTATATACAATGATACACTTAATACAATGTCTATACAATATATTTGATTACTTACTAAAACTGAATATAGTGTTGTCCATAGTTAGATGTGTACAATCTATATTAATGAATATATGATTGTATGAACAAAAAGCAATTTTCCTGACACATATGCTTATGTACTTTAAAATTTTCACTCTACTTCTGGTTCCTCCATGGGCTGATTATGCACTCAATATCCTTGCTCTCTCTTAATTCTTATGTATTTCAAATCCTTTATGATGGAAATCTCTAAATTTAAAATTCTATATTTAGTGTAGTATAAATTATGAAAGTACAAACAATAGAACCAGAAATTGCTCTTAAGTTCTATTCACTTTAATACATATGCAAATTACAAGACTATTCTTATTCTTTCTTCCTTTGCACCCTTTCCTCTCACTCTTTTCTTTTCTTTTCTTCTTTCTACCTCTCTTTTTCTTCCTATTTTCCACTTCCCCTCCCTCCTACAACTCTCTTTCTCTCTTTTCTCATTCCAGATCATCTGCTGAGAGTCATGACTTAGCTATGTGCTGGCTATAACACTAATGATGTCTAATCTTTGGTGATGAATTGAAATATTAATACAGAAAAAAGTTATTTTTTTAATTTTGTAAGTTTTTCAATGTGAATAGGTAAAGTCCAAGTGTAGATCTAAATACAAAGGGGCAGGACAAACATGATATCCATCTCAAATAAGCATTTATGTCTAATCATATTGCTCTTAGAAACAGTGAAAATATTCTAAACACTAGAACTGTACAGTAAGACATGTCTTCATTTCAGATTGATATAGGTGCTGAATGATGTACAATGCATGAATATAAAAGGCTACCATTCATTCCAATTAGGTTGTCACTGCAATGTTTTAAATGAAATTAAAGAATAAGGCAATTAGTACAGTGTATACCGACCTGGAACAAAGAGAACTGTAGTGGTATTGTGTTCCCCAAAATATTGTGCTCCCTAATAAATTTATCTGGGGTCAGAGAACAGACAGCCACTAGATACAGAGGCTAGAAAATGTTGGCACTCACGCCTTTAATCCTCGCATTCCAGAGGCAGAAATCCATGTGTTCAAGGATACAGCTAAGCATGGTGACTTATCACGCCTTTAATCCCAGAAAGCAAGCCTTTAATACCAGGGAGTGGTGGTAGAAAGCAGAAAGGTATATAAGGCGTGAGGACCAGAAACTAAAGGCATTTGGCTGGTTAAGCATTTGGCATGGTTAAGCATTCAGGCTTTTGAGCAGCAATTCAGCTGAGACCCATTCTGGATGAGGACTCAAAAGCCTCCAGTCTGAGGAAACAAGACTAGCTGAGGATCCAGCGAGGTGAGGTAGCTATGGCTTGTTCTGGCTCTCTGATTTTCCAGTGTTCACCCCAATAACTGGCCTCGAGTTTGATTTTATTAATGAGAACTTTTAAGATCCATGCTACAGAGAACTAGACAAATCTGAGATACATTCTGGCTGAGGAACTGACAGTGGTCACATGCTAGGACTAGAGAAAAGTGGATGTGAAGGGCATGCCAAGAATGATGTCAAGTGCATGGCTTGGCCGGCTGTGTGGATGGTGGTATGACTACTGAGAAGACAAAGCTGAAGAAAACCAGGGTGTAGCGGAAAAGGGACTCTCTCTGAAACACTTTGTTGGCACTAGGGTTGGATTCAATCCAGAGCCTTGTGAGTGTTGCACAGTCACTAAGCTACACTTGAAGAACTCTACTTTTAAATTTCCCCTTAAGAACATGTCACTAAACGGCCTTGACTGTACTTAGATTAGCGATCCTCTAGTTTCAGTGTCACAAGCAGCTAGATTCTACATCTGCACCCACAAGTCTGTCCTAGGGTTTCATAATAGCTTCTGTTTTTAAAATAATTGAATGTATGTATACATGCCAAATACATCAAGTATTTTGATCACTTTCAAATAAAATTAATCTGCACTTAAAAATATAATGAGGCTCAAAGTCCACATTTTTCTGTGATTAATTTTGAAATGGCAACAAGTGATTCAAGACTACAAATTCTGGAAGATTTTGTAAGGTAAAGAGCATGGTCAATAAGACAAAATGTCAGCCTACAGAAGGGGAAAAGATCTTCACTAACCCCACATCTGACAGAGAACTGGTATTCAGAATATATAAATAACTCAAGAAACCACACATAAAAATACCAAATAGTCCAATTAAAAATGAAGTACAGATATAAACTAAGAATCCTCAACAGAAGAATCTCAAATGGCTGAAAGACATTTAAGGAATTGCTTAACATCCTTAGCCATCAGGGAAATGCAAATCAAAAAGACACTCACTGAGATACAATTTTTTTACACCTGTCAGAATGACTAAGATCAAAAACACTGATGACAGCTTATGTTGGAGAGGATGTGGAGTAAGGGGAACACTACTCCACTGCTCGTGGAAGTGCAAACTTGTACAGCCACTCTAGAAATCAGTATTGTAGTTTATCAGAAAACTGGGAATCAACCTACTCCAAGACCTACCAATACCACTGTTGCGCATATACCCAAAAGATGCCAAATCATACTACAAGGCCACTTGCTCCACTGTGTTCATAGCTGTATTATTCATAATGGGCAGAACCTGGAAACAACCCAGATGGCCCTCAACTGAAGAATAGACAAAGAAAATGTAGTACATTTACACAATGGATTATTGCTCAGTAGAAAAAAAAAAAAAAAGACATCATGAAATTTGTAGGCAAATAAATGGAACCAGAAAAAAATCATCCAGAGTGTGGTAACTCAGACTCAGAAAGACAAACACAGTGTGTACTCACTCATAAGTGGATATTAGACTCAAAGGAAAGGAAAACCTGGATACAATCCACAAACCCAGAGAAACTAGGTAAAAGGAAGACACTAAGGGAGACATGCTTGGAGGGCCCCAAGAAGGGGAAATAGTTAAGATCTCCTGGGTAAACTTCGAAGAGGGGGTAGAAGGAAAGGAATGGAAGACGGGAACATGAGGGATAGAGATGGCCAAGTTGGGGAAGGGATGGAGAGGGAGAGCAATGAGATATCTTGATAGAGGGAGCCATTATGGGATAAGAGAGAAACATGGTGCTAGGGAAATTTCCAGGAATCCACAGGGATGACCCCAGTTAAGACTCCTAGCATCAGTGGAGAGGGTGCCTGAACTGTCCTTCTCTTGTAATCAGATTAGTAATTACCCTAATTGTCATCATAGAACGTACATCCAGTAACAGATGGAAGCAGATGCAATGATCCATAGCCAAGCACAGGGCTGAGCTCCTGGAGATCAGTTGAAGAGAGGAAGAAAGGATCATATGCGCAAGTAAGATCCAGATCATGATGGGGAAAACAACAGACAGCTGACTCAAGCTAGTGGGATCTCAGGGACTCTGGACTTGACAGCTGGGGAACCTGCATGGGACTGAACCAGGCTCTATGAATGTGGATGACAGTTGGGTAGCTTGATCTGTTTGTGCAGCCCCTGGCAGTGGGACCAGGACTTATCCCAGGTGCATGGACTGGCTTTTTGGAGCCCACTCCCTATGGTGGAACATCTTGCTCAGACTTGATGCAGGGTGGAGGGGCTTGGTCCTGTCTCAACTTGGTTTACCAGACTTTGTTGACTCCCCAAGGGGGGCCTTATCCACTCTGAGGAGTGGATGTAGACTGGTATGGGGGGAGGAAGAGAGCAAAGGCGAGGGAGGGGGACTACTGTTGGTGTGTAAAATGAAAAAAAATACTAAAAAAAAGAAGATTACACATTAACATCATTTACATAGAGGAGACTGAAACTCAAAAAAAGTTTTGGGTTATGAATATAAATATATAAATTACCACCAAATAGACAGTGGCTAAAGAGTCATTTTGCCTATTTGAAAATAAAGGAAACACTGCATGTGCTCTAAAAAAAAATGTGATGAATTCTGGGCACAAAACACTGAGCAGGTTTTCACAGCACAATGTGTAAGCTCTGTAGGGAGCCAGCCAGCAATGTTGCAACACTTCCAAATATACACATTCTCATTCTCTCTCTCTCTCTCTCTCTCTCTCTCTCTCTCTCTCTCTCTCTCTCTCTCTCTCATCTCTATCTCTATCTCTGTCTATAACACACACACACACACACACACACACACAAAATGCATTTTACCATGTATTTCCTGAAATGTATTTCCATTTATAAGTATTGAATAATTGTACTTTGAATTCAAAATCAGAAATGTACTACATTTTTGCCTTACCTTAGGACATCTTAACTTTTTGTAATCATCTTTAACATTTCTCCATCATGCATAACCATAGGAGGTAGTTACTCATTTTCCCTAGATGTAATGGTAACATCCATCAGCATCCAGTAGCTGCACATTTCAGAATTTCTCTGTACCAGAAACAGAAACAGCTCCTATCCCATCTGGCTTTCAGTTACAGACTTCTGAAAGCAATTATCCGACCCAGCAGAAGCCTAACAGTACTCTACTTTTGTTTTTCATCTCTTACTTCAAATGTGAATCAAATTCTCCCAAGAAGTGTGACAAACACAGGAAGAAATCGATGTACTTATTTCACATTAGCCAAAGCACATGTGTGCTCTAAAGCATTCTGTAGGGTCCTGTTCACTCTTCTACAGCTGTTATTTGGTGCCGTTCCACAATGTTTTTGAACAGTGGTAAGTGGTGGAAAGATTATAAATTTCCTTTCACTATATATGATGAATATGCCGGAACATATCTGGTTCCTGTTGCTGAGGGAAGGACAAACAAAGGAAAACACATGAGGAAAGTTAGGGAAACTACTCACCCATCTTTTCTGGGTGCTCCCAACCGAGGGATCTGCTGCATCCTTAAGGGAGGGCTATCTGAAGCCGACCATTAGAGGGTGTCTCTCTTGAACACTCCCAGAAGGTGCCACCTGGGGCTTTACTTCAGAGAAAATTACCTCTTCTTCCTTGGATAATTTTCTGATTATCCTTTTACTGGTCCCTGTTTCTGGTGCCAGAATAACGCCGACCATGAGAGAGCAGCTCCCACGATCAGCTCAGGGTAATAAAAGGAATGCCTCAGATTGGAGAGGGGTAGGAAACTTTTTTATCTGAAGATAATTAGGAACAGGTTTTAATCTGTCTATGACTGGAGAAATGAGTACACACACGTTTTCTAACTTTCTCTTACACTTCATGCTAAAAATGACCTCTCTTTCTGTCTCTGCATTGCTTCATATCTCCACACTGCTACATTCTGTACATACAGCTGCATGTCTATCTTTACATACATATGCCATACATCTCTATGTACAGTTACATCTGTTTATACATGTCTACACATCTTTCTTTTACATACATTTCTCTTCTGTATCTCTTTTCTATATGGCTTCATTCTTCTTGTCTTTGGCACAGCTACATCTATACATTTCTTCTCTCTAATTTGTTACATTCCCTCACATATTATTACATCATTTATTCACTCTTTATTCACTCATTCTTTCACTCATTCTCTCATCTTATCTCATGCTTCTTCATCTCTCACTTAGCACACACACACACACACACACACACACACACACACACACACACACAATCGCACACACACACTTCACTCACGTTCTGCAGCAGCTCTTCCATAGCTCTACACAGCTGTCTCTCTCCACACCACCACTGCTGCTGCTGCTCTCACGGCCAAACTCTGGATAATTATAGGCTACATTTTCAGGGTCATACCCATTCTCACAATACAAGTCGCATAGTTTCTCTTAGGCTAGTAATGTCACATTGACCAATGCACATAGCTCTAAGTTGGCGAGGGGTCCCAGACAGTAAACAGCTGAACCTTGAGCAGTCAGGGTACGCGCAGAAAGGGAGCTAATGCAAGGGCTACATCCTGATGTAAACAGCCTGGCCTTGATTTAGCAACAAACAACACCTGGGAATTAGCCTTGGTGCATACTCTGTAGGAGCACATTAGTCTGTTTTGCACATCTTCTAAGGTCTTCAGAAAGTGTGTAAAAGTGTGTCTTTGGGACTGAGAATACTGTACTTTCCTGGGTCAGTAAAGAAGAATATTCTGGCAATATTTCTGTTCATCAGAATTATACCGCTTAAACAGAAATCCACAGATAACTGTATGCCCGGAGATGTAAAACACACTACCAAAGGGCCATGGAAAGCACCCACAGCTATTCTTATTAGGGAGGTATAACAGTGGCACCGAGAAAGTTACAGAGAGAAAACAACCGGTTTTTACAGCCAGTGACACCATGTTATTGCCAGGTGGAGCTCCCCATCAGGGAGTTATGCGTCTGGTGAGTCACTTGTCAAACACTAGTTGTCACCTGCTGTATACTCTTATGGCTCTCAACATCCTGTGCTTTAGTGACAGTGTGTTGTAAAATGTTATGAGTTAACTTCTCTGACTCAATGGATGCCCAAACAACTGAAAAACTACTATTTTATGGCATTTTTGTGAGTGATTCCTGAAGGGGCCAGCATTGCATTAGTGGGCTGAGTTAGGACTATCACTTTGGATCATATGATAAGGCACCATCCTCTCCTCTGATAGCCCAGTGAGAATACCACTGCAGGGGGAGAGTGGAGTTACTCATCTGGACCTGATATGCCAACCTTCCTCTGGCCTTAGCTCTCAGATCTCCCCCTTTAGAATAGTAACCCTGGTCTCAGACTTTAAGAAAAAAATTGATTTACATCATCAGTTTTATTGTTCTTCTGGATTAAAGATCTCAGATAATGTGGCTGCTCAGCCTATGTATTTATGTAAGTAAATCACTGTTGTGTGTGTGTATGTGTGTTTGTGTGTGTGTGTGTGTTTACCTGTGCTTAATCTATCAGTTTGTCTATGTTTTGTTTTTTCTGTTTCTTTGTAAATCTCTAACTAAATCAGTTGCCGTAAGTTTACAGTTAAGTTTTTATAGCACGGCCTTTTACAAATAAATTCACCGTGTCAATAGCATTTTGAGAACAACTGAATGGTAAAAGCCAATATTATCTTTCAAAGACTTATAAAAGTCCAAACCTAAACTTCTTGATACAAACTTAGAAGTAAGACACAGAAATCTCAGAATGTAAATGTGAACAAATCACTTCTGCCCAACTCAGTAGCGATCAACCAGCAGTGCATGTTTTTTTCCTTGAGAATTTCATGTTTTCATCATATTGATGCAATGGCTTCTTAGAGCCCTTTACTGAGAACTCCACCCTGCCATACTATGCTTCAACTGTTCTTCCTGTTCTCCATTACCATTCAGTTACATATATTTGATACTGAATTCATTTATCATGTGAATATCACTTACAGAATGCTACCAGCTTCAGATAGAGCCTGGGCCAGGTAAATCAAAGCTGCATCAGCTTCTCAGTTAAACCAGGAGAATCATTTCCAGTACTGCTGGTATGGAGAAGCTGGGAATGCCTACTACTATGGCTTTCTTACTTTAAATAAAACTTAGTCTTTATAAGATAGTTACTCTGAGGCATGGGATTTTGCCTTCAGGAAGCTCCCCTATTATTCCAGATCACTGGAGATCTCTCCCCTTCAGTGGTTATGATCTCAGTAACACTCACCCCTGCTTTCTCAGCACCTGTAAGAACATTCTCATGAGCTGGAGTTTCCTGGGATAAAATGATTATTTTATTATTGGGACATGCCAGTAGGAAGTCAGATTCTATGTCTTTATAAGGCAGAAGGCAAGGCTTTACTGCTGGAAATACCATGCACTTCAGATACAGTGCCCAGAGGCCTCTGAGTTGGCATTGTACTGAAAATTTCCTCTCTGAGGACAAACTTTCATGGTAACAGAAAGTGCATGCAAGCTTCCCAGGAGTGAAATAACCAACAATGCTGTCTAGTGTGACAGCTATAAACGATAAGAACCACCAGTTTGTCTCAATAAACCTAAGTGTAAAAAAGTAGTGCACATACCTTAGTGGTAAACAATAACTCTCTGTTTGGACTTAAGACCCACACAACACTAGGAAAATCCTGCCTGGTACTGGAAACCCAGGCAACTATCCAGAGCTAGCTATGTCAGGGATCTGGGGAACATTCAACCACCTTACTAAGCCAGAGCAACACCTAACTACACTCTAAATATGTGTCAATATTCCCACAAATAAATGTAACCCTCAGTATTCCTCAAGGAAACTTCCCTTTGCTGTACAGACAGAGAGATCATTATAAGAAAACTACAATCAACCAAAATGCAAAGGTGTGGACACAGATTACAGGGATTCACCTATAAATCTCTCCCTCATCTTAGGCTCGAGGAACATAATGGATGAGAGGAAATAAAGACTATACAATCCAGAGGACCAGGGAGTTTGCTGTGATACTGCATTTTCTAGTAATGTTAGTAGCTGTGCCCAGAAAGTCTCATCAACATGACTGCCTAATATCAAGGATATCAAGTATAGACATGCTAAAATGTATGGTGGGTAGAGCACATGAGACCTCAACCATACACAAAGCACCACAGGCAACTAAGAAAGGCTGAGGGTGGGAGAAATAGTCTTCCCCAGGGAAAATAACACCATTTTGTTATCCAAAAATAAACCATAAGTCCTAAAATCATACATACAAGTAACACTATACAGACTTGTATTTTTAGGAATATATATTTATGTATATATACATGTATGTATATATAACAATGATTAATGAAAAGTAGAAACCATGAATTTGAAAGAGAGCAAAGAGAGGTAAAAAAGCATTTTGGGGGTCAGGATGATGCAATGACATTATAATCTAAAAGAATAAAGAAATAATTTAAAAACACATAATTAATGAAGTATTATCTGATACAGATTTACTCTTCATATAAAGGGATTAAGTATAATGGCAATGATTTACAAGAGTACTGTGGCATAAAGTAGAGAAAGTGACTGAAGGGAGAGAAAGGGGTATACTGTGATGGTTGTATAGTGCTAACTTTTCGTTTGTGATATATAGAAAAATAAATATTAAAAAGTGAACCAAAATCTACAACCGTGTATAAGATCTAAAAATGAAACACTTTGAAGGAGAAACTCTTTGGTGAGCTTTAAGCCATTCACTCAAAGTTGTCATATGTTAATACCAGAAGAGTATTAAAGGCCATACAAGTATGCAGTATTCCACAGAGTAATCACAAAACAGGAAAACGGAATCCAGGACATAACCCATTATGGCATGATGGCAGTAATGAAAAAAAAAAAAAAAAGGAAATGAAATGTTGACAGTACTAGCAACTCTAAGGGCTTACTGCGAGTCACAACTCTCTCTCTCTCTCTCTCTCTCTCTCTCTCTCTCTCTCTCTCCTTCCCTCCCTCCCTCCAATTTCCTCTTCCAAATGTTAGTAGAAGGTGTTCAATCTATTTAAAATATTAGACTGGAACTCTCTCCTTGTACTTCTGTTTCCAAAGTACTGGCATAACAGACGTGTACACCACACCTTTCTCTGTTTCTGTTATTTTGTTTTTTTGTTAATTAGTGCTGTTTTAGCTTATTCTATATTTTTATTTTTTCACTTCTCTCCTCTTTGTTACTGTTGCTGTAATTACTGTCAGCAGGTTAGCACTGTAGATTGTTCTTGTTTTTTTTACATGTTGTATTGTTGAAATTATTAGATTTCTTCTTTATAAACCAGAACATGGATTGATCCCAGTCCTGTAATCCTTTTAGCTGAATGTATTTCTACAAGCTGTATAATTTCCAGATAGGAAAAAAATATGACTCAATCTATCCTGGACTTAACTGCCCAAATCATGGTGAATAGTCAATGAGTAGATCAAAACAAAAGTTCCACATGGTAACCTGGCCCCCATAGGTGACTGAAGTCCCTATTTTGGTACATCACTTGATAGCAAACAGCACAGAGAGACAAGATAAAACACTGCACATGTCATGGTTCTCAGCACAGCTGGTAGTTTAGCAAGAGACCCTCTTTCACAACAGTAAGGCTGAAAACAACAGATAAAGTCACTTGTCCTTCTTTGGCCTCCACATGCCTGAACACAGATACATACACTTGCACACTCACATGAACTCCACACATTCATGATGAACACAACTCATACATATACATACAGAAAAAAAAATAACCCTGTAAAAGAAAAAAGCCAAATCAAATACAAGAGCAACTCAACATAATAATAGCAGCTTTTCAACAAAAACCATATTGCCCTGTAAGATATGGAATGACAATATTAAATAAATAAATAAATAAATAAATAAATAAATAAATAAATAAATAAATAAAATCACTGCTCAACTAGATTATTACATCCTACAGGTTTTTTTAAAATAATTCCTAGACAATTAAGTACTTTAGAAAAGTATAGTAAATCTTAAATCTAAGAGAGTGTTGGGCAAGTAAATAATAATTAGGAAGGAACCAAACAATAGAAAAGCTATGTTATGGTGGGAACTAGTGTATATGGTTTGAAGATGGTATTAATTCTCCAATGAGAAGACTATGGGTAGACAAATGACTAAGAAAAGTAAAAGTAACAGCTACCCATAGGACATTTACCACTTTGGCAAAGACATGCACAGACAGAAGTTAAATAATGGAATGATATTTTCAAGCTAATAAAATCAAAATGGAAGAAGGTAGTTTCATTAATGTCTAACATATTACACTTTTTTAGAAAATTAATCAAAAGTAGGCAAGGTTTTTCTGGTATACGTTGACATAGCCCAGGCTTGCCACAAGGCATGGAAAACATCTTCACCAGCAACCCATTTGCTGGATAACATCTGTCTAATGCCAAAATTGACAGTACACAATTTCATGAAGCAAACACTACTGCCTGCATTTAAAGGATCAGTTAGATCAACAAATAATAAGTATGTCCTCTAACTAATTATTCTTAACAGTAAGGAGGTCATTTAAACACACACAATCAAACAAGAAGGACCAGAGTTTAATTGCACTATGGAGCACGTGGATATAACAAACAATTACATATTATTCCATCCAACAGATGCAGTATTTTCTGAAGTAAAGGTAACTGTATTATATTTTTATCTTTAACATATTTTAACTCATAAAATAATCCAAGCAAAGTGCAATGAATGGAAAATATTTTTTCTATCTTATCAGATTGTAGTAGAATAAAAGAGGAAAGGATAAGAAAGAAAAACTAACATCATATCAATTAGAAACACATAGAGAACAAAGATGTTATTGAAGAAATGGGCCATTGATGGATGATATAGCTTTGTATGCTATGAATATGTTACTTGAATTGGTTGATAAATAAAATGCTGATTGGTCCGTAGCCATGCAGGAAGTATAGGCAGGATAAGCAGACAAGGAGAACTCTGGGAAGAAAAAGGCTGACACAGAGGAAGTAAGATGTAAAGGCAGAACTGAGAAAAGATACCAAGCCACATAGCTAAACATAAATAAGAATTATGGGTTAATTTAAGTGTTAGAACTAGTCAGTAATAAGCCTGAGCTAATGGCCATATAGTTTGGAAATAATATAAGCCTTTGTGCATTTACTTTGGTCCAAGAGGTTGTGGGACTGGCAGGTGAGAAAGATTTGTCCTGACCACAGGCAGGTGGGACACAGGAAAACTTCCAACTACAGGGCATCAAAGAAATAAGGGGGACAATTTAAGTGTCCTAGAATAAAGTAGAAATCTATGATAGAGATAAAACTTAGCAAAGCAGAATATGCTAAGGAGAAGGAATAGAAAAGGTAACCACTATACACTAATGATTAGTGTGTTCATTAGTGCAGCAATTATGGAAATAACTAAACTTTCCACATAAAACTAGATATAAAAATAAAATGTTATATTATGTTTTCAATTTATGTTTAATGGGACTTCTATGTGTGCAAATGTGTGTGTGTGTGTCTACATCTGTATGTGTTTTTTTTTCCTGTTTGATTTGTTCTATTCTTGCTTTTTGTGTGTTATTTTGTTATATTTTGTTTTTATTATTAAATATCTGTTTGCGCTCTAAGGAGAGAAAGAAAGGGTGTGGATTTTGACTGATGTGAAAGTAGGGAGGATCTGGGAGAAATTGACTGAGGGGAAGATAACATTTACATAGCTCATTGAACAGAGACAGGTCAAGCTGGTGCCTTCATGGAGCCTTCACTCTACACTCTAGTCACTTTGGTGTGGAAAGACACTCTATAGGATACAGAATGAGAAAGCTGAATGTCACTTAAACCAGAAAAGCTCCACTTACAATCTTTCTTGCCTGCAAGATGTCCTGGGGCAATAGTGGTACAACAATTGTGGGAGTAACCAAGCAATAGTCTGGTTTAACTTGAGGCCAACACCATGAAAGGAAATTCATGTCCTACTTTCCTGGATGGTCAGGAACCTGAGACTGGGTAGCCCAAAGATTAAGAATAGAACCAAATGTAACTGGCAGAGAGAGAGAGAGAGAGAGAGAGAGAGAATTAAATGAGATGATTCCTAGTAATATTCTTGCTATACTCATAGATCTGTACCTTGTCTATTTGTCCTCAGAGAGGCTTCCTCCCTCTGACAGCAGATGAAAGCAGGTACAGAGATTCACAAAGAGGGGACCTGTCTGGGTCTTCCTGAACATATGTTATGACTGTCAGCTTGGCGTTTTTGTGGGACTCCTAACAGTGGGAGCAGAGCATCTCTGAATCTTGTCTGCTTTAGTGACTCTTTCCTACTATTGGGTTGCCTTGTCCAGACTCTATATGAGGTCTTATTGTGTCTTGTTTTGTCTTGTTTGTTTGTCCTCTCTTAGAAGCCTGCTCGCTTCTGAAGGGAAGCAGGAGGACAGTGGCTTTCGGGAATAGGTGTGTCTGGGAAAGGCTGAGAAAAGTAGAGAGGGAAGAAACTGTGGCAGGAATGTATTTTGAGAGGGAAGATTATATTTTCAATTAAAAAGCAGAAAAATATATTATATAAAATAAATGTATTTTCAATTAAAAATATTATTACATAATTCAGATACACTGTTACTAGGTATATACTCAGATAAATAAAAATAAAACAGCAAGCAATAGAGAACCCACATCACTATACTGTGGCATTTTAATATTAGCCAAATCATGAAATCAGTGTACTACTTGCAAACCAACAAATGTATAAGGAAAATGTGGCGTTATAGGTAATAGAATTATTTACTGATGGAAATGTGAATGTCCTAGTGATGTGGTTTGTTGTGTAGTACCTAAGAATCCTTTCTACTCGAGCATAAAATAATAAAATACAGCCTACTGTGCTAAGGGAGCTGTACTTTTATTCATCATACTTGATGCCCTGGATTCGATTTCAAGGTTATAGAAAGAGGGAGAGAAAATATAGAAAACAAAATTGAGTAGTTTTCATTAATAAACAAATGAATTTAGAGATTATCAAGTGTAGACAATTAATCTAGATTCAAAATAACCAATGTTATATATTTTCTTTCAAGTGTAAAAAAAGTGGGTGGAGAAGGCAAGTGGCAGAGGACAGAACAGAACTGAACAGGAAAGAGGATGAGGCAGGTCAACATGGCTGAAAAATATGATCAAAAGTATATAGCATAAATGTACTCAAATGTCACAATAAAACCATTACATTCTATAAGTCATATGCAATAAAATCATGATGTAAAACTTACACTCTCACATTTCCTATTATAATCCGATATGTAGTCTAGGCATCCAAAAGGGGTGAAAACTATACCCTCTAGGTTTTTTTTTTTCATAGCGAAAACTTTAGTTGCAGCACATCATCCCTACTTTAGCACATCTCTGTAATCTTGATTCAATATTTCCCATAGACACTAAGAAAATCATAGCTGTAAAGCATAGATTAGAAGATAATTCATGTTCAGTGAAATGCTCTCTAGAAAACCTTTGATATTCCACAGCTGACTTGCATGTTGACAATCCTTTCCCCAGAGACATAAATATTTACTTGACTTTAAATAAGTAGTTAATGTGTAACAATATATAATGCTATCATTCTCTATAAAGATGTTTAAAAATAATTATAAAATTGAAAAATCTTCCTGGTCATTTCATTTCCAAGGAACAATAACTATGCTCAAAGAACAGAAATAACAATGGTAACCATAGGTAAAGAAGAAGCAAAATGACATCAACAATTAACCTAAGTCACACATAAGAGGGAAATGTGATTGCAAGGAAAGTAGATGTCTTTCTTATAGCATTTCTTTTTTATTTAGGGTTCTGCTATTTTAAGTAAAATACTTTACACTGTCCTGAATAATATAAATATGTTCGATACTTCTCTTAGTTTTGATATATAATTAGAAAGAACTCTTGCATACAAAGTAGGTAGTGAACTGAACAAGCAATTACCCAGCAGGCAATTATGTTGAGAATGTATATACATATATAAGTATATATACATTGTGTATAAGTGTATGTACATGTACATTATATATGTGCAGTAATACTCCATTACAAATACCAAATTGTCATTAACCATAGTTTGAATATTTGTCTCTGGGATATTGGATTGGTAGAACTTGTAGTTAACTTGTCTGCTTTTATTCCTCCTTTATTATAACCCTCACTGCTTGGTCTACTGATTTTAAAATCAATGTCATATATGTTTTCATCATTTTTAAAAATCTGTTTGTTAATCCTATATAACTAAGCTCAAATTTTATTACCATCAATCATAATTTCTACTGCATGCCTTACAACATAAGACTTCATACATTTATGTCCATGTATACAAATGAGATGAACAACAACATATATTTGCTTAAAAATAAGAAAAAAGCATCAGATTTTACTTTTCTTGTCTTTATAATTCAGCTACATATCTCAAGTAAGCTTCAGGTCTAAGTTTTAACTTATTCCACATATATATGAGATTATATGACTATCATTGACTTACGATTAAAAAAGTAGTTTACTGCGAACCTTGCCCTCCATTACCCACCCATCTCCAGTTTGCTCATGTAGATCTCATCCATTTCTCCATCGCTGGGTGATCCCTGTGTCTTTCCTAGGGTCCTCTTTACTAGCTAGCCTCCCTAGAGCTGTGAGTTGTAGTCTGGTTATCCTTTGCTTTACATCTAGTATCCACTTATGAGTGAGTACATACCACTTTTGTCTTTCTGGGTCTGGGTTACCTAACTCAGGATGTTATTTTCTAGTTCCATCCCTTTGCCTGCAAACCTCATGATGTCATTGTTTTTTTTTTTTCTGCTGAGTAGTACTCTGTTGTGTATATGTACCACATTTTCTTTATCCATTCTTCAGCTGAAGGGCATCTAGGTTGTTTCCAGGTTCTGGCTATTACAAATAATGCTACTATGAACATAACTGAACATGTGCCCTTGTGATATGATTGAGCATTCCTTGGGTATTTGCCCAAGAGTAGTATAGTTGGGTCTTGAGGGAGATTGATTCCCTGTTTTCTGAGAAAGCACTATACTGATTTCCAAAGTGGCTGTACAAGTTTGCATTCCCATGAACAGTGTAGGAATGTTCCCCTTGCTCCACATCCTCTCCAACATAAGCTGTCTTCAGTGTTTTTTATCTTAGCCATTCTGACAGGTGTATCTCAGAGTCATTTTGACTTGCATTTCCCTGATGACTAAGGATATTGAGCAATTCTTTAAATGTCTTTCAGCCATTTGACCTTCTTTTGTTGAGAATTCTCTGTTTAGCTCTATAGCCCATTTTTTAATTGGACTGTTAGGTATTTTGATGTCTAATTTCTTGAGTTCTTTATATATTCTGTATATCAGCCCTCTGTCAGATGTGGGGTTGTTAACGATCTTTCCCATTCTGTAGGCTGTTGTTTTGTCTTATTGACCGTGTACTTTGCCCTACAAGAGCTTGTCAGTTTCAAGAGGTCCCATTCATTAAGTGTTGCTCTCAGTGTCTGTGCTACTAGTGTTATATTTAGGAGTTTAGGGGATTGGGAGATCCTAGCTGGATCAGAAACAGAGTGGGAGAACAATGACAAACAGCATGTGAAGATGCCGGTAAGTCACGAGCCATGTGGCAAGGTATAGATTTATAGAAATGGATTAATTTAAGCTGTAAGAACAGTTAGCAAGAAGCCTGCCATGGCCATACAGTTTGTAACCAATGTAAGTCTCTGTGTTTACTTGGTTGGGTCTGAGGCTGTGGGACTGGCAGGTGACAGATTTATCCTGACTGTGGGCCAGGCAGGAAAACTCTAGCTACAGTCTGAGTTTATCAAATGTTACTGGACTGGACATTGTTAATATGTATAAAATGGAGTTTTTTATCTGAATCTGTCAAATGTTAATGGACTAGACATTGTTAATATAATTCTTGACTGTATATATTGTATGTACTTAGTGAATAATTTTTCTTGTATTAGTTATAAGCTTTTTTTAAAATTTTAGACAAATAAGAGGAAATGTGGTGGTAATGTGTTCCCCAAAATATTGTCCACCCTGATAAACTTATCTGAGGTCAGAGACAGAACAGCCATTAGATACAAAGGCTAGAAAACGGTGGCACTCACACCTTTAATCATAGCATTCTAGAGGCAGAAATCCCTCTGGATCTCTGTAAGTTCAAGGCCACATTGGAAACAGCCAGGCATGGTGACTCACGCCTTTAATCCCAGGAAGTGATGGTAGAAAGGAAAGATATATAAGGCGTGAAGACCAGAAACTAGAAGCATTTGGCTGGTTAAGCATTTGTTTGGCTGGTTAAGCTTTCAGGCTTTTGAGCAGCAGTTCAGCTGAGATCCATTCGGATATGAGGACACAGAGGCTTCCAGTCTGAGGAAACAAGATCAGCTGAGAAGTTGGCCAGGTGAGGTTAGCTGTGGCTTGTTCTGTCTCTCTGATCTTCCAGTGTTCACCTCAATACTTGGTTCCAGGTTTGTTTTGTTAATAAAGACTTTTTAAGATTCATGCTACACCTTACCTTGGAGGAGTTGGGAATTGGGGGTGGATTTGAGGGGGAAAGCTGGGAGGTGGGAGGAGGCGGGACAGGAGAATCCATGGTTGATATGTAAAATGAATTGAAAATCTGTTAATAAAAAACAATAAAAATATATTTTCAACTTGAAAAAAGTAGTTTACAAATATGATTATGTTTATCCTCTGTTTAGTCTTGCTGTGCACTATCCAATATGGTTGGTGACAGAAAGCAGTAGCTATATAAATTTAAATTATTCAGACATATTTTTTTTGGTATGGAAAGTAACAAGTTATTCCAATTACTAAAATAGATTGCCATAGTTCTTTCAATGTCCAATTAGAAATTACTAGACAAATAAAAATAGTATGTAAATCATTAAAGTAGAAGATTTTAGAATATATAGCTTGGTAAGGAATATATATATATATATATATATATATATATATATATATATATATATAAACACAATCATACACATTTATATATGTATGCATTTATTTATTATTTGCACTAAGCACTAAGCATATTTCAAATGTTCAGTAAATATATGCACCTACTAAATATCATGCAGGATGGTGAACACAATTAGTTGTGTGGTATGTATGTGTATATGCCACATGTTTGAGGGCACCCAAAGAGACTAAAAGAGGGTGTCATATCTCCTAAGGTATGTGGTGATATATTTGTAATCTAAGAAATAAAACTTGCCTGAAGGTCAGAGAACAGAACCAACCACAGAGTAAGCCACAGAGATCAGTCAATAGTGGCACACACCTTTAATCATAGCACTCAGGAGGCAAAGGCAGAGATCAGTCTGGATTTCTGTGAATTCAAGGCCATACTGGGTTACATAAGATTCATCCAGTCTAAAAGAGAAACAACCAGGCAGTGGTGGCACACACCTTTAATTCCAGCACTTTGTATCACATACCTTTAATCCCAGCACTAGGAAGGTTGAGACAGGAAGTGATACTGCTGGGCAGAGAAAGGAATATAAGGCGAGAGGATATAGGATTTTACTCTCTTGTAGACACTCTGTCAGGCTGAGGAGTTGGTGAGGTAAGAGGTGGTGGCTGTGTTTTACTCTGCTTCACGAATCTTTCAGCTTTTACTCTGATATCTGGCTCTGTTTTTTTTTTTATTATTATTATAAGACTATTTAGGATTTGTGCTACAGGGGTAGAGTTACAGATAATTGTGAGTGTCCTGACATGGGTGCTTGGATTCATGAGCAAAAGTATTCTTAACTGCTAAGCCATTTCCCCAGTCTGAAACATAACATGCGCACAACTACATAAAGTGTTGTTAGACATCAGTGGTCTTAACTCACCGCAGTAATTGAGTTACCTGGTCAGCAATTAATACAGAATTCCAAACTTATCATTTGTCACTCTGTGGCAATGGCTAGTTCCAGAATTGGCTTGCAGAGTAGTTGAGTAACACCTTTTGATATTCAATTCTTAAAATTCCACTGGAGCCAACAACTCCCCTTCCCGCGAATACAATTTGCCAGTGTTATTTTCTATCAATACACATGTCACTTTGAACTCAAAGACTTAGCCATCATTTCTAACAGTAACTACCCTAGCAATTGCCTTTTAATCTACCTTTATTATTGTGCATAATCAGTTCTGTTCAATGGAGTCACAAAGTCCAACCTCTTAAGTAGTAGAGAAATCAAGAATGCCTACCCACAGTTGCTCCCTAGTCTTTTTTCAACTTATAACAGATAACTGAATATGTATTACAAAAAGGTCCGAGGGTGTTATCCCAGCCCACATTATAACATACAGTTTCTAAAACACCACTCTTGTAAGTTAAATTGCTAATGCAATATCCTTAGTACAAGAGGCCCGATGTACTTATTCAAATATTCATTTCATCAAAAAGAATAAAATAAGCTAGATGTGAGTTTATATCTGAAATAGCAGCTTTTAGTGGGTAGAGGCAGTAGATAAAAGGTTTGAAGGTCATCCTCAACAAAATGGGAAGTTTGAAGCCTGACTGACCTACATGAAACTGCTTTAAAAAAATAAAAAATCTAAAAATTGGTGAAAAGAGTGATTAGATCTTCTGGGAAGATATGATATCTAAGCAAAAATACTGTGTGCTTGTTTAGTGTGGGGGTCCCTGAAAGCATCATGGCCTACAGGGAAACAAACCACAAGAGGCAAAGACAACTTGTTTCAGCCTAACTTTCTTGGTACTGGTTCAAGCTCCAGGAGAGTCTGACATCATGCAGTTTATTGTAAGCATATTTAAACACAGAATTTCTGAGGGAAAAAAGTCTTCGTGGTATAATATAATCTTTGAATTACATCAAAAATATAAGTATATATGCCCATGAAGATGGTTTCTATAGCTTAAGGGCTTAGGATCTGGTATGGTCTCTGACATAACATAACATAGAGGTCAGCAGTCTATAAAGATGGGTTCACTTTATTAAGAAAAGAAGGCAAAAATAAATGTCTAAGGAGGAAGAGTCTAGAATAAACATTCCAGGGAAATTGGTGAAGACTGGCACTCCAGATAACAAAGATTACCAAGTCATTAAAAATATGCATTCTCATCCTGTTTGGAAAACAGGAATTTATTTCCTTCTCTGAGAAGACAATCCTGCATAATTAACATTTCAGGTTTCCCTGGTGATATGTGGGTACAAGGACCTTTTTGCTCCCAACTTTTGAGACAATATCAAGAGAAGCCCAAGCTTATTGAATTCAGTATATAGGTCAAGATGGTCTTGAACTCCAACTTGCTATCTCCACATTCCAAGCATTTGATTTAAGTGTAAGCACCACCATAAAAGTTTCTGAACATATTTTTGGTACATTTTTTTTTTTTTATGTTTGCCAGTAGCTTATATTTCTCCTCCATATTATTATGAAGGTATTGAATCCCAGTAAAAGAATACCACCATTTCTACTTACAAAATGTACTTTAACATATATATTGCTCAAAGAAAGTCATGAGGTCAGATGTGACCGTTAAAATAGCAAACAAAGCTAATAAAGATTGAAATTCACACTTTTACCATGAATATTTAAAATGGCTTATGATCTGAGAATATCCTAATTGGCTAAAATTCATAGCACCTGTGTGGTGGTTTGAAAGAAAATAGCCCCCATAGAGAGTGGCACTTTTAGAAGGTGTGACCTTCTCAGAGGAAGCATGTCACTGTGGGGGTGGGATTTGAAGTCTCCTATGCTCAAGTCAAGTCTCATGTCACAGAATCCTTCTGTTGCCTATGATCAAGATATAGAACTCCCAGTTCCTTCTCCAGCACCATGTCTGCCAGCATGCTACCTGCCATGATGATAAAGCACTAAACTTGTGAAATGTAAGCAGTTGACTTGGCCATGGTGTCTCTTCACAGCAGTAAAATCAGAACAAAGACAACCTGACTTCTATATCAAACACATACAGTTTAGTACATTTTCTGTACTTTAAATAAGAATCAAAGATGCTTGTAACCTGTTTGTTAATCTTGGTGGTAAATTAATATCCCCAAAAGAAAACAATCTAAGCTTTCATCTCTAATAAATATTTATTCATTTTATTTCTTAGTAGTGCTGCTTTTGTATTAAATTTTAAAAATCAGAGCATATAAAATAAAAAATGGTCACATACATCAAAAAACATGTTTTTCAGATAAAAACATGAGTTGTCCTTTCCATTTTTCAGAACACTGATGTACATATTATTTTAAAAGGGTACAGCTATCAAATCTAGGAAAAGAGAGTGAAGATATAAAGAAATATGACAACAGGATTGCCAAGCAAAATAAATAAATTTGAAAAAATATTCTTGACAATTGAAGGCATGATTTATAATTATTAAATTAAAAAATGAATCAAAAGTAGTAAAAATGATAAGTTATCATGGATAAGAGAGATAGGAAACAAAAACAGATGAATTTTGAAAGATATATTCTCTTGCATTTAATCCAGGAAAATAAAAGCAACACTTTAACTTTAGAACTCATCATGACACTAGAAATAAATCTGATTAAGTTATGTTGAAAAGAAGTTTCAGGAGGGCGAGGTAGCATCCACCTTTAATTCCTGCCTATGGGAGGCTGAAGCAGGTTGCCTTAAAAAACCAAAGCAGGGAAAAAGAATTTTCAGAATGAAGGAACAAGCAATTAAAACCAAACTGAATGCAGCAACAAGTGACACTATATTTAGGTAAATGTTAGATTTTATAGTGTAAATACTAGTTACACAAAAGTCAGTGATTCACAAAAGAGATGGCATAAATGTGCATCAATATGTTGAAGTCTTTGTCCTGGGACTTCTAAATGTGCCCTTTTTCAGAAAAAAAAAAATATCTTCACACACTGAGCTAGTCAATGTTAGACTATCATCATGGATTATAATTAAATATATGTCATTAAAACACTAAAATTTTGTGTGCAGCTTCATTTTACTTTCTATTTTGAAAATCTATTATTCTCCTTTGTGATTTATTTAGCCTAGAATTCTGATCACTGTGCCAACATAAATGTATGGATAAAGTGACTGAAGAAAATTTCCCCAGTCATTGTGAATGATACCTGAGGTCAAGTCCTTCAGTGGTGAAGACCATTGGCATACACACACACACACACACACACACACACACACACACAAGTTATTGATGCATTTATTTATATTTGGAGAAATCTTTTGTTTCTTTTGGTTTTTCAAGACAGGGTTTCTGTGTGTAGCTTTGCACCTTTCCTGGAACTCACTTTGTAGACTAGACTGGCCTCGAACTCACAGAGATCTTCCCGCCTCTGCCTCTCAAGTGCTGGGATTAAAGGCGTGAGCCATCACCACCCAGCTAGAGAAATCCTGCAATGTAATAACATTAGTTATACTTATAACTTACATTATTTTGCATGAGTAATTTTTTAAAATAAATTTCATCCATAAAAATTGGAAGTAATTTGTTAATTTAGGCATCATTTAATTATTAAAATAAAATATAAATTATTATCTTAAAATGTAATTAACCTTCATTGTGGTTTGAAAGAAAAGAGCCTCCAAATGGAGTGGCACTATTAAAAGTGTGACTTTGTTGAAGTGGCCTTGTTGGAGGAAGTGTGTTACTGTGCATGTGGGCTTTGAGGTCTCATACATGTTCAAGCCATAGCCAGTGTCTCAGTTCACTTTCAATTGCCTTTGGGTCAAGATCTAGAATTCTCAGCTTCTTCCATAGCACCATGGCTATCTGCATGCCACTACACTCTCAACTACCATGTCCCACTATGATGATAAAGGACTAAACATCTGAAACTGTAAGCTGCCACCTCAATTAAATGTTTTCCTTTATGAAAGTTGCAGTGATCATGGTATCTCTTCACAGCAATAGAAACCTTAACTAAGAAGCCTTCTAAATATGATTTCTTTAAAAATTAAGCCAAAAATCACTGTGGTAACTTGAATGTAATTGGCCCCCATAATCTCATAGGGAGTAGTAGTATTAGGAAGTGTGGCTTTGTTGGAGTGTGTATAACCTTACTGGAGGAAGTGTATCACTGGGGGGTGGGGGGCTTTTAGGTTTCCTATGCTCTAGATGACACCCAGTGTCTCAATCAACTTCCTGTTGCCTGCACAATGTAGGACCCTCAGCTACTTCTCCAACACCACATTTACCTGCATGCTGCCATGTTCTCTGCCATGATGGTAACGGTCTGAACCTCTGAAACTACAAGCAAGCCATCCCAATTAAATGTTTTTTTTTTCTTTTCTTCTGTAAGAGTTGCTAAGATCATGGTGTCTCTTCACAGTAATAAAATCTCTAACTAAAATAGAAGTTGGTAACAGGAACTGGGGTATTACTATGATAGGTGTGACCATGTTCTTGTTTGGAGTAATTTGGAACTTTTATGGGACACTTTGGGAGTTTGGGTTAGGAAAGCAATGGGATGTTTTAAGCACCGCTTAATGGGCCATACTATTAGGAGCCTAGAAGACACTGGTGCTAAGAGTTATTTGAACTGTGATTGGCTCATTCAGGAAGTTTCAGAGGAGAAGAATTTTGGTATGTTGGTTAGAGATTGTTCTTGTGATATTTTGGTGAAAAATGTGGCTACTTTTTGTCCTTGTCCAAAACGTTTACCTGAGGTTACAGTTGAGATTTTGGATTAATTCCCTTGACAGAGGAAATCCCCAAACAGCCTAGTATAGACTCGGTTGTATGGTTATTAGTGGTAACTTTAATGAAGATTTTAAAATGTAAAGGAGCAAGCTGAGCATTGGAAATTACAAAATGTAAAATTTAGGAGAAAAGAAACACAAAAAAGGAAGAATGGAACTAAGTCCTGTGTTCAAGAAGATAAACAGATTAAGAAATGGAATAAAGAGAGTGGTTACCTAGGGCAAGATCCTACCCAGCAAAATTTCAAATTTGTAAAAAGGAACTAAAGAAAAGCTTAGAGCCAGGTATGGTAGTACACACCTTTAATCGCAGAACTTGGAAGGGAGAGGATGGCAGATCTCTGAATTGAGGCCAGACTGGTCTAGAGATTCAGTTTCAGGACAGCCAAGCTGAGGCAATGAAGAACAGAAAGCTGGTGAAGATATAATTGAACAATGGGGCCATGTTCTAGCCCCAGCAAGAAGCAGAAATTGGTAACTTCAGCCACAAGGTTGTAGAGTTACAGATTGAAGAAAGTGGCTAAGGAACTTGCCCATGAGATTAAGGAAAGCTGCTGAGGCCAGCCATGTGTCAGATGTATCCCTGAATTGAGGCCTAGTAGAGAGGCCATCGTGTGACACTGTGAAGTTGAAGAATGGATTGCCTTGGAGAACCCAAGATGTTAGAGATGCCAGAGTAAATCATGGGATATATCTGCTGAAGAAAGCTGCTAATAGGCATTGGAACCAGCCCAAGAGAAAGAACTGTGTTGCAGTCAACAAAGGTGAATGGATTTGGAGATCTAAAGAGCATTTTGGCATCAGACATGAAGATGCAGAGTTTGGAGTTTGCTCAGGTGGCTTGTAGTCTTGCTTTGGTCCAGTATTTCCTCACTATGCCCCCTTCCCTGCACTGTAGAATGGCATTATATATCCTGTGCCATTTATGTTGGAAGTATGTGATCTGCTTTTGGATTTAGAATTTTACAGGTGATTACAGTTATGAGATTTTATGAATCTCAGAAGTGACTTTGAACTTTGGACTTTAAAACATTGTTGAGACTCTAATAGACTATGGGGACTTTTGAAGTTGGACTAAAAGTATTTTGCATTATGATATTGTTACAGGCTTATGGGGGCCAGGGAGTGGAATGTGGTTGTTTGAATGGAATGGGCCCTCATAATCTCATTGGGAGTAGAACTATTAGGAGGTATGGCATTGTTGAAGTATGTATGGCTTTGGTGGAGGAAGTATAGCACTGTGGGAGTGTGCTTTGAGGTTTCCCAT